>NW_024040485.1:22781586-23274736 GCF_014851395.1 Micropterus salmoides | reverse complement strand
AAGATAACACTGTTAGTGCTGGCTGTGTAAACATCTATTACTGTGCTGACATGGACATTTTCATAAGGAATTACAGCTCTGCCCAAAGCCTATCTACACTAATTAAACATTTGCATTTAGAAGAAATGAGTGAGTGTTTGCACAGGCACAATCTATTCTATTCACTGCACAGGTATGAGACTGTCATAACTTGCTGTTTGCCACTGCCATTCATTGTTTATTAAACTACCATAGGCTTATAAATGTTGACAAGTGTGCAGATGTAGTTCACATGCAAGTAAAATTTCCATCTCTGGCTTTTATGCATGAAACAAGACACCTTAACACAACTGGAGAATACTGGGCATATTTATTTTTGGCTCAATAGCTTTCATTCTTTTTTGCACTGTCCTCCACCAACAGCCATACTTTACATCTGACATCTTGTGAACTTACACAACAAGAACAGTACAGAGTTGCATGCATTTTTCCCCACATTTCTCAGAATCATTCATTGTTTTAAGGGTGTGAGTAAACTCCCCTTTTCATCCACTAAAGGCTTATGATACAGGACTCACCTGACAGACAGACTTTGGTGATAGGAGGCTGATTCACAGCAGGGGACCTCCTGCAACCATAGAGAAACAAGTCAGTAAGTATAAAAATCAGGTGCCCTGAACAAATGCTTGCATTATTGTTTTCATAGTGTGATTTGGTTTCAGCAGCAACCTCAAACACAAAACAGGTGCTCTCTTAATTCTCTGAACTGGTCAAAGATCAGATTTTCTACCATGTGACATTGTCAAGTATAATTCAGTTTTGGCTTACAGTGACCTCTCTCTGAGGTCATATTGACTGTGTCCACATCTGGCAAACCTGATGCAACTGCAGCAACTGACCCAATTCAGTAATCAGAGGGAGCTTTCATGCACTCACATGCGATGAGGTGACTCTTACACCAATAAATTTAATTAAATGTCACTGGTTTTAGATTTCAATGCTACTGCTGCAAACCTTTGTTAGCATTAGAACCAGACTCTCTATCCTTGGTTTAATGCGAGTGGTTCCTTCATGAGATCATTACATTAGAAATGTTTTTGGTGCTCTGGTGCCCTCAAGTGAGGCATTTTGGCACCTTGAACAGCAGAATCTCATACTAAAAAACTAAACAAACTAAAATTCGCATGCAGATTTTCTACAAAAAAAAAAAATTAAAAAATCATGTTGTGATTTCTAGCAGCACAAATGACAAAAAAGCACCCTGTATAGAAATCTTCATTGCATAGCCGAGACGTTTTGCAACATGCAGTCACTCTCACAAAATGCAAGTAGATACTCTGTAATATTGTTCACCTCATCACAGACACAGAATCGGCCATTAGGAAAAAGAAATTAACAGAAACAGAAGGGGAACAGCTCAGACTAAAGGTATCTGCAGCCCTTTCTAATGCAAAGGCCCCCCCTTCCAACCTCACCATCCAAGAAAGGAAGGCTGTGACATCTCTGAGCAAGGATCAAAACATCACTATCCTACCTGCTGACAAAGGAAGATGCACGGTAGTACTTAACACAGCGGACTACCAGAACAATCTCAACACACTACTAATGGACACAAACACATATGAGCCTCAGCCCTGATCTGCAAATTACTTAACCTCTGTCTAAACACCACCTATTTCCAGTACAATGGTGGATTCTACAGACAGAAGCATGGCTGTGCCATGGGTTCACCGGTATCCCCGATTGTGGCAAACATCTACATTGTCGAAGTGGAGAACAAAGCCCTCAACTCCTTCAGAGGAACAGCACCGAGCCACTGGTACAGATATGTGGACGACACCTGGGTCAAAATTAAAAGCCAGGAAGTGCAAGCCTTCACAGAAAACATCAACTCTGTGGACAGTAACATCAAGTTCACACGAGAAGATGTTCACAACAACAGTTTGGCCTTCCTGGACTGCGCTGTACACATTGAAGAGGACAGGAGCCTGCAGATTGGTGTTTACAGAAAACCCACACACACACAGACCAGTACCTACTCTTCGATTCACACCACCCACTGGAGCACAAGCTAGGGGTCATGAGAACACTGCACCACAGAGCGGAAAACATACCAACAAGCGCCCAAGCCAGAGAGAAGGAACAGAACCACCTGAAGGGGGCACTTACAGCCTGTGGATACCCTAAATGGACCTTTGTGAAGACAGCCACAAGATCCAAGAAGAACAAAACTACAGGGGAGGAGGAAAAGAAGGTCAAACGCAACAACATTGTGATTCCATTCGTGTCTGGAGTATCAGAGAAACTCAGGAGGATTTTCAACAAACACAACATCCCTGTGTTTTTTAAACCCAAGAACACACTAAGACAGATGCTGGTACACCCCAAAGACCGCACACCCAAACACAAGAAAAGCAATCTAGTGTATGCGGTCCAATGCAGTGAGGAATGCACAGACCTGTATATTGGGGAGACTAAACAACCACCACCCAAACGCATGGCTCAACACAGAAGGGCCAACTCCTCAGGTCAAGACTCTGCAGTCTACTTACATCTGAAGGACAGAGGACACTCGTTTGAGGACCACCAGGTGCACATTTTAGACAGAGAAGATGGATGGTTTGAAAGAGGTGTCAAGGAAGCCATCTACACCAGGGTCGAGAAGCCGTCATTGAACAGGGGAGGGGGTCTACGCCACCACTTATCCCCCACTTACAATGCTGTCCTTTCATCACTTCCCAGGAAACTCAACAAACATAACCTATTGGCCTCAGGTGAGGATGCCAACGATGGTTGTTCAGTCTTGGCCACGGGTAGTCCTAACGACCGTAGCGACTGTCGTTACAACAACCAGGAACACTAACGGACCAGCAGCATCGACGATCCTGGCAAACAACCCCACTGAGGTTAAATAGCTGAGTTTCCCTGCCAGTCAGTCAGAACTGAAGAAGTTCCTTGGATGAGGGACGAAACGTCTTCCAGTATCTTCAACCAAGTCCAGTTGCCCTTGACTTTAAGCTTCGTTGGATAACTATGACCTGGATGACTGAGAATCTTCACAGACATCAAGCAGATACTATAATAACAGAACTTACTTATTGGCTGCACATTGTACATTAGTCAAGGTGGTGAAATTGTTCCTAACAGTCCGAAGGCTTGCCAGAACCTTGAAAAACAAAATATGAAAAAGTGTGAGAAGAAGAAGCCAAAAGTGGCAAAGGTCTGGTTCAGAATGAGAATATACACAGTGATAATGTGGCAATTTCACACACATAATATCTATGGTATTGTGATAATGTGATGGCTACTCCAAAAATAGTTGTATGTCTGTATTTTAAACTTTTAAAATATATTATGTATTAATCATATTTTCATGGAAAATGCAGCTGATTATTCAGACAAAACAATTAGTCAATTAGGTGTGAATTCAATGCAGTCTTTGCAGCTGCCTCTCATTACTGAAGGGTGTTTGTCACTCCCACTCAAACCAGCACAAATCGATTCTTAACCTTTGCTGAATTAGATTAAATTCAGCACGATCAAAAACCTGAATTTTCTCTTAAATATGTTGTAACAAGGGAGGAAACTAGACTCGTGCATTCATTAGGTTCAAATCTAAAAGAGTGCAACCGCAGGACAACTATTTTTCTAAATTTCAAAAAGGGACAACACCACCACATGACGTTATGATTGTTTGGACCTAATTGCAACCATTAGAGAGCAGACCTTGACAGCACCAATTCAATTACAGATTTTACAACTGTTTTGGGGATGATGAATATTCCCAAATAGCCCTTGCTATGCCTACTAAAGGCCACCAGGTGGCAGACAGGATAATCATAAGTGAGTTACTTTCTAGATCCATGAAGTGCTGCACATCTAAAAGCCCCTTGGCAAACCACCATTAAGATGACTTTGATGTTCTTTGGATCAGATTTACTTGTAATCAGCTCTTACCTGAGCAAATGGAGTCACAATCAAGTCCTCACCATGCCTGAAATGGGATGTGAAAACTACTGAGCAAAGGCTGACAGTTACACAAACAAGTACACAGTTGAACATAGTGAATTCAATACAACAGTCTCTCTCAGTGATTATTTCAACTCACAGTTCTCCAACAATGGAAGAGTTTCGAGACAAGGACTTTGGTGATAGTTCGTAGTCGCTGTCGGAGCGGTACAGGAAGGACTCCCGGCGCTGGCCATGGCCCGCCAGGTTGGGATGGAGAACCAAACCTGAACCCGGGGATGCCTGCGGGTCTGAAGGACTGCAGCACAACGATGGGCCATTTTCCACTTCAAAGCTAAGGGAAGAGAGAGATGAACAACAGTAATCAGTTCAATAATAAAGGAGAGGAGATTCTGCAGCTGAAAAAGAAATGATGTTTTTGGTACTTCCTAGATAACCTTCAGGATCTGAGTTGTTCCTACACCAGCCCAAAAAAATTCTGAGATCCGTCCATTTCAAAGCATTGCCTTGATCATGTGTATGTCTGATCAATCATTGATTACATTATAAACACTGGCTATCAAATCATCATCATAATGTACATCAAGCACTTTCAATAAGCTGCCACTAAGTACTGGCTTGTGCAACATGTTTACAAATCCCATCCAGAAAAGAGATGGTTGCATAAAGCCTAAAATGATTACTCACGCACCCATCCATGGCCTAAAAACAAAATGACTGTGCTCATTAAATAAGTATGCATTGCTGGTCAGTTAGAGGAGGGTTTGTTTCACTGTAAACTGTTGCTGTGGTCTGTGTCTCACTGGAATACTGTCCATGTCAGCTCCACTCATTCATCCCTGCTATGGCGCAAAACAAGCAATGAGAAATTAGCTCCTTATGGTGCGATGTCAGAAATATTCTAATGTTCAATTATTAGCCTTGTTCATTTTTATGGTGACATATACGCTATACCATATCCAATGGCCTTTTGAACTTGTTGTGTCTGTATCTACCTGCTCAGGGAGTGTAGATAGGAAGTACAGCAGTTAAATCTGGAATAAGCATCTCCTCTCATTGCTTCAGATTTATGTTTTTGTACATGGTCTTTGACAAATGAATCCAATAAGAAAAAGACTGAAAACATAAACTAATGCAACATAAAAACAAAAACAACAAAAAAAAATGCAATTATAGAAAACAAAAACAACAGATAGTGGAAGATTTAATTGATAATTTCTTGATAAGTTCAATTATCAAAACGCTCAAAACAAAAGCAAACCAATAAGCAGCAGATTTGATACAAAGTGTACATGTTTTGTGTAAACATAATGCAAATATCTACAGTCCATTTACACAGCATGTTTGCTGATGCCATAGTGAAATCACCACAGATGCACAGACAGATCAGTTTGTCACCACAGAGTGGGTGCAGGTGGAGAGGACAAGCTATTGTGTGACCACATGATTAGGTCAGATGGACCGCAGTTTTGAAGGAAAGGTCAAAGTATCAATGCTCCACAGGAACAACAGATGCCGCAAATCATGAATAATAAAAAATAACGCTCACTAAATGCAGAGTTCAACTTGGATAATATGCACACAAGTCAAGTCTGTGTAATTGACATATAAGACACCTTTAAATCACATTAACATTTTATTTTTTAGTCCAATTTGAGAAAGAAAAAAAAACCACCACTTATAGCTTTCACAGACATACTCAGTACTCAACCAGCTCCTCTAAAATCTATCTTATAATGGACTGACTGCCCCAAAGGTCAGTTCACTATTTGCCCTACATTTACCCCACTACCCCCGCCTTTGTAATTTCTGCAACATGTGGGATTAACCAGGCACATATCCCACTGAGGCACTCTCAGTCCCACACCTCTGCCAGAGAAACTCAGATTAATGTGAAATGTGCAGTCTGTGATTACACACATGCAGAACGATAAACGTCATCTGTGTTGCGCTTTGCGTCAGCCAAATCCCAACTTCACAACATTAACAACGCGCTTTACCTACAGCAATCTAATCTCTTAATCTGACACAGGCAGGAAACCACAGTATGTCAACACGTTATGTCTGCGGATCCTGAGATACTGTAAAGTTTGCAGCAACGGTCTGTAGTAATGAATCTTAATAAAACTCACGTTTTTTCTATGTTTTTTACTAGCCTTTTTTTCCCTTTTGGCAATGTACTGTAGAGTTCACGTTGCAATCTACCAATGATGCAATCATTCTAAAACATCTAGACACATGTAGAGAGAAAATAAAGAGAGGCTCAAAATACTCAAAGAGACAGTCTATAGAGGTAAATAACATTTTGTTAAAGAAAGAAATATTTCAAAGAAAAGTGTTAAAGAATCACCTGGGGCAAGAGAGGTGCTCTCTATTGACCACTTCCTCGCTGAAGTCAAAGTGCCCAACTCGGCACCTAGGAGACCTCCGTGGCATTCTTCTCTCCCTTCCACCACCTCCCTCCTCATCGGGCAACAAAAAGCACTGATATTCTGGCTGCTCACTCATACATCCATACACACACACACACACACACACACACACACACACACTCTGACAGATCCCCCTTTCTGTGCAGTAACAGGCCACGTGCTGGAATAATGTAGGCTTGGCAGACGCTAACAGGCAGATCTGGGCTGGAACACAGGGAATGGACTCGCAGTCGCTCTGTTTATCTGACCGCCTGTCCTTTTCCCCCTCAATATTAAAGTACTGCAGATTAGTCAGTCATCATCCCGCCCCGCCCTTCAACTCGGCCACCTATGATGAAAGCATATGCACTAGAGTTTACAGTCAAATGGGAGGCATTAAAGTGGAAAATCCAGATTTTTATTTATTTGCCAACTTAGAAACTCACACTAATGCACATATGGTGTAAAGTAAATATTTCCCAGGTGGGGAAAAATCACCTGTGTTGGAACAATGGAGAGCCCTTTTCATCTTGCCTATGGCTTTCAGACCACATCTACTTGAAATCACAATGACCGCAGTATTGGAAAATTTCAGTTCACTCCTGATGTTAAAAAATAGAAGGCAGGAGTGAGATGGTCAGAGGGGGAACTGTAAGTAGGGTAGAGGTGTCTGGGACAAGGTTCCCAAGATATTGTAGCGATATTACAGTCACACTGTCAAACATGTGAAGTCATCTAGTTTAAGGGTAGAACAGCCTGGCCGTATACATTTCAGACAGGACTGTAATTTCCTGTCTGACTGCTATCCATACAAAATGAACTAAATATGATCTAAAATAGCATTAATGTACTAGCTCTGGAAGAGGACAGTGTATTATTAGAAAAAAATCTATGTACATTTAACACTATGACAATGGTTATATATTTTACGTCAGCATCAGTAGAGTGGATTCAGCACTTGATGTACCAGAATAGGCTGAAAGCAAACCTGATAGTCTGAGTGGGTGAGAAGAACCAGAGCCTCCCATTATCATCTGAGTGGAAACAGAGGGAAAAAGAAACAGGCTGGCTTCCTTAACCAAGACCTCTGCTATATAAATACATATTTCTAAAAACATCGACTCCAACTGCACCGGATCCAGAAAATACAACAACTGCTACTCAACTAAACAATCGTGAGCACTGATGATGAGCATTTATTCATGCAGGGGTCAAGACATTTCTCTTTCAAGAAGAAAAACACTTGGCGCTCAGCTCTGCTCAGTTTGTACTTTTCTATGTTTCAACAATCTAAATATTTTAAGATGGTAGAACGCATCGTCTTTTGCACATTTCAACACATCAAGAAAAGTAGCAGTGTAATATTGCATGTAAGGAGGTTGCTTGCCATGTGCCTACAAAGCAACACAGGATCTGGAAAAGATTTATTCAAACTTTGTCAACATTCCAAAACAGCTGTAATTCTCTTACTGCTACATCTGTGTACTCTGTACGTAAGGCATAGAAAAAAAGATCCTTCCTCTGTTGCTTTTCCTGAGGTTTGTCACATTTTTCCCCCTTTCATTTTCAAGTTCATTATCCAAATGGAGGGTCTACAGAGCATGCCTCCATATTGCACAGACTGTAAAGCCCTCTGAGACAAACGGGATTTTCGCTCTATAAATAAATAAGCCGCACAGTTTCCTGATACAAAAAGGTATCATTGCCACATGCTTCATATGTTTTGGGCAGTGTCTGTTTGCAATGTTTTTACATACCAGGGAATCTCTGATAAATGACTCTCCTAGACGAAGGGACATTTTTGGCAACTTGAAATAAACTCCTGCTAATTAAGGGTCCGTGAGAGTTACTAAATAAATCCCAAATAACCACACACCTGCTGCTGCTCTTTTAGGACACAGTAAATAAATAGAGTTGGCAAATACAGACAAACAGAGTGAAGAAACAGCTCTCTCCCTCTCTCTCTCCACACGTGTCTCCCTCTTGCACAGACACCCCAACCAAATTCTTACCAGGTGTTTGCCACAGTGAAGCGCCTGTATCGACGGAGATGCTTGCTTATCACCTGCTTGCGAAAGCATCTCTGTGAGCTGTGTGGTGACAGTTTCTGGCCAGGATTAACAGCAACAACACTGTGCGAGTCTGCCCAGTCCGACCTGAGCTCCTTGCTGTCTCCACTGGCTTCCATTAGTGCATCTGCTTCACAACGTCCTTACCAAGAAACTGTTAATCTATGAAAACTATCAGAGCCTTTTCTCACTTGTTTTATGTTTAAGAATAGTTACTGTATTGAAGGTCCCATAAAGACACATTGAAGACAAGATCTCTCCTGAGATCAAATTCATAATACTGCTCTCACAAATATTCACTCATATACTACTAAGAATGGGATTCATTTGATTGGTAGATATTTTGCAGACACCTCCCTCCCCTGCAATATTTACAATGCAAATCAAAATCTAAAACATCAGCAAGCTGATTGGTTAATCACTAAAAGCTGGAAAATAACAGTAAACGTTGTGGAGCCTCCACAGTGACATGCAATAAACAAAGCAAAAGTTTTCCAGCTTCTGACCTTTAATCCAGATGAACGCAACCCGTGCTTTCAAAAAGCAGTAGAGCAGAGTATAAGTGTTACAGAGATAAAAGCAACTGATAAAAGAGTCAATGGACAATTCATCTCTAGAGAAAGCCTGTAATCATCTGCAGTCTAGTGAGGTGAGTCATAGTGGTTCAAAGAAAAATATGTACTATATTTGGCAAATTGCCACTCAATGATGTAAAGTTGTAGCCATCTTAAAAGCTCCATTACATACATTTTGCCTGCTTTAATGCTACAATGGAACAGCAGCCTACTGTGTTCTGCCCCAGAAGCAGACAACAATAACAGCGTATTAAATAAAACGACTGCCAAATTATTTTGTATCATATGATGCCTTAGAAAATCTGTATTCTACTTCGGGGCACAGGCTCACAGTTGTTACTGAAAGAAAAACTAAGACGAAAACAAGGTGTTGAAAAGACACGCCAAAATTAGATGCAGAGTAGAGTAGATGCAGCCTCCCAAAGCTAAATTCTGCCCTTACAAAAATTAAAACAAAATAAGAATTAAATGTAGTTCTCAAAAACTATGAAGAACAAATTTCCCTTAAGTATTATAATCCTCCTCAGACAGAAGGGATATCTTACAATGTCAGATCACAATGGCTGTCCTTTGTTGTCTGGAGCCTTACCTGTCAGGGTCAGCCTGTGTGATGTCGATGCGGGGCAGAGAGGCAATAGGCAGACTTGTGGGTCTGATCTGGGTCACTGGATCTTCTTCAGGCGATAGCGACCAGCCCCTGTCCCGGTCCTTTTCCGCCTGTCGCCATGACAACGGAGGCAGCTGCAGGTTGCCAGAAAACCGCCTGTGGACTCTGCACACCTCTACCCCGAGGGTGCTGCCTGTGGAAAATTGTCCCACAGGAGGCTCCTTATTCTCCTGAAAAGAATGAGAATGAATCATTGGGTTAGATTTCCACGAAATTGGCTCATAATATTCCCTATGGACAGGCTTTGTGATGAAAAAACAGGAAGAACATGAGGGTGAAATGTTACCAGGTCAGTGTCTTCTTGAAATATAAAAAGGGTGAATTAAATGTTATTGTGTACAGATGCACAAAAACAACAAGATTAAATAGAAATAATGATTCTTATAAAGTAAATCATAGTTATCCAAAACAATAAAAACCAAAAGAGCCACGGTTAAAACAATGAAAAGTAAATTAATAAAAAGAACAACAAGAATATAGTAATGCATAATAGAAAGGCTTTGGGTAAAAAAAAAGAAAAAAAAAAAGACAGAAATAAAAACAAAAGTGATTTAAGAGCCAGAATGAGCACACATAAACATGACTGTTCTCCAACGACTCAAAGAAGTACAAATGTTTAAACACTAACTAAACACGCATCTACCCTGCACAAATCCCTGATTTAACAAAGTGGCACAGTATATTGGCTACATTTATGTTTTTCTACCACACAGAGAAAAATTAAGCATTTGATCAAAGCTTATTTCAAGCCCTTGACACCTGAGCTGCCAATTGCCATTTTTATTAAGCTGTGGTGAATATAAATTCTGTGAATGGTTTAGTCTGAAGGTTCGGGTAAGGAGCCCTGGGTGCTTGACTGTAATGACGGGTGGTAAACAAGCCAGGGCACTGAGGAAGCAGAGGCAGGCTTCCAGAGCTCATTCTGCATACATCACCTTCCACTTTATTTTCACAGCATGCAAGTGTAAATGAAACACGCAGATAGGCTTCAAATGAACAAGGGAGATAAGGAGGCACGATGATGCCGACAATGGCGACAGGGGAAAACGGAGGATAGAGGAATTCCTAGAACGTGGCATGGCAAACAAGAAAACATTTGTCTATTTTGTGTAAATGGAAGAGGAGATTAGACAGTGTGAAAGTCAGTGTGAGAAGGAGAAGGAGTGAAGCCACAGTCTGACCTCACTATCATCAGGACTGTCAGGACACCAAACGAGACCAAATCTGTACATGATTGGCAACTAATTCTTTCCTGATTGACTGTATTTACTTACGATGTAATAGTAGGGCCACTGTATGTTTTTATTTTTTTTTATTACAGAGCCATATAGAGGGTAATGTTTTGATAAAACACTAGATTAATGTCATACATTTTTTCATTTGTAAAAACAAAAAGGTGTTTTCTGAGTTTTTTTTTTTGTCATAATAAAGAGTCAGTGCTTTGAACAGAAGGACGTATCTCATAATATTGGTTGGTGAAAGCACCATATATGTGACAGCACATCTGCATACCCTGCTTTTAGGGTAGATTACAGAGCCTTTAATAACACAAGCAAGTCTGAAAAAATTTTTTTTAATGATTTTATAATCTGAGATTATCAAAGTAGTTTCTTGGAAATTTGGGATTCCCCCCCACTACTCACATTTTCTACTTTAATCTCAGAATATCAACTTTTTTCCTTCATAAATTTACAACTTTAAATTCAAGTTTTTTCTCTGAATATTACCACCCTCCCCTGGCTAAATGCAGTTACTGGTTGCTAAAAAGGTACTATAGCTGACCAACACTGATCAATATTTTTAAGTAGTATTGAAGTGAGACATTTTACAGTAAAAAAAACTCAACTCATCAGTGCTCTCTAGTGGGCAAACTATGTAATGTGACACTGTTTCTAAATTACCTCAGACCTAGCTTTGGCATAACTTACTTATCTGCCAACATATACACTAGTACTGAAAAATCTGTAACTGGCGAATATCAGCTGATATATTGGTCATGGCTGATTTACTGTTCTAGCTATATTACTTCAGGTACTAAGGCCAATAATTATTTTCATTAAAGATTAATCTACTAATAAATTTCTCAATGAATCGATTAATCTAAATGTCAGAAAATTGTGAAAAATGCCCTAGAGTTAAGAATTCCGTTGCAAGCAACTGCTTCACTGTATTTGTTGTCCATATGACAATAAAGAAACTAAAAAGGTGACTTCTTCAAATCTAATCTAGTCTTGTATTATCTGACCAACTGTCCAAAACCAAGAGAAGACTTTTAAAAAAAACAGCAAATCATTACATTTGACAAGCTGAACCTGTGAATTTAATTTAATAATTATATTACAAAATTTAATTTAATTATTAAATTAAAGAGAGGAGAGAGGCTCCCATTAAAATCTCTTCTTTATGGAAGAAAATTACAACGTTTTCGAGTCCAAATTGGCTTCTTATCACAGACAGAGAGATTCTCTGAAATGACAGTGTTGCGAGTGCTGTGAGAGATGAAAGGTCAAAAGGAAAAATTATCATTAAAATTAATGCGTTAGTCTAGCGAGATGGAGTGGTGTCACATGAGGGAGAGAGCTGACAGCGATCTGAGAAATAACGGAAGAGAAGACGACAGAAAGAGGCAGTCGCCCCACTTCCTCTTTCCAGTGAAAGTGAAAAACCGTAATGGCAGGGACAAGCCAGTTGGGAAGCAAAAAAGAAACATGAATGAGAGTAAACTGCAAAACAAAGGGATGTGACCAGGTAGACAAGAGGAGACCGTTAGAAACCAGAGACGGGGGTCTGGCTTCCTTTCTGATAGTCTGTAAACACAGCTCTGCTGACTCCCCCGCTTCTTCTAGGAAATGCAATTTATCTGATTTATTGTGCCTGTCTCTTAAAGACACATTCTTGCTGTCCAAGGGAAAGGGGGTGAAAATTAAATCGTGCAGAAAATGAATCTGTTCAGATGACTGTGTTTGACAAGAGTGATAGTGTAAGTGGAAACAGACCCAGCTCAAAGGTTATAAGGACAGACCTAAATAGTCTCTTGCCAATATGTCATAGTACCATTGCTGTTTCACTGCCAAATTATTCATTATGTATTGATTGCATTGCTGATATCTGGACATGTGATTCTAGTTTTTTATTGATCCCATGTCCGTTGTCTGAATATTATTTGGAAGAGGAAATACTGTTAATTATATTTGGGCGTACTCCTGTACATAAGCCAGGTATAAGATAAGCATGATGATATTTTTAGAATTCAACACATTCAACACAGCATTTAGAAACTTGACTTTATCATATGTGCCGGCCATAAAAGGACAGGAACTGAGATGAAAGGCAAAACAATAAGTCTGAAATGGAGGTAGTGTAGCTCCAGTGTCAAACAGAGGCAGAGTGGGTGTTTTCTCGATGAAGATGAAAGCTCTTTCTTGGCCACAGAGCCTAAACAACTACAGTGTTCTCTGGGATACTTCCAAAAATCCTTTTTGAAGAAGGTGATACAAAGGGGACAGTGTTAGGAGTGAAGCTCCAAAAGCATGGTTCAATGTAGAGCCTAAATTATTGAATCTAGGAGCTAAAGGAAAAAAAAGAAAAAAAAGAAAAAAAGTCAGCTTTATTGATTAAGGAGGTGTAGAATCTGAATGAAAGGTGGGAGATGGACACACAAGGGTGTTGAGTGGTGTAGAATGTTAGGGATAGACGACTAGCTTAAAAAATTAGCTTATAAAACCATGATAAAATACATAATAGTTACACATAGTTTAATTTAACTACTATACTGATATTAGCATCTTGTCATATGTCAAGCAACTGCTGTCTTCTTTGATATGATTTCTTTTTTTGGAGTCTTTGATACCTTTTACTGAAATACGTTATTAATAATTTATTAATGTGATTCAGTTTACCTTGAATGCCTGTTTCCATCGGGATAAAAAATTGATGAACTGTGCAAACACCAAGGTCAATGACATGAAATAAGAGCAGGACTCGTTCTTTCTATCCCGAACAAAGTCTTATACGTTGTATTTTTTATGAAATATGTTAGAATGTTGTCGATAAACCAAAATCAATATAGACGCTGACATAAAAGGTACTCGTGTCTCATATGGATCTTTGGCTTTGAGAAATGCTACAGGAACTACTGAGTAGCATGACAGCTGTTGAAAGTAGTATTATTATCTATTACAGTATGCGGAAAAACAGAAACATTAAAGAAGCCTTCACAAATATTCCTGTCACTAGAGTGCAATGAGCATTTTAGGTGCCAAGAATTGAGGATTTTCAAAAATGAGAGGCGAACTATTGAAAATGTGACTGCTTTTACCAAAATCACTGCTGGCCACAAAGTAAAAATCACCATTACTTATTCCTGACATTACTGATCATAGACCGGATTAAATTATGTATATCCTCTATAAAAGACATGAACGAAGAAAGTAAGTTTTTGCATTACCAAAACTAGCCAGTTATGAATTCTAGGAGGGTTAGAGGGTGATGGAGGCACAGCAGGAAACCTTTCATCATCCAGGATGTAGCTTGCCCTCTGAGCTCCTCTTGGACAAAGTCAAAGTAAATGATCTGGCCTGCCTGCCCAGTCATAAACACCGGTGGCGTGGAAGAGAAACAGATGGGCCTCTCTGTCAGATCTGTCCTTCCTCCTCTCATCCATGTTTCCATCCAGTCAATGCCCCAAATGTCTCCTGGTGTGAACTGTCTTTTAACACCTTTCCTCCTCTTCTCCTCTTCTAAACTCTGCATCATTCCTCAACTCTGTCTCCATCAACTCCCCCCCCCCCCCCCCCCCCACACACACACACACACACACACACACACCATGCTGTCTCCAATCTCTGTTCCAACACACACCACCTCACTCTCTGCAGCATGTCCTGCCGGATAGCGGTCTGTTCTGTACAGTAGAGTCATCTGTTTATGAGTCACCGACCACCACACAAACATAATGCACCTTGCTGCCTCAGTGTATTCCCGCTAGAGCTCACTGTATCTTTGTTCGGAGGGAAACAGTGGAAAGGCAAATTTACAGTAACTGTGCAAACTGCAGAATTGGGCTGTAAACTTTAGAGGTGAGATGCAGAATTTCAGATAAAAAGAAATCATGAGCGTGTAATGAATGGATAGATGGATTCATGGTTGCACAGATGGATGGTTGGAAAAAATCAATACTTACATCGCCTGGTGTAACCCCCTGTGCACTACTGCTTTTCTTCATCCTGAGGGATATTCAGCCAGATTCTTTCTCCCTCCCTCTCTCTCCGCCTCTGATCCGCTCTCTGAAAGCACAGCCCTTTCCTGCTTCTCCTGCTCTGGGCAGCCTCACCAGTACGCCTGCACATGGGAAAGAGAGAGTAGGTTATTCTGCCTCCCTCACAGTCATCATCATCATCATCATCATCATCATGTCTGCAATTGTTGCCAGATTTAGGTTATTGTTCTGACTTGGTTCTACAGTCCTGTGAGCAGTCATTTGACAACTCTATACAGTGTTGCATTACACAATGTAATACAAAACCTAAACAAAAAAATATTGTAAACAGACTGATGAATTACCTATCCCAGCAGTTACACATGAATACAAGTAGACATGCACAGTGTTGTGAAATTAATGGAACCTTGAAGGTACCAATAACATAGGTATAAATTAAAACTCTATGGATTGGAACTTTTTCAGTACTAGTTCCAATAACATGTGTAATATTCAATATCAGTACCAAAACAGTATTTTTTTGATAGCTTACTTTTTAACATTTTAGGTCTAGGGATTCCAATATCAGATTGCCATTAACTATTGTACAGATATTTATGGACCCCAAAAATGAAAAATGGTGATCCCCTTTTCCTATAGTGCCACCATGAGGTTGACATTTCTAGTTTTAAGTGAATTTTGACTTTTTGATGGATTGCTACAAAACCTGACAGACATTCACGTCCCACAGAATTAAGGGATCACCAAAGTTATTGCAGTTAACTTTTCCTCTTGTGCCATCATCAGGTCAAAGTTTCAATTCCTCCAATGCTTTGGTTTGTGACCAAACACCTCCAAAACTAATGGCATTGAATCAATGTTTTATTTCGGTTTACATTATAATGTACAAAGAATGACAACTTGCGTGAATACACAATTTACAAAACTCATACACATGTTTACACCAATCCATCCAAAAATAAACTGAAAAAGGAATAGGCTGAAGCCCAAGGCTTATATTTGCCTATCTGCCATCAGCCTCATCTGTGCCTTTTGTTTAGCGTTAGTAGTAAATGTTAGCATGCTAACATGCTAAAGATTGTGAACATGGTAAACCTTAGATCTATTAAACATCACCATGATAGCATTGACGTTGTGAGCATGTTAGCATGCTGACGTTAGCATTTAGCTTAAAGCATTGCTGCACATAGAGTCTTAGCCTTTGTCTTGTTTTTTGCTAAACTTTTTCCATTCAACAAAAATGCCAAACTTCTTAAATGTTGTCTAAATAAAAGCAGCCATTCAAAAACTTTGGAAACATTTAGATTTGAATCTACAACTTAGAGTAGGTAAATAAATCTTACACATCCGACCAGACATTTAATGCCAGGTTTCAGTTCTTAATACTTTGTGCTAAATAGTTTGGTTGGTACTTGATTGGTTATGTTTAAATTTACGTGTTTCTAGTAAATGTGTAAAAACAAAGACAATCCTCTTTAACCATGGTATGTATTACTGCATAAAATACACTCTGAGTATGATTCTGTGAATAAAAGGTTGTATGATACAGTGAGTCGTGTATCTGCCTGGACGTCTAGTCCCGTCTATCAGCCTGTTCTGAATGCAGTGACTCAGTAGTCATTCAGTAATAGAATGACCACAACAGGGGGGAAAATACCAACAAGCAGACATGAGTGACTAATCTATGTGACAGAAATTTATTGACATTTTCCATGTCACTATTGACTGCTGGTGAGGGAGGTTGTTGCTCCTTTCCAACTGCTGCCATGTCAAGTGGCATGAAGAGAATAGCTCAGTGGAACAAACAATCCAGTCTTGTTTGTAGCTTTCTAAAATGATATGAGAGGTAAGAAAAAAGCAGATCACACAGGGATTTATTATTTTGAGCATCTGTAAGATAACTCCTCAGCTGCTGGTTCAAATCTCAGCAGGAGGGGAAAGTTGGGGTTGCATGGATGTGTCCGTATAAATATAGGTTTCACAAGAACACTGTTCAAATTCTTCACAATTCATGAGGCAGAGGTTACAAGTAGAGCCCGACCGATATGAGCTAGTCGCAGAAAAATTGGTATCTGTGTTTTTAAACGACAAGCCAATAATCGACAATTAAACAAGAGACAGAAGATGGATCCTTCAATTATGTGTTGTCGTTGCATAGTTTGTCCACTATGAGGGCACTCTGCAACTCCCCAGCTGTACTTTTATTCAAAGTACTATTTATAACAATAAAAAAAGTTTATTTTTTAACTGCATTATGTCATGTTATCTTGGTGAGGTCTCATAGCTACATATAACAAATGTTAGGGATAATCTTTGTTTATGTTAAGTGTTTCTAAGACCACTTATATTGAATTCAGGCAAGATATACTGTTTAACTTTTTGTTTCTGTGCCTCAGAAGTCAGTTTTTGAAAGGTTGTGGTATCTCCGGGGATTTCAATAGTAGGATGAAAACATCACAGTTCCCAACAACAGAAGCCTGGATGGTGTAATGTTGGACAGAAACAGATCTGGGACTTGTACGCACAAAGTCTTTGACAAATTTATATTTGCGTCTCCCTATCAGCATAGAGCGCGCGCACACACACACACACACACACACACAAATGAAATAGATAAATTAAAACACTGTACCCATTAAAGTTCCTCGTTGTTTTTGCATATTTTTGCTCAATGACTTAGTTACAGCTAGATATTTTGTAGGGGTGCAACTAATTATTTTCATTTACCTTTCATCTGTTGACTCGATTAATCAATTGCTGTTCCTTAAAAAAATGTTTTTTTAAAATGTCCAAATGAACAAGGTGACATCATCAAGTTGCTTGTTCAGCCTTATCAACAGTAAATATTAAATTTGTATTAATGTAAAAACAGAGAAATGGTGAAAATCCTTGTGTTGGAGTTAGTTGGAACAAGTAAATGTTTGGCCTTTTAGCTTTATTAACAAAATAGGCTAAACGATTCATCATTCATCAGTTGTCAGATAGTCTTCTGTCAATTGACTAATCAATTCATCAAATGATTTCAGCGCTACCATTTTGTCAATCTCAACATTTGAGGAATACTGTCAGGCTATATAGTCCTAATACTAATGTTGCACGGCGCTTAATGATTGCTTGCTTTTCATTATGATCTTTTGCCAGTGTTTTGGCTCTTTTTGAATAATTTTCAGTGTTTACATAGTACATTTCAAACACAACGTCTGGAATATCTTTTATAGGGACGACTGACTGCACTTGGTTAAGCACTTTGCAGGGGCACATCAGTGATCAGTTTTGAGGCTAACTATCTACAGGAAACCTATTACGGAATAATGTACCTAGAAAAAAAATTAATCTTCCAAGTTAGGCTTATAAAAGAAAGTAAATAAAATGTTTGTGATAAAAATCATTTCAAGAAAGGCCTTTACCTTCAGCACTTCAGTGAAAAGGTCAGGACTCTGTAAATACATCAAGGAAAAGAATTAGCCTGAGACTCTGAAGAGCAATAAACCTAAAGCCCAAGAGACCACTCAAAACAAAAGGAGATCACTGGATGAAAGACACTGGATTGAAATTTCACTGCCGTTTCCACATTTTAGACGAACAAGCTTCAAGTAACCTTTTATCTCTGTAACCCCAGCAATAGTTCATCCCCATGGTGGCTGCCTGTACCTCTACAAATAATTGGTTATTGATGTGAAGCAGGCAACAGAATGCACGGTCATGAGGCAGCACTCGAGAGGCTGATTGTAAGGATTTGGCTTGGATTTTGAAGAGAACACCGGGGATCATGTGGTCGGCATATGTCATCACCAGAACAAAACAAACTAAAGCAGACTGCTTGTGCTTAATTTACAACTCAAGGACTTTGCAAAGGCCACGGACAGACTTCGCAAAGGATATTGTTTAAAAAGTTTTATGCATTAAGTATGTATAAGTACAGTATGTTGACCTTGGACACACTTGAGGAGAAAGTCTCCTTATCTTTACCAAGACCACCAGATACATAGCATAGTGCTGGAACAATAATGTACTATGATCATGTATTAGTGGACTGAAAGAAAATTGACAGCAATTGATTCATCATTTAAATAATTTATTAAGCATAAATACCGACCATTAACTGGTTCCAACTTCTAGAGTATAAGTATTTTACATTTTATAACACTGCAAATTGTGTATTTTGGGCTTTGGACTGTTGGCCTGACAAAACAAGCCATTTATAAAAGGACACCTCCTTGGGCTCTGGGAAATTGTTAGTTATTCCACCTCTTTTTCGGTCATTTTATAGACCAAATAATTAACTGATCAAGTTAATTCAAAACATAACGGCGAATTGATAAATAATCAAAATGTTTGATCATGTTGAATTATGTGCAATATAATCTCTGATGTAACTGTGACTGATGTAATCATGTTAGATTCCCTTACATTTCATCATGCTCAATCCTGTACAATGTAACCTTTGACTAAATCAATCTTGCCCTCATTACCTAAACCAAGACCATGTTGCCCACCTGGATGTCACCACAAGATCCTGACCTTTGACTTAGAGGGAGGGAGGACGGTGCCAAGATATCAAGAGAAAGCGTCCCGTTGCATATTACAAACTAACATTGTCTTGTGTGCCATGAGCATTAAGGTGTGACAATACAATAAGAGGTTTTTTGCTCCTTAACCATTGGATTTCAGAAATGCCATGACAGTTTAGTGGTTTTGTGTGTAGTGTGGTTTCCCACTGGTGCTATTGTTTCCCGTCACTGCAAAGTCAGGTACATTAAGTGAGCTGAAAGCTTGAATTAGAGTATGAATTTGCTTGACTAGTGTGTGATAGACTAGTAACCTGTTCAGATCCTGTATGCTGGTAGAATCATCATACACCCCACTGGCCCTGAACAAAAATAAATAGGTATAGAGAATGGATGGATAAATGGATATTGAGGGTTATCGGTTATATATGGCACTCATTCACTATCATCCAGCACGACTAATGCCCTGCCTCCATGTACAACGCTATGGTGAGAACTAATGTTTGCACTTTTCTCACATTCGTTACGTCAAAGGTTAGCAAGGCTTGAGAAGTGAGAAAATGTTCCCATCTGACCAGTCAGTCTATGTCATACAGCGTCCCTGCACAATGGAGAGCTGTGGAGTGAGTCAGAAGCCGTCACATTTAAAATCGCTGGACACCCACACAAAGGTGGCTTTTGTGGTGCCAAAACAAAAGGAGGCTCAAGAAATCATGTGTGGAACTGCGTTAATAATTACATTAAATTGCTCTGAACAATGAGGGCTTTCTAAGCCATCTGTGTGCTACAACAATGATGAATTAACTTTACACTGGTCACTCATTAACAACCAGAGAAGTCAGATTTACTGGTAAATGAAGGAAACATTCAGAAAATAAATCAAAAGAACATACTATGCACTGTTAAGTAAAATGACTTACCTTACCTAGCTTTGATCCATTCAGTGGAAAATTAATCTGTGTTCTATGTAAATATTTATATAAATACTCACTCATCAAACTGTAAAATGGAGAAGTAAACTGCACTGGTCACAAGACACAGCAGCTGTTGATAGAACTGCAGCAGGTCCGGTTTGTCTCGGTTGGGCCCGCCCACATTTATTCAATCTGAACACCACCACACCCACTTTATTCACACCAAAGGGAACTGCAGTTTGAGCACATAACATGTCCCCTGATGGCATAACTCACCCATACCAGTTTAAAAATTGCTTTCTAGTCACTGATGCTCAGTGTCCACAGATACATGGTCTGTCTCTTCTCCAAAGTCAAATACTCTTAGAGTAATAGCCATGGTTCTCACTGAAAGGACATCTGGGAACTAAAATGCACCTCACTGAGGAATCGACCAATGTCACCACCACACTTTGTATTTAGTTTAAAGATAAGGCTTTAGTATTTTCTACATTGCATCTTGTATCTATACTGGAATCATTTTACTGATAGCATGTTACATTTCCAAAGCATTTAAACATTTTATTATATTTTTGCCGCACTTAATCTTTCAGAAATGTAGCTGAAGGTTAAGAAAATCCCTGTTGAATGACAATACAGAGAAGCAAATGGAAGAAAAAGTTGACAGACCTATAAGCCAAGAAGAATATGCTAGGTCTCATCTCTTTTGGACCCCAGGGCACAGAATGAGCTGCCTGAAGCACAAAAGTATTCAAACTCACAGCCTTCTTTTAATTACACAGCTACAAGGTACTTAGGGCCCGATTTACTAACATCCTGAATGAGTACTAAATTGCGTGTGCATTCTAAGATATTGCATGTGCAATTTTAGTACCTGTTATGGGTGATTTACTAAGACTTATTGCGTTGATAACAATAGGCGCAAACACAATGGAGGTGGCAGTATTTAAATGAGGGTTTTGCGGTTTTAATGGTTTCTGCCATGGAAAGTAGGGGAGGGAAAGCAGCCACTGTGTAAAAACCTTGGTTTGGTTCGTTCAGTGCGTCCTGAGTATGTCGAACACACACACACACACCCACCAGCAGACAGGGGGAAGGATCAACGACCGTCCGCACCGTGGGAAGGGTTAAGGCAGTAAATAAATGTATTTGCATGTTACCCTCCCACTACTTTGCACAATAAAATTGAAATGCCCCAAATTGCATATTCATTAAGGCAAAAGTAGTAAATGAACAGCAGGTGCTATCTTGCACTTTTGAAAGACGTCATTTTGTGTGCACACCGTTAGTAGATCAGCTTACGTGTTAATTTACTATTGATATCAAGTTTGCACATGTTTTTACTCACGCAAACCTTTAGTAAATCAGGCCCTTACTTTATTATTTACCATGATACTGTCGGGTGCAGCATTTTGTTTAATTTGTTTTACAATATTGTCTATGGAAACAAAGTTATTTTAGATGTAGCAGAACACAAAGAACAAATGTTAGATGCATGGCCAGGAGAATACACAATAATATATTATTGCTCATAATGTCATCCCACCTGCAACCACAATGCATCCCTCCTGGACTATTTTGTGACTGTCTGAAAATACATACCAAATATTGTAGCTATATCAAAATGGACAATATAAAATACAGCTGAGCTGCTTGGCTGCCACTATAAGCAAGTGACATTCTCAGACTCCCGTGTACTGTAAAATAAAAACACTCTACTGTTTTCACATAGTGCCATTTCTTTTTTCTTTTTTTTTTAAAAGACATTCTGTAGTAAAAGTTTCTACATCATATGTGGGCATATTTCCTCTTAGACACACCATCTTAATGTAATTCATACAGCACATAAAATGATGACAATCAATATTTGGCCTGCCTTGTTAAGTGGAGGGTTAGTTGGTTAATTTTGTATGAATCTATAAAGGTTATGAACTGTATGTCAAAGGAAAAAAAAAATACTTGATGGAAGGCTGCAAAGTTCAAATCTAATCTTATCTTTCTTCCCACACTGTTTGTGTGGGCATGTCCAAACACAAAGCAGTTGTTGCACTTCATGCAGGTGTCCTTTCAATCACTAAGTCAGAGTTGCAGTAATAGCCATAGAATAAACAAATACATTCCATTTTATTGAAATGATTACATCTACAAATATGAATTACCATTCCACAAGAGGGACAGTCTAGTTAGAGATTACAAACATGTAAAATCCAGCAGAGCCCCTTTTCATTTAGTTAAAACGTGATGTACCGACTCCGATTCTTTCAAAGTCGATTAAGATCTTTATTAGCTGTTTATTAGATTAGCACCAGAATCAGCATTTGCTATTCATCTGGGGTGCATTCAATAGTATGTTCATCAACACAAACTATTAAATAACTTCTAAATTTTTTCCAAAACTGCACCAGTTTACATTATACTGCATATTTTATTTTTTAAAAATCAAAAGACATTACACTATTTATAGTAGGTTATTTATTATCTCACCATTTTAATTCTACTTAATTTTCCACTTTCCACTGTA
The DNA here is from genome assembly GCF_014851395.1 of Micropterus salmoides. Taxonomy (NCBI): domain Eukaryota; kingdom Metazoa; phylum Chordata; class Actinopteri; order Centrarchiformes; family Centrarchidae; genus Micropterus; species Micropterus salmoides. The sequence goes on along the minus strand of NW_024040485.1, from coordinate 23,251,905 downwards.
GTGTTTACTCAAAAACACAATTACATTAAACTGTCCTATGAACCATTAATGAAATGTTTATAAAAGTGTACCGTAAAGCAAAATTCTCAGTGTTCATTTAACTCTCATGATGTAAAAGTCAACCGATATCATGTAATTTGATTTGACAGCTATCAAACATCATTCAACAGTTTTACATTGTTTTTATCTGCTCAGCCTAAAGCCATATGAGTCTGTGACTGTGTCTGAAAAAGAAAAATGCCAATCAACACTTGTCAACTTAGATTACTCCCTGAAAAATCAAAAACAAGTCACAGTGGAAACTTTGTTATTTGTATTTGCATTCAATGCGGTGAAGCAGATTCCAGCAGAAATTAACTTAGGTGACGAGTGAAGACTGAGAGGAGTTTGCTGAGGAGGGAGAAAAACATACCAATTTGTGGCATCTGAAAAGTGATGTCACTGTGGAGGCCACATGCAGGGAGCCCACTGCCCTACTGTATAGACATAAAGTGAGAGAGAGGCTGGCTGGGCCACATACCACCATTTTAGGATTTTTCTGCTGTCACGCCATCTGTTTGTCATGTTGGCATTACAAATATCATCCCCTAGACATGAGAAATTTTTTCCTTTCAATCTGACACTGCAAAAACTGGTAGAAGCAAACAGATTTAATTTCTTAATTTGTTTCAAATTTAGCAAACAAATAGTCATTAATATGGTCCCATTTTGTACTAGCATATCTGCCTTAAACAAAGATTAACTACATCTCTGTCATGTAATAATGACGTGAGAAAAACATTCTCTGCTGTTAACCATAATGTACTCCTTTGGTGATATTCAGCATTAATCACAGACACTATATTTTTTCCTTTCTGATTAGATGAAAGAGGTGAATAAACACTTAATTCATCATGAGCTTTTAGTGTTGTGCTACTGCGCAAGACCTATCAAACCATTTAAGAGAAAAAGAAAGAAATGAGGACTTGTTGGTAGGCCAGGACACATGGCAACTGTGACTGTGGATGAGTCACCGTTTGACTGGAGTTTCTTAAAAAGCCCAATAATTAAGAGGGAGTGCCATTCTGTCAAATTCAAACACCAATACACACACTTACACCGATTACCCCATTGTGTGCACGTCACTCTTTTTAACGCCCATTGAAGTATTGTGATTGAAGTACTGTCTGTGTCAGCACGTCATCAGTTAACCATTCACTACGCTTTCAGGGTGAATCGTAAGGCTGGAAACTAGCTTTTTAGACACCTAGCTGCATTATGAACAGAATTGTTTACATTTGTGCCTATGTACCTTTTGTGTTACTGGAGGACTCAACTAGAGGGCACACCAGAGATCTGACCATATCGAACATGCGGATTTGCATGATGTAAACAATAAACATGGCGACAATGGAAGAGATTAATATTTTTAGGGCCGTATGGAGGAAAACATGGACGGAATAGCGTATTTTGATATTAAAACTGAAATCAATTGTAAAACGCAGAATAATGGTGAATCTGCCAAAATGTGGATGCAATTCATAAAAATCTGAGCTTTCCCCTAACATTATAAGCATTTTTTTCACAGCACTTAAGGCAAACAAACAGAAAAAACTATACTGCTATGTTTTAGTGTCATTTACAGGTGCTGCTTTTGTCATCTGCTCTCTGTGTTGGTGTTTTACTGAGGACGCGGCTCAGCGACTCCTCTACACATACAGACACACTGTGCAAGCAGAAGCTTCAACAAATCCTCAAAAGTGCAACCACATCAGCAGATACAAATGCGCGCTTGCTGAAGAAAAAATCTACACCGGTCCAGCTTTGTAAACAAGGAGGAGTGATGCCCTCGCGAGAGTAGACTCCGTAATTATCAGTAATCAACTATGGTAATAACCTATTTAATAGAGGACAATTCACAATAGGCCTACATGTATTGCAACAATGCATTGATTGTGAATTGTCCCCTGTTAAACAGTATTTTAATATCCTACTGTTGCAATATATTTCTTATGAATTGTCCCCATAAATAATTGCACATCTTTGAATAATATTATTTTATTTGCATGATACATCAAATTCATTGATATTGAGTACATTTTTAATAGTTTCTTAATGGATTGATGAAATTTGAGAATTTCAGATGATTACACACTCTTTCTGATGACAAAATGTGCTTAAATTGTAAAACACAGAATTTAGGAAAATTCAAACAGAAAACCCCGAATTTGGAAAAATTCAATAAAAAGGTTTTCATAGATTGATTCACTGATTGACATTTTCACTGTTTTCTGACATTTTATAGCCCAAACAACTAATCGAGAAAATAATCGACATTAATTGACAATGAAAACAATTAGTTGCAACCCTACAGCCTTTCTAAGGTCAACTTGACGCGACCATATTTAGATGAGTTGATATTACACACATACAGTTGAGTAATTAATGACATGAAAGGACAGTTTTACCAGTCATTGTTAATGCATTACCATTCTTCATTTTATTAGGTTTGATATGAAATAATGCAATCTCATCACAACACATTATCTTTATAACAGGGACCAATATAACTGCTGAACAGCGGGGTCTACAAATACCGCCACTCTAGAGCAAGGCAGGTGATTCTGATTAATAGTGAATGGGTTGCGGGTGAGTGAAATAGAGTGAAGCTTCTCCCCATTATTAAGAGTGAAGCTGTGCGCATGACACTCTGAATGGTTAAATTCATGTTACTCTGAAAACACACCTATGATTAATAAGAGATAAAACCTTTGCGCCCAGAATACGTGCCGTTTAACTAGCAAAAGTAGAGATGGACAAGCCCTAAATACACTTGTTCATGCACTTTAGAATGCGCACTATAATTTATTTAAATAGGGTCACTAATCTGCTTCATCAGTCTCTTTTCATCATGTGGAGGCAGCTCCTGAGGAACTTTGTAGTGCTGCAGTCAATCCCGTCACATCCCCATATTACCCCTAAAGTTCATGTGCCTTCCAAATGGCTGCAGGACACGTGAGGCAGCCATCATGCGCACGCAAACACGTAGTTAAAATCAAGTATATCTCCGGCCTAACAGATGAATTGGAGAGTAAGGAGGTAACAGAAGGCTTGGCAGAGTCTGCAGGATCTGGGACACAAGAGAGGGCCTTTGGTGAGTGTCACCAGTTGGCAACTTCCATGTCAACTTGGCTATAAATCTTTCAGATGACAACTGAGACAGAAATGAATCAGTGTGCAGCTTTGATCTGTGCTCTTAGGAGATAATCTTGAGCTTGAAGTGAACAAATCGATATGGTTCACCACCTCTTTTACACACAGGGCGGCGGCTATATAAGTATGTCCTGCTGTGGAGTGACTGGTTGGGCCTTTGAACTATGATACATGGACATCATGCAACTACCACTTCCTGTTCAACACTTGTATCTATATCAATATCTATAGAACAGCTGAAACTAATGATTATTTATAAAGCTCTTATTTATTTGATTAATCTTCAATTAAATGTTAAATTTATAAAAAGTGAAAAGGGCCAATCATAATTTCCCAGAGACCAGAGTGACATATTCAAAATTACTTGATTTGTCCAGCCAATTCTCCAAAGTTCAAAAATTTAAAAAAAACAAACTGTAATGTAGACTTACTGAAAATGTTTCAGCCAATAGCTGCATAATACAGAGGAAATAATGTCTTCTGCTTGAAATACAGTGAAGAAAGCTTATATTCTACTTAGTCAGCAATAAGGTTTGTTGTGAAAAGATTATTCTGAACAAAAAAACGTGTACTCACAGCTGAAGCTCTTGTCCTTGAACCACTGGTGGGAGGATGAGCGGGAATTTACATCAGCAGACTGCTGGCCTGAAAGACAAACAGTGTATGGATTACAATTTCACAGATCACATATCACAGAAAAAGACTGACAAGATTTTGTTCAGCAGAAACTGTGGGATTAATTACTCAGCTAACAATATTAAAATCTCTAGGGGCACCATACTTAATAAATAGTTGTAGGTAAAATGTAAAATTGAAAACAGTGGAAGCCCTGAGATGTGTAAAAGCTGCTGCATTCCTCCTCTCCACATTAGGAATCCAGCACAATTGCTTTTGTTCTCTAATCGCAGGCCTGTTTTTACAATTACCGTTCAGATTATCATCCAACACATACTTACACAAATAAAACATTCACACACACACACACACACACACACACACAAAATGATAGGTGTATTCACAATCAGCGGTTCGCTTTTTACCACAGCTCCCAGTATGACAAACACTCATTGTAGAAAACGGCATGAATTCAACAGCAAAAGACAGAAAAGGCAGTAAAGTAGCCACATCACCAGTAAAGCCAACAAGCTGCCAGCAAGTGAGTCATCAGTCTGGTGGCCAGACCCCTTTTGACCAGAAGCTGGATGTATGTGCCCTGTTGTTTTAGCGGGGACTGAGAATAAAAGGACAGTGGCCAGTTGAGTTCATTCCACATGACCGGGCAGACTACAGAAATGCTATGAACTGGGCTTAAAAGGAAGTGTACTTCTAAAATTCAAGCATATACTGTAACATGATACCATGTCAAACCAGTTAACCGTCAATACTGTGCCATAATAGAGGAGCTTGTGGGTGATGCCAAACCGATACACAGTGAGGAACACACAGAAGGAAAATGCTGAAATAATGCTCAGCATCCCAATAATAGGTATGAATCAATGTTGTGTTTTGGAATAGTAATAAAGCTTATTTCAAAAAGGGGGAGACATTCAAATAAATACCGTTAGCTTCCACAAACTCAAGTCTCAAGATTGTAAAGACCTTTCAGATCTCTGCACATTCCAGCAGATGTTCGAGCTGAGTCTCAAATCAGGAGCAAAGTTAGAGTGGCTATAAGTGATCAGCTGGTAGAAGTCCCTATGGTGGAGATCCACAGATAATAAATTCCAGTAGAGTTGGAATATTATCAGAGTAGGAGAGACATGCGGGTGATGGAAACACTGTCCATGTGACCGGGCAGAAATGGACTGCAGTGGTGTGACAAATACACACACACTAACGACTTTTCTAACCTCATTGAAGAAGCTCCATGGTTCTGCTACACCAAAGCATTCTGCACACAAACCCACATGTCCATACATAATGAAACCTTTTAAGAAGGTAAATTCAAGAAGAAATTAAGCTTTAAGTTTGAGAGCTAAACATGTGTGACACTTTCATTTATGTTCAATAACACATTTTTAAAGGAAGAATTTTCTGCGCCCAGTTGTTTCAGCTGTACTCACAATATCTAGAGCCTGTTGTGAATACTGCATTTAGACACGAAAGCCTGACTGACAGCGTGTACATATTTCTGTGTTCATGTCACCCCACAAACACAACATTGCCTTATGCAGCAAACAATGACTACTTTTGTGCCACTAGAAACATGTTGCAACAGTGAAATACTTTGGGTTTCTCCATTACTTAATGTGCAGTATGACCTTGTGGTTGATGCCAAATGACTTACTGTGTATGTGTAGCTGACAAACGGTGTACCTTTAATCTAAGTTTGAACGGTTCAAGACAAACAAAGCCTGAAAGATAAATTGGCGTGCCAGTATTATTGGCCAATATGAGCTAATTGCAGATAAACTGGTATCTGCGTTTATAACAGTCATTAAATAACAATTAAAAAAGAAACTGAAGGCAGATTCTTCTATCATGTTATGAGTGTTGTTGCATAGTTTGTCCACCAGAGGGCACTCTGCAATTCCCCTGTTGGCAACAAAGATCCACAAATCCACCACAAAACAAAGCAATCAGCTGAACTTTTTTTCCAGTGGTTCCATTTACTTTGAAAGTCGGAAATCAGAGCTGGGAATGATGACACGCCCGAGTTGACTGCATTCCAGGTACAAGTCGAAAAACCTTGCGATTACAACTAGCCAGGTTAGCCATTGTTACCAATACAGGCTGATTAAAACGCATTGCACGGTTTTACGCAAACTAAACACAGTAGCAACATGTCCACAGACAGCAGTTAGATAGCACTTTGTGAACGAAAATTTATATGAGACACAAATAGCCATCTAAACTTTCCGAGACAGAAATCTGACTCAAGGGGGCGTTGCAGTTGACATTTCCAACTGGGAACTTGGAAATTCCGACTTCCCAGTACAATTGCACCAAAAGTAATATTTATTACAATTAAAAAAAAGTTTACATAAGGCAGCTCTGCTTTAATCTTGAGAAGCTGCAGTCTCTGTTCATTCATCCATCAACCGCACAGGGTTGACAGACCATCGCAGGGCCACACATAGACAAACAACCACTCCGCATGTCTTTGGACGGTGGGAGGAAGCCGGAGCACTAGGAGAGAACACGCAAACTCCACACAGAAAAGCCGGGGCAACCGGGGTTTGAACCCACGATCTTCTTGCTGTGAGGCATCTGTGCTAACCACTGTTCTACCCTCTCTGTTCACTATTTATATACCGGTTTTGTGCAGAATTTTGCGTGCGTGCCTTGCAGCCAACAATTGCATGCATGTCGCGGTTCCTCGCAGGTCTATAAGAACGATAAAATATTCTTTGTGAGGTTCATCAATGCTGATAAATGATCCGAACGTCCCGCAAACAACTCGGCACAACAGCTGCACACAACTGATGTGGTCTCTTCTGCTACACACACACTCAGCTGAAGCGCACCGAGGCCCCCTACCTTAGTGTTAAAGTTTTGGATTTATTCACGCACTTTAAAAAGATTTAATAAAAGCGTCTTTCTTTTCACATTTTTATTTACAGCATTATATGTTGACATTTATATAGTTATAGGCTGTATATTAACTTATTTGGAGAAAAACGGTAGTTCTATGTAAAATAAGAAATTGAGTTCTGCCATATTGCCAAAATGGTGCGAAGACAGGCTCCGCCTATCGAAGCATCGACTATTCGGGTTCAGCCCTACTTTGTTTATGTCGTGCTTTTGAAAAGAAGAGAAAAAAAAGAGAATATCAGCGGATATATCGGAATTTAAAATCCTCAAATATAAAAATCTGTATCTGTCTTAAAAATCCCATATTGGTCGGGCTCTAGAAACAATCCCTAAAATGGTAGATGAATACAAAACTATTACAATCGTTTCCAGTCTCCCCATTACACAGATTATTAAAGGGTCAATATTGAGTCTCTATTGACACAAGTCAGACACATTAAGTCTGAACAGAAATATGATGTGGATATTTTATCTATGGTGAAATAAAGAGCATAAACTAGTGCCATTTATCCTCTGGAAGTCTTGGTTGCCCTCAGTTAACTCAGACTTCACTGCTAAATGGACAGTGATTGATTGTGTAATGGCATATAAAACAATACAGTGCCTCCATTACTGTTGTATTGTGGGTTTATCCAGGTTTTCCATCACACCATAGGCTGGTGCACAAATATTTCCCATTTCACCACTCACGTCTTAATTGTCCCAAACTCAAATACATTTCAAAACACATTCGCTTCTCTATATTTAACTTACACTTGGTGCGAATGGCTTCATCATCATACTTCATGGAAAGTGCTTCAAACGTGTGTAGGCTGCATCCAGAGCCGAACATCACTAGTTAGGAAATGTGTTTCAAACTAGTAAACACAAAACTGAGCAAGTCGACTGAGAGATAGATGAGATATGCACACAGTGCAGCGCTGGGAGAGATGAAGAGCACAGCCTACATACAGACAAGAAGCCTACGTGATATGACTGAATCAAAAGACCCTTCAGTGCAACTCAACATAACGTTATTTGACTGGGGATCTTGTTTCCTCGAAAAATGCTTTTTTTTTTTTACAGCTCCAATGACAGAAACCTACCACCTGAGAACATACTTTTTTGCAAACCCCCTGAAGAAAGAAAGCTATTACCCTTTTGTGTAATAAACTTTAGACTGATAATGTGCAAATACGGTTCAAACTTTAAAATGTCGCGCGGTTTATAGGCTGTAGGTTAACCCCATTATTAAGCTACATGTCGGTAAAAGCTATAGAAAGATTAAAACACAGCCTACTCAAATTGTTTGCTGGGTAATGAGCAACATTTAACGTCCCTCTCAGGACGGTTAAATAAAGCCTGTAGTCTTACCGGTGGTGTGTCCGCTGTCTCACGCGCTGGTGTGGATGTAGTACACAGTACGATCTCCTCTTCCTCTACCTCGCTTCGGAAGCACGCGCCCCTTTTTATCAGGTTCCATTTGTGCCATTCGCGCTCGTTCCCCTTCCCGACCTCGAGAGCGCATCGATTGGTTTTGGGACTGACGACGCAAATCCTACAGTTAACCAATGGCTGTCAGTGCGCACGCCCAGTCTGCATTCCCTACATCAATTTGATTTACAGCCAGAGGAAACTATGGATGTGTCTGTTTTCACCACTTTAATTAGGCTACACCCCCTTTTCCCCCGGGTCTTTGTCTTTCATTGACTACCTGATGTGTTTCAGCAGATTGTCTGTGTATACTACTGTACTGAATGTTGTCCACATTTCCTGTCTGCTTATTTAGTGAGGCAAAGTTCTACTGAAGTTTTGTACTGGGTTGTAGGCAGCTCATGTAGCTTATTATATTATTATTACAATGGTCACTGCTGGAGTAGGCTATTCCAATGGCAAGTGTTAATAAAATGTTATTATAACCAAGACAACAAAGAAAAGCATCATAATAGACTATACATAGTAAGTTTAAATGTATATTATAGTAGAGCTGACACACCTGTCTGTTGTGCTTTATATTAGGTGACCTTGTTGCATTGTTGACTTGATTAACTTGCCTTGTGTGAACTCGCATTGTGTTGTGCTACCTTGAAGTGCATTGCCTTGTGTTGCTGCATTGCATTAAATTATCTCACTTTGTATTGCCTTGTGCTGGATTGCATATAACTGTGATGTGTGTGTATAGTATTGGACTGTTGAATAATGCAATAGTGCAACAGGGCATAGGATTGTGATGTGTGTGTAGTGTTGCACTATTTCATTATTCAGTTCTGTGCTGTTCTGTGTTGTGTTTCATTGGGCTGTGTGGCACACAGTGGATGCAACATTACAGTATCACACAGCAACAACACAATATGCTGTGTTGCTCTAAACTGTGTTGCATTGTGTTGTGTTCAAGGCCAGACCCAGCTGTCTTTTAGAATAATTTGATGCCTTGGCTGTTGCCAGGCAACAGCTGTCCTGGAACAGAGATGAATGGTTGTCCCTGGGCTCATTCTTCATCTCCATCTTCACCTTTGTCTTATTTTTCTTCTCAATCTCACTCACAAAGATTATGTTGAGTATAAATGCAGTTTGACTTTATTTATAGCGGTTTCTCTCACTCAGCAGATACATAGATCCCATTAAGATGTCATGTTATGGGTTTTGGGACAAAGTACAACTTCTGATTCACATGGTCTTAATGTCACTGATGTAAGCTAGGGGATAGTGGGTGCTTCTTTCAACATCAATCAAACCTATGTCACTGAGCCGGGGTTGAGCAGTCAGCAACTTTTATTTATGAAATATAGATAACAGATGGCTCATCATGATCCACCTTAAGGTCTCCGGCTGGTTCTGAAGGACTTCATCTTGTATATGCAGGTGAAGGACTGGAGACTTGGCTTGGAAACCCCAGTGAGCAAAGGTGTCAACCATTCCTGTAACACTGTTCCACGCACGCACTTGGCCCTGTTCATCATGTTGATGCCCCAGCATCAGAATATCTGCAGCACGTCTGGAACTTTGTGTAGCTATTTTGATGGGAATTTTAACAAACTCCAGAGATCAATGCTTAGCTGAGCCTCCATTTAATCTTTGATATGTCAACTCATTTCTTAATCTTGACACAACCAACCATTTCATGCAATATAGAATTGCACATACACACATTTAACAAATCATCTGAAGTGCTTTCTACACAGAAGCACTGCTAACCTCCCTGTGGGATGTTTGTCCCTACATGCTGTGCCTTCCACTTGTGAAATGCAATCACTGGAAGCACATATGTTTCTTTTATGGAAATAATAATTAATTTGCAGAGTGTGGGTTCCTTTTGTGGGCGGCGAAAATGCACTCGGTTTAACATGCAAATTGGTGAGGCCGCTTCAGCGCATTCCTGACACACGTGAACAGAGAATGAAATGAAATCACTCAAGTTGTATGCAGCTGCGTGGCTGATTTCTATTACATCCGATTATTTCTGAATAGATAATGTCTTTTTAGCATTCTTTTGTTATGCAACTTGCTCATAACTAGCAATTTTGTCAATCTGTATTCAATATTGATGTTTCAGTGTTTGGAAAGAACATAACAGAAAGGTGGGTGTAAAAATGTTTTATAGTAAAAATTATAGGCAGCTAAGCAAAACATGGAGCTGTTTTACATGCTGTTTGTTGAATATTGCAAAGTATCTAAATTATTCAGCAGCTGTTCACACCTGAATTTCTGTCCGTCTTGCCTAGGGTTTGCTTGCAAGGTCTGGCCAGACAGAAATGTATCTACCCCCCACAGTCACCCACATACCACCTCCCCTTTCCCAGTCTGCATGTCATAGGAGACCATTAGAGAGGTTTGCTACAGTCACTATTGCTGCTGTACTGTATCAATAGTGTGCAGGTGTCTGTTTGACTGCATCATCCACCCCAACTTCCCAGAGACAAGTCAAATCAAGTTCTCCATCCACTTCACCGAACACTGTAACACTCACTTTTCTCATCACATCATCAGCAGTAAGACAGAGCCTGTGTCTTTGTTTATACAGACAGTTTTAATCAATGTTAGAAAACCAAATGCAGTCAGGAGCTTATAAAAAACATCTGAGAGCTCTTCAGCGCTCGTTAGTGTTTTCAAAGTGTGGGTATGGGAGTCACAATAGAAAGAACAAACTTACTTTATTGAACATGTCAGTTGTGAGACACAGAATCATATATTACTTGTAAAGCAGTAAAGGAATTAGGGAATCAGAATTCTCTGTGATAGTCTCTATGAAGTGGGCTGCTCATACAAAACATCATTAATAGTCAGTTATTAAGGAACATGACATAAGGAACAGATAACATGAGGAAGCAATATTGATCATTTACAATTACAGATTTCAATGGCATCTGATGGCCCCCAAAAAATAGACTCAAAACCGAATCAGTGCGATTTCTCAGTTAATCAAAACATAAGCTGTGAATGATGGGAACTTATGAATGAGTTTGCAGGTGAAACTGTCTCTTTTAGGACAAAAACACTTTACCTAAAAAAATACATGTTGTGTATTCACCAATCTACATGTAAAAATATGAATCACAAATAAATATCATGCTCTTGTCAATAGTATGATTTTTTTTTTGTCATCTGCAGGAATATAAAATGGATGTGGGTACTTTCTCTTCCCTGTGCACACAATAATTGAACATAAACGCTTTGATGTATGACATTCGCTACAGTGCTTTCTCAGCTTGTTTTTGAGGATCATATTGCTGCATAGCACAGATCAAAATCACAGTTCACTGGTGAATATGCTCCATTTTTGCACTCTAGAATGATCTTTGGTGAGAATGTAAACAATTGCACCAGAACAAAAAGTAAGGCTTTAAAGTTTCATAGCAAAATGAAAAACAAACACACACACATCACCTCCATACAAATATCTAATATATAATATATTTACCTGATTAGGAGTCCTACAACTAGTTGTCAGATAGCATGGATTAAGATAACTCGCCCAGTCTTACACTTTAAACAGCAAACAGTGTTCATAATAAGCAAGCCATAATTCAGTATAGCCCCTTACCCCTTGAACAATGTATAATGTACAATAGTTACTCTTTAGGATCCCTTTGTGAAATTGATTAACTGATACATAACGACATAGCAGGCAGCTGCAATGAGCAAGGTGATTTGGGGGTTGAATCAAAGGCTAGACAAGCTAAAATAAGAGGGCTAAGGTGGATAGTGATGGGGTTACAACATAAGAAGGGTATAGGCATCAGTGTCTCTCTGGTCCCAGAGATAAGGCACATTAATAGGGTACGGTGTTGCCTCCAACCCTAATACCCTGTAATATTAAAAAAACAGCCTGAAAATATGCCCAGTAAATTTGACAGTTTGCAGCCTATATTGTACATGAGCATCATCCCCCACTGTTTGCAGGACACATGTGCCCCTCAGTCTGCAGTATATCCATGTAACTATCCACCTACCCACCCATCCATCCGTCCGTCCGTCCGTCTTCTGTCTGTAGGCACTCTACCACTGCTCCCAGCTGAAGTCGTCCCCACCTCCAAACACAACAAAAAAGCCAAGGATGGTGAGGAAGATGATAGCATTTCCTGTCATCACCAGACCGCAGGCCCCCCACACGATCTATAGTAGGAAAAAATTCATACTGAATCAAGTCTTTCGACCAAAAACAAGTCCATATTATTCTTGTTTTTTTACAACGTCTCTCAAGATACAGTGCAAGAAAAATATACTAACAATTGATATGGTGGAGACAGCAGAGATGCATCTACACATACACATATGAGCCAATGACGGTGGCTGTGTTTAACTCATGGAACACATGGAAATCAACTTCCAAAAGATTTAAACATGGTTAGAGAGAACTCACTCTGTTAGTGCGGGCTAGCACAATGGGAAGCCCAAACGCTGACACCACAATGCCAGTTGTTAAGAAGTAGGCCAGCTCTCTGCATGCATTGCTGGAGGAGTCGTCGTCACTAAGGCGTCTGGATATGAAGGTCGGGATGGGGCTTAATATGTAGAAAATCACGACAAACAGCGGCCAGTATACCCTACAAAAACATGTGTGGAACAGTTAAAAAGGAGGGTCCACATTTTATGACATATGACGGCATGGGTTTGCAGCTTGTCAGATGAAAATAAACTAGTGCAAATTCAACAAAAAAAACTATTATAGGATGGGTCTGTGTTATTAAAGGCTCTGTACTTAAGCAGGTTATGCAGATGTTGATAACAACAGCCATCACTTATAATCTACATTCACCAACTAGTATTATGAGATACCTTCTGTTCAAAGACAAAGAGCATAAATAACTGAGGAAGGCCTTTCCCTTGTTCCATTTAAAAAAAAAAATCTACAATGGCCCTAATACGCCGCAGTAATATTACGCCAAAACAAAAATATTTAACCATACCATTTTAAAGGGGCGAGATTTTACAAATGAAGCTCAGTGTACCTTTATACATTTTATAACGTCTACTGTGACTGTGGAGGATATTTCATTAAATCTGAAAATGACCCTGATGACATCAAGCCAGCACTACAAACTGGGAGCATAGGGTTTGAAAAAAGTGCCTCTAAAATAATATGTAAAGCTCTCTGGTGATGTTTTGTGTTGGTCTGACGATTGCTGTACACAATACATTTCTTAAAGGTCTAATCTATCCATCTATCTATTAGTACCTAACCTTCATGAAAAGTGCAATACAACATTACTGGAGCAACCCTTTAAGACTATTTTTGAGTGTTGTGTTGTTTTTGTTACCTGCTTCTCTCTCTGATTAACGGCCACTTTAGTGGAAAAATATCTTAACTATTCCATTAAGCCTCAATAATGCGTGTTAAATCAAGTTTATGTCATACAATAACATAAACACTTAAGTTGTAAGTTAACAAAGAACCTACCCGTACTGTTCGAGTGCACAGCCCAGCAAAAGAAATGTAAGTCCAATGGCACCACTGAAGGACAAACCCACCAGTGCTGGAAGTAGAGAAACATTAGAGTATACTGGCAGATGCTTTTGTGCAAAGTTATAAGAGACCAAACAGAAATACGCTCGACTTCTAACACTTGTTTGTATGCTAAGTCTCCATTTAAAATGACTTAATGTGAAAACCAGCAACAATTTTAAACTAAATACAGGTTAATAAGGTAATAATGGAACCACATAGCTTGTAACAAATATCAACATCCTTGGACAGTGTTGCGGTGACAAGATAGCTTTCGATATGATTCAGCAACGGTTCTCATAAATGTTGAAAACATGGCTAACAAAGTTTTCGTAGCATTAACGCTAGAGAGGAACGTCTGCATAACTTAATGAACACAACTCTCAACTGACTCACTATCGAATAATATAAAATACCTTTAATGCCGGCCATTGCGATGATTTCGTGCAACTTTGTGTTTGGCGTTTGTTCTGTTCTTTGTGTAATGTTTATGTGCTCAGGATCTCTTTCTTGGTAGACGAACTTCCTGCTTCCTCCATCTGAGTTTCCTTTTCATCAGGTGACTTTCTTAAAGCTACAGTAGCGCAGCAGTCTGCCTGCGAAATCAAGTACCGAACGTGCAGACTTCATAATCATCATCATCATTAGCCGCATGTGGGCAGATTAATCACATGTTCTTGTCAGTCAAACACAGTTTGCTCCCTGTTGCAGTCACGCGTGACGAGGATCACGCACGGGGAGCACGAGACCATGTGGCGCCGTTCCTGGGGGATTCATTGATTAATACACGTGTTATCATCGGTGTACATTTTTTGTAGTGTTTTGTAAGTCTTTCCATTGTATGCTACTTTACACATCTACTCCCCTAAGCTTTAGATAGACATCTAAATTTTCAAAGTTACTTTTATCTGACAGTAATTATTAATTACTTTGCTGATACACAAGATCTATAAGAAATATAATGGCCTGTTACATATTAAACTATACCCAACGGTACATCAGAGTAGCTGAAATAGGCTCCAGCTCTGTTTTGGCTGTTTAGCTGTTTTGGTGCTAACTCATAATGCTTCAGTGATAATACTAATGGAATAATAGCCCAGTAGAATACGTTAATCATATAATACATATTTACACTCAATTCCCTGCATAATGAGAACTATTACTTTTGATATGTGCATTTTGCTCATTATATTAATTTTGGTTGACTAAGATTTTGAAAGACTTACTTGTAATGGAGTATTTTTACATTGTTGTATTGCTATTTTTACTTAAATGAAGGATCTGAATATGTCTTCTACCAATGTGTGCAGTACAGTATTCATGGTATTATAGCCTACACTGCATTGTAAGTCAACATTCTGCTTTTATAGCACTCAAGACTCATCTTGACTCCAGTTCTTTTTATGTAAAAAACTAAAACAAAAAAACAAGTCAGATATCTTGGCATTATTATTGATTAGGATGTCAATTTTGACAGATATATCCAGTCAATATGCCTATTATCACCTAAAAAATATAGTGAGACATCAAGAATACATGTCTACACAGGATTTAGAGAAACTAATTCATGCTTTCATCTCAAGTAGGTTAGACTACTGTAATGGTCTTTTCTCAGGTCTTTCCAAGAGAGCCCTGAGATAGTTTCAGCTCATTTAGAATGCAACTGCTAGTGACCTCACAAAGTCTAAGAAAGCTAAACACATACACATATTCTCAGGTCTATGCACTGGTAGTTATATAATTGAGTTACTGCTGGTTGTCTAGAATTTCATGTCATGGGTTAGGGCCCAATTATATTTCTGACATACGTTTTCCATATGTATCCCCCCAGGTCTCTTAGGTCATCTGGAACAGGTCAGCTAACTGTTCCCAGAGTCAGAACAATAAATGGCGATGCTGCATTTAGTAACTATGCTGCTGGAACAAACTGCCAGAAGATCTCAGATGTGCACTATTTGTTTTTAAAAACAAACTAGATATTATGCTCATAACTGTAATTCATTTGAATTGAAACTGCATTCTGTTAGGTGTTCAGTTTAGGTTTCTCTTATGAAGATGGTGGAAATATGTGCCAATAATTTTACAATAGGCCCCCTTTTTAACAGAGGACATTTTCACATGTCACAGTAGGAAAAGCACAGATGTAAATGATGAAATAAATGAAGGTTTGAATTGCATACTCCTTCCGTTTCCGGGTATTGTGCACACTTGCTTACTGTCACATTGGGACACTTGAATAGAATGGAGCCATCATTAATGCGATTTACATCACTTGTTCTTTTCCTATGACATGTCAAAATGTCTGTGAAAAAGGCACACTAAGAATTTGCAATGTTTTGATTTGTTTTATTGACATTTGTGAGTGTTATTTCCTCTTTCATTAACATACAATTTACTCTCTAAATGTTACATATCTGAAAAACACTTGTCAGTGATTTTTTTCACAAAGTGGTGCAATCTTACTTCCACTCAAACCTTTAGTGGAACTAAAACCCACAGTAAGTTGGCCTCAGATGAACCAGATCTAAAATCAGTGTGTCTCCCTCTTGTTGGGCTGGGCTTGAGTGTAACATGGCGATGACAACAGAAGAAAGGTACAGTACATCAAAGTGCATGAGTGATCACAGAGCTGGACCAGATGTTAGCGGATTGATGCTGCTGCTGCCCAGGTGGAAATCATGTAGCCACCAAAACTAGATAAGTTCCTTTTAAAATGTTACCTATTACAGCTTAAATGTCTCCTGCAGTAAAGAAGATGCAGTAATAGTAAAAGTAATCTTGTTCACATCTTATACCACAATATTCTGATGTTGCTTTGCTGTTTCTGTTGTTTTTTTCAAAACAGTTCCTCCTGATATGAAATGAAGTGTTTGTGTTTGCTACGCAAGCGAGCTGGCATGTTGTCATGAATCCTCCAACACCGCGCACCAAAAACTGCAATTTCAGTTTGTTATTCGCTGAGGAGTTTTCATTTTCCTGAATGAAGGAGTGAGGATGGTCCAAATAATAATTTGAGGCTTCATGGTAGGGAACACCCAGTTCTTTACTTTGAAATGAGCACTGGGTGCATGAGGAAATGTTATTCATGTGAGAAACTGTCTGTTACTTTCTTTCTTCAAAATCAACCTCTCAACAATCTTCAGTTCTACTTTCCACAAAACCATAAAGATGACTTCCTCATTGTGCACAGCCACATTTCGTAAAACAATATGAAAATAAACAGTTATAAACGAGTTTCACTCTGCTGTTTTAGAGGCTCATTCTGCGTTTAATAAGACAACATTATGTCATGATTAGTTGTTGTGATCTCTAGGAATGCTGATGACTTTGTAAACCTGCTGATTTTTGCCAGTGACTCACTGGTTTAAATTACAATTGGAACAAGTACAGATAACAAAAGTGAAATAAACATAGATTAGAAAACACTGACAAACCAGAACACATAGTCTGTTTGCTGATGTTTGAGAAAGACACACACGCCACACAAAAAACAAAAATAAAAAGCCATTTAATGTTGTACATGGAGAATCGCTCGATATGTTTTAGCCAAAAATGCAAACTACTGCATGTTGTGCAGCTACGTATGGACATGAAGCTCAGTTTATACAAAAATCTGGACAGAAAAACAAAAATGCATGTTACATTAGCAATGATGGAGTTACATATGGGTGGAATCATGTGATGACTGATGGGCCACTTCGACCTGTCCTGTGATGGAGCTGGGAAATCTTCAGAGCTATGGTTGCCAGGGGTGCCAGCATCACCTGTGCCAAACAAAGATGATATGGTAACAGACTCAAGCACCTGGCTGCCATATGCCACTGATTCCTCATGAATATTTAACTATGAGCAGGCATATAGTGTTTATTGCAATTGTATCTTTTATTCCACAGACATTTATTCCAGCGCGTTCAAATTAACATATTTTTCATTTATGGTTGATACATCCTCTTCCTCTTAACCACACAGGACTATCAACACCTCATATAATCCAAAAATTGTCACATTTCATGCAAATCACAGTGATGTTCTGTTTCAGTATTGTGAAATTTTTGCTATTTTGCCCAAATTAGTCCTGAAATGTTCAGAATTCAATATTTTACCTGCGTGTCTTCAAAAATCCGCTCCTTCTCATAGCTGTCTATGTAGATTTGAACTGTTGCCCCATCACTACCTGTTCCACTGAGTCTGTAGATGATTCGAGAACCATCAGTGAAGATTATCCGCAGACCCTGCAGTGAAAACAGCCCAGTACAGACCATGTGAAGCTTTTATGATCTACAGGCACAGCTGAGTAGCTCCAATGCTGAAAGAGTTTAAATACCTAGTGACCACAGGATACATCCAGCACCTGTACAAATAAAAGCCTTACAGCAACACGTGTGTGTCATATACCTGGTTCCTAGAGATGGTGCTGTCCACTGGGTCTGTGTATTCAAAGTTGTCTGCTTTTTCCACTTGGTAGATTTTGTCTTCCACAGCAAATCTCTGCTTCACAAAGGACTTGTCGGCAATCATAATCTCCAAATCCTCCATCATCTCACAGGCTGCATCTATGTCTATATTCTCATAGTCATATCTGGATGAAACAACATTTAAGCTAGTATTAACAGAAAAAGTGTTTTATTGTTGCATGTTCATAAATAGGCATATTATTTTAATGAAGGAGGAACAATCTAACATTTTACTGTAACTGTAATAACTTTAGACTTTTCACTGTAGAAGAGCAGCAATACCTACCAAATGTACATTTCTCTGCTAATGCAGTGTTATTAATATTATTTGTAACCACTGTAAATCAGCAGAGAAAATATTTTTATGACAACTAAATAGTCATTTTTTATTTAGTAAAATGGACAGATGGCCTAAGCCTAAAGTGTTATTGTCCATATGTTCCACTAGATGTCAGTCATATCATATCTTCTTAACGTCTCTGTAGCTTCAGCCCACCCATTTCAGTTCCATCTCTATCTAGAAATAATTCAACCACTGTTTCTTAATTGTTCTTTTTAAACTTTAGCTGTTTTGGTGGTTTTTGATGAATGATGGAGTACAACCCTGAATACAGACAAACAAACACACACCATACACCACACACCATGGGTTCACACATCACCTGGTGAAGTAGTTTCTCCCGTACTTTAACCAATGGTACTTAAGAATATCCTCCACACTCTGCCTTCTAGTGGCCAGGATGGACAGCCATGCCAGCACAGCCCAAAGCCCATCCTTCTCACGAATATGGTCTCCACCTGAAAGAGGGTTTGTAATTAAGTGTGCTATGCACAGAAAAAAAACAACTAAAAACTAAAATATGAGAATGAAATCATCTTTTGATCTAATAACTTGCTGAAGCAACACAGTACCTGTACCAAAGCTTTCCTCTCCACACAAAGACAGTCTGCCTGCATCCATAAGGTTCCCAAAGAACGTCCACCCACTGGGAGTTTCATACAACTCTATTTTTGTTGCCTTGGCTACTCTGCAAGGTTTACAGCAAATGAGTATTCTAAGAAAGCACAGGGAACCCTTGAAACAACAGATGTGATACACTGAAATGTCATAATATGATTTTTGTTATTATTAATGTGTAAGTTTAAATACAATGATTAAATGTTGTTTAAATATCTATTTGCACTAAAAGTACTATAAGTTTGACGTGGTTTTCCACTTGGTATATCACTGGCTTATTGGTTTTAGTAGTAATGTAAAAGCCAGGCTGTATTTTTTACCTGTCTAAGGCTGCACTTGTGGGCATGCTGCGGGCGAAACCTCTCACCCCTGTATGCTGGAAGTATGGGATACAGAAGATGTTGTCAGCGATCACAGCCACAGAGTCAGGCGGGGTGACGAAGAAGCCATTCTTACCGAGGATCATGTTACGGTCCTAGATGGCCCACAGACAGACAGAGGTTGGAAGGCACAGCCTTTGATTCAGTTCTGGGATCTTTTCACATGTGAATGTGAAATATACTTTGTGTCCAATTAGAAAATTTAAGACTTATTTATTTTATTTTAGACAATCTAAAGAAGAGACAAATAACAGTACACACACCCCATCACCATCAAATGCTGCACCAAAATCATACTGTCCGTCTCTCATGCTGTCAACCAGATCTGCAGCGTAGGTGAGGTTAGGATCTGGGTGTTGACCCCCAAAATCCTCCAATGGCACACAGTTGATGGCAGAGTTGGCAGGGCAGCCCAGCTCCTCACAGAGTATTCGCCTCACATATGGTCCTACCACTTGGGAGCAGACAGAAGTGACAGAGAGAGAGATAAGAGAAGACTGGTGTAAAGACAATGACTGAAGTCAACTATGGTGTTATGGGAAGTAGCACTATCAGCATTCAATTCAATTCAATTCAATCAGCTTTATTGGCATGAATGTATAACTACATCAGAACTGCGTGTTGCTCTGTTTAAAGCAACAGTTCAACATTTTCAGGTTAGATGAGATGATTGATACCATTTTCATATTTGTACAGTAAACTGAACTGATGAAACTACAGCCAGCAGCCAGTTAGCTTAGCTTTGCACTAAGACTGGAAGCGGGGAAACAGCTAGCCTGGCTCTGTCCGAAGGTAATCTGACTATCATAGACTTCAATAAAGCTCACTAAAAACACTTTATATCTCGTTTGTGTTAGAACGACACATTGTGGTTTTATGGTGGGTTATTTGCCAGACTCTTTCTGGCTGGACGCAGTCATTTCCTGGAATCTCATTTTACATTACACTTTTGTTTTTTACTGTTTTAGAGCATTAGAGTTGCTGGTAGGCAGATTGTGTACCTTTGGACAGAGCCAGGCTACCTGTTTCCCCTGTTTGTGCTAAGGTAAGCTAACTGGCTGCTGGCTCTAGATACATATTTACCATACAGACGTGAGAGTGGTATCAATCCTCTCATCACACTCTAGGCAAGAAAACGAATAAGCATATTTCCCAAAATGTCAAACTATTTTTAAACAAGTGTTCCAGGATATTCTCTCACCTCCATGCATGGCATCTAGTCGTATCTTGATGTGGTTTTCCCAGATAGAAGCTCCTTTAGAGCAGCAAAGTCAAAGATGTTCCTCAACAAGTTAGCATAGGATTCCACAGAGTCCACAATTTCCACTGGACACAACCACAAATGAGAAACAAAATTGTATTTTTAATCTGTGAATTGACATGCATCATAAACGTTTAGATTAAATCTTTGCTGTCTGGACAATTAATGATCGAGGGGAAAATAATATATACATATAATTTTTATAAATGTACCACTAAAATGACATCTTCTGTCTCCATCTTCTCCTAATCTGAGGTGATGGGTGACAGACTAAATGTGCATTTCACCTGTGAAGGGTTTGAACTTGTTTTCCAGATCAAACGTCTGTTTGCCCAGGGTTGTCAGATCCACTTGCAGTCCGGCGCAGATAGCAAACTCCTCAATGTTCCTGCTGATCTGAAAGATCTTGTTTGTGACAGCCTCCTTGGCTGGGCCTGGATGCAGTAGAAAGTCTCTGTTGTTAAATGTGATATTTGGATGTAATGGTGTGCTATAGAACCACAGCTACAGTAAATACATCCAGTATACTGGTGGTGATACTATTCATAGTTGTATGAGACATTTATGGGTAGAACCATGCAGATATTTTTCGTCTCAGATTTTAATGTCCAGACAAAGTCTCAAACTTTTTCTCAGCTGTGCCACATATCTGAATGAGGCCTTGTGTAGCCTTGTTAAATGTCAGTTTGACATCTCTTGTAACACTATTTTTCACTTGGCCGATGAACTTGCATGCTTCCTCTTCTCCAGTTACCATACCTCCATTTGCAGTACTGAACTTAATGCCAAAGTCTCCATCAGGTCCACCAGGGTTGTGGCTGGCGGTGAGGATGATGCCACCGATGGCTTTGTATTTCCTAATCGCACAGGAGATAGCCGGTGTGGACATTATCCCATGGTGTCCAATGATAAGATGACCCACCTGAAGAAGTGTCACACAGGTGTTTGTGTGAGTTGGCTGGCATGAGTGGGTATCTTAACTTATCTGAGTGGGGGAGGGGAGGGAATATCAGTTTTGGTCTGTCATGCTTCTTCAGTTACAACACATCAACAGCAAGTTCTATTATGTGTAAGTGTATTTTAAATCCCTCTAAGTATACCATCTGACCAAGAAAGCACAAGAAGCTCAAAGCTTATGTAATTTAACCCAAGGACCACAGAGCGCTCATTAATGGTGCTGGCATGGGGGAAGAAAACAAAACAGGTTATATACGTAGACAGCCTAGTAGCTAGGTGCTGCATTGACACCAGCAGCTAGCTGGTTTCACAGCTGAAAGGCAGATTTCACCCTTTAATTACTCAGTGTTACATTGTTTTGGTGTCTACCCTAGACGTCTTGCATTGCTTATTAATCCCAAATACTGGCCATTCATACTTGGCTAATTACATTTTAAGTTGATAAAAGCATCAGCAAACTGGTGTCAAATGCAATTTGAACTAAATGCTATAATGAAAAGAAATTACAGTTTCAACTGTATATTTTTTACAAAAAGGCAGCTGGTATTAAATATGTATTATTTCACAAAAAATAAAAGCTTATTTCACATAAAAATAACATAAAAAGCAATGAAAACTATGTTGTTTATTTGTATTGTACAAATACAAATTTGAAATTCAAAATGAGACTGTACTCAACAGTGTTTTGAGTTAAATGCTAACGTGAACTTGCTAACATTCTCATAATGACTAACGCAATGATGTAACAGGTTTACCACATACACCATCTTTGCTGTTCCAACAGTGTTAAGATATTTGGTAACACTGCAATACGGTTCACAAAACTCTCAGTAGCTGGAACAATGATGAACAAATGGGGAATGACCCGATCATTAGTGAATCGTTAATAAGTAGTTAGTGAATAACTCTGAATGGACCATAAAGTAGATCATGATGATTTACCAGAGAACAGACTGGGAGCTACTATATTAATTAATCATCAGGTAATGATTTCTTAATAAATGTGAATCGATCATACTGACCACTTTCTTTATGAGTTGTTCCTGATTAATTTCTCACTCATTCCTTAGTAACTACTCACAATTCTGTGTACATATTGTAAAGATGTAAGCAACTTTTCCATTATTGACCTTGGAAATACAGTAGTAGTTTAACAAAACAAACCCAACTCACGATCAACTTGTTGTTTTTGTCAAAAGCTTTTCAACTATTTCACTCTGGCAGCAGATGGATTTTGTTCAGTTGTAATGCAGATGGGTCTGTTGACATGCTAACTCCATAGTTTTATGATACCATACATAGCACCTCTAGGACTTCTACTACTTCATCTTTAGGAGAACTGTGTAATATGGGTGGATCTTGAGTTAGAGATTGCAATGTATCAATGTATTGATTTAAATTTACATTTACATTTGGATTACAGATTATACCTTTAAATTGTTAATGTCTGATGTAATACATTTTTGATTATCTTTATTGAAATTTTGATATTGATTGATACCCCCCCCCCCCCCCCGCCAAAAAAAAGAAACCTGTCAAAAGATGCAACTTAAAGATATGAGCCTGGTACAACCAATGAAAACAAAGGGATGATAACAGGTGATGGGGGCAAGGTGACATTGGTATATGTGCTCACATCCACCCACCCACACATGTACACAAGCACACACTTACCAGCATGCACACACAAACAAACAAATGAACACACACACACACACGGTGACACTGACCCCGTTGGCAGCTGCCATCTGCACAATAACCTCAATAGCTGTTCGATTGAAGAAGCGACCGTCTCCTCCCACCACCACTGTCGATCCCTGGCGGTCACGAAGGTCAATGGAGGAGAATATACTCTGGATGAAGTTGTGTAGGTAGTTTCTCCTGGACTGGAATACAAAGACCTTTTTCCTCAGTCCATTGGTGCCGGGTCTCTGGTCAGGGTAGGGGGCTGTGGGGACAGTCAGCACCTGCAGAGGACTGTTGTCCATTGTTTTAAAATGAAAATCAAGCCTAATGCAACTGCAAAGAGAGCCAGGGAAACTGTTGTTTTGAGGGAAATCCCCTCTCAGCTGACATGGGGAATGGTACACAGGGGCAGAAAGGGAGGGTAAAATCCTGACTCCTCCTATTATTTCACTGGAAGCACAGGGTTACAGTGGTACTTCTAAAGCCCAAAATAACCTTTCAAACTTTCAAATGTGTGTTGCACAGGCCAGGGGGAGTAACCAAAGACGCACGCTCCTTCACACATGTGCAGGGAGATCACTGTCATGGCTGCAGGCCCAGTCACAAAGAAGTGTTTGGCTGCAGCTGTGATTGGAGTAATGATATGCTAAAAAGAAGGATCACAGCTCTCATTGCAGATGCACTTAGCGCTATTTTAGGAGAGGATATTTACCCTTTCTTACAGCTGAGTGTGTGAACAGAGAGTGAGAGGAGCAATTAGAGAGTCATTAGAAGCACATACTTAATATAGATGTGGTTCTAAGAATCTGTTTACAAAACAAACACCATTTGTCAAATGTAATTATATAAACAGCACTATCAAATCAGAGTGGAAGGTATCTGCATGAGACAGAACAACACTGCCCTCTGGAGTTTTTTTTTACTGTGTTGTTAGGGCTCCTGACAACACAGTACAAAAGAGTTTGGCATCACAACATCCCACTGCAACATTTTGTAAGATTTAGTACAACATGTAGCAACATTGTGATGTGCATTAGTTATTCATTTACAAGATTTCACTTTTTGAAAAGGCTGATTGTGTGTCCATCAATTTTAAAAGCGTAATTTGTTAAAAATGTTCTGAAAAATAGCATACATCTCAAAATGTTAACTAATAAATGAAAATGTTTTGAGAAAGGTTTATTTGCACAATGAGAAAACATGCAATGCAACTCTGAAAGAAACAAATGTGCATTGTCCAAAAAAAATTAACAAACTAAAAACAAACAAACAAAAAAAAACATATTGATTCTAGAGTGACCCAAAAACATGAATGTACCGATCAGTAACTTTAAAAAATTCTGGACACAGTTTCTTCCTGTCCAAGTTTTCCATTCTCTCGCTGTGAACATGACAAACAGACACGCTGTTGAGTCAGTTTTGTCTCTAACTTTAAAAAAGTATGCAACATCAAAACAATAAGGCAAGTCCTGCCCCACATGTTGGGAACCACTGCTGTATACAAAGAGTCAATGTGACCCAATATAAAAACTTATTATATATACTCTATGTAGCTGTATGTTTTCATTTGTTATCCATAACATTTGACCTCTAAGATACAGTGAGTGAAGATGTAGTTTATGCTAACTGCATTTTAGTATATTTTAGATTACACAATAAATTGTGTCCTATCCTATTAGGTAGCAATACATTATTTTGGCTTTCTCTCTTGAGGACACAACAGCACTGTGTCCTGTGTCCTGTGTGACTGAATTTAATCTACCAGAACTCGAACATTTGGAGGAAAAAAGTTCCTCTCTGCCTTCCTAAATCATGGCTGCAGCTCACATGAAGCAATGCCAATTATGTCCTGAAGAGGCCACTGTTTAATGCAAAATTTTACTGGAGAATATTGGCAATGGATCAGAGAGAGGCACCTGTCTCAGAGGAAGCTGAAGTGGTGGAGGTGGTGCTGGGGGGAGCCACAGGGTAGACAGAGATCTGAGTGAGCTGAGGGAATAAGAAGTCTTTTGGCCCAGCTTCCATTGAATCCCTCTCCTACGCTCTGAACGCCCCTTAGGTCTCATGTGGAAATATCTCCCGTTCAGGTTGGCGTCTCCGCAGGCGTTGAACCACCATCCACCTGGAAGTTGACAGAAATTACATGTTGTGCGACTGATTCCATGTGACAAGTATTCATTAATCCCCATCTTTGCATTACATGAGGAGACACATGTCTCCCACATGCACATCTGTTTTACCTGTGTAGTTGTGGGCACAGTTGGACTCCTGGTGCTTATCATTGTCTCTGTCCTTGGTGGAGAACATCATGCCTGTGTGGTTGATCATGGGGTCTGGCAAATCTCCAGACAAAAGTGTGAGGTGAATGGCATAGTTGCTCTCTGGACCATTAAGGTGAAATCTGTATTCGATATAGCGCCTGCCCTGTTTCCAGTCTTCCAGGTGAATGTGAAGGACAGAGTTGCCCTGAGCTGCTAGAGAGTGGATCTTCCTGAGACCCAGCCAAAACTCCCCTGTGAGAGAGACGTTATTGAGAGGTCAGAGCTGACATGATTTACAAGCATCTTTAAGAAGTGATGCACACAAAGGTATATGCAGAGGTGGAGGTATCCTTTTACTTACATAGTTTATAAAATAATAAACGTTATAATCATCATGTAAGCCAAGTAATTTAGAATTTGGCAGTTGAAAATTAATTTTCAACTTCAATGGGTAATTGCGCTTAGAGTCTTGAGAAGCGAATAGTGCCTCTCACCTTGAAAATCTCCAAACCCTTTTCATACTTCTCCCAGATTTGATCGAAATTCACTGAGCCATCCCTCCTTCGCTGGATGACTGTTGCTCCATGGTCTAAATGGAAAAAACAGACAATACTGATGACTTAATTTGAAGTTATAATCTTTAAGATTTTCATGAAATAGCATTTAATATTAAAGGTTGATTTAAAAAAAATGCATTTACAGTCTGTTTTTTCTTTCTCTATATTTGTTTTCATAGTTAATGGCGGAGTCTGCCTTTCCCTGCTGGATTCACAGCATACAATCCATGCACGTAATCCAGCATTACTGTTGTAACTTCAACTCATTGATATCAGCCTCACTGTTTACTGTTCACTCCAACATCTGCTACTACCCCTGCTTTACATTAAGGATTACAACTTTAAATAAGATAAACAGCTGGACAAAGACTAAACCATGATTAATACGTTTTTGTTTTTTTTAATTTTGTGTTTTAAGTTTTGTGCTGTTTTTGTGAGACAGTACCGTTGCTCATGTCACAAAAGGCCATGAAGGGCTCCATTCCATTGGGTCTGATGGCATAGACACCACTGACTCGTTCTCCTCTGTTGAACAACTCATTGCAGTCTAATGGTAGATCTAAAAAATGACCACAAACCTCAAGTCAAACATGAAACTGCCCTGAATAAAGATTAGCTGCAGAGTGGTAATTTGGAGCAGAGAAGCACACTTGTGACCAGTAGGTCAACAGTTCATATCAGCAGTATTAGCAAGAATAACGTGTGCAGGGTCACTGATTGCTCGGCAAGTGCTGAAAATGTGAATGTACTAGGCAGCTCCCCGTTATAACTGCATGAAATTGTATAAATGTGAAGCACAAAATTGCTGGAAATTGTATGGACATTTTTAAATAACGAGCAGTGACACCGTAAGACTGAATATATAACAATTGTGCGTGCTGATATCATTGTATGGCAAATAAAATATACCAAATCCTAATATTAATCTCAACAATTCCTCATGTTTTATTATCCATCTTACTCATCATTTCGGTGGTGCTGGTAGAACTAGAGGTCAGATAAGGGGTGAGTGTTGGTGCTTCACTTTTGAAGATTTCAGGCATCCTCTCAATGGTCTCTTGGGTCAATGTGTTGGCTGTTAGCTGGGGAAATAGGGAAACACTTCAGCCTGCAGACATCATCCTTAGACTGACTCTAGAGAAATACTGTGGATTATAAAGCAATTCCACACATAATAAATCTTGGTTTGTTGCAAAAGTAGAACTTTTCCAAAGTTTTTAAGATATTTTACGGCAACAGTATGAATTTTTGAGTTCTCAAGACCAAGGAAAATGCAAATGTGTTATATCATTGAGGCACTGGCTAAGATTATTATCCTCCAAAGATTTAAAGTCTAAATTATATAGTACAGCACCATGCCTCCATTAAGGTTTCTTTTTACCAGCACATTCAGTGCAATGCCATGATGATGAGAGCTCATAACTCAAAAAGCAGGCACAATACTCTTAGGAAATTCCTGGAGAAATGCATACTTTTGCACAGCAACAGACTAAAACTCCACTGCCCATCCACTCTGACTGAAGGGACTGTATGGACATCTTTGGAGTGGAGATAGGGACTGGAACCTATATTTAATTTTAGAGGAAATAAGCAAGACTCTCCCAAAAATTTAAGTAATGATCAAATACAACACCCTCTCCCACAATATCTCAAAATAACATATTTTGGCAAACATAACCAAATGGTAAGTCACTCTCGATTTTTGAACCACTATTACAGGTACTGAATGAGTAAAACGGGAACCAGCACCAGATCTATGGCCGCTACACTTGAGCACCCAGTATTTTACCCAGATTCCACTTAATAACAAATAAAGAATTAGATCAGATGACGCTATAGCCTGATATGTATGGTATCAATTGTAAAATCTCTTACGCTGAGGTTGCGTGGCCGGGCTTGTTGGAGACATTTCTTCCAGAATGCAGTATTAAATATCAAAATGAAAGTCATCTATGTGATGCTTCTTTTAAAAATAAACGTCACAAGGAAAGAATGAATCTGGGTGAGAAATTTGAGAAATTCAGCTACCCTCTCAGCAGAAAGACAAAGTACATAAACTTCCACCTTCCACCTAATCATTTTCCTACAGTCCCTAAGATTTACCTTTTCCTCCAGAATCCTGATCTTAACCCTCTGGTTGTTGAGCTGGTCGCTCTGCTCCCTCACAGCCTTCAGCAGCTCTGTGATGCTCTGCTCCTGGCTGTGGACCACCCCCTGATCAGGGAAGAAAGTCATGGGAAAACATGAGAACTGTTAAAGAATGGTGTTATTTACTTTAACTTTTTGGTGCTATTACTGTGTGATACCCACTTTAGTTTTTCCTTTATTTGCATATTTCTTTTTCCTTTATACTGACTGTTGTAATTTTTTATTTTAATTTTGACTTGTTTAGTTTTTACATTGATTATTGTGAAACACTATGTAACCTATATTGAAAAGTGCACAAATAGCTACTATTATTTATTATTATTATTATATAGTTAATATTACACAGAATATTCTGAGTCTGTCTTATAGCAGTCATACACTGGGAGAACAAATGCAAAACAAATCACTGTAAAGGATAAGATTGCATACTAATTTTTAACGAATAGTGCCATTACAGTAAGTATTCGAAAAGCCCTTGTTTAAAGCTTGTCTCCATCTATTTAAACGACCATAACATTTACAATCTAAAATAATATGAGTAACTGAGATCAGTATTCAATAAGATGTTTTCTTTTCTAATTTCTTCCTGTGCAGAATAGGCAGGAGAACAATCCAAGAGCAGGTTTCCTTTCTAACAACAGGTGACTCACCCTAAGGCCATTGATCTCTGCCACTTGTTCCCTCATCACCAGGCCATGTGACAGACTGCTCAGCTTCTCCTCCAGGCCTTCCACCTTGTTCTGCAGGCGACTCTTCTCCAGTAAGATGCTGTCCACTTTGGAGCTGATCTCAACAGACAGGCCCTTGATCTCTTCATTGTTGGCCTTCAGTACCACAGTGGTCTTCTTCAGCTCCTCTTCCTCCTCTTTAATTTCACTGGCGAGCACTGACAGCTGGTAAAACGAGTGGTCAAAAATGTTGAGCTTCTGGAGGATGTCGTTTATCTGTCCCTTTGTCTTCTGCACAAACTCCTGCAGGCTCTGACCCAGCTGGAGGAGGCCGTTTGCCAGAAGACGCACATCATCCAGAGCAGCAAAGTGGGAACGATATTCAGCTGGGGCCTCAGGCTGGATGACAGGCTGCTCCTCTTTGCCACAGAGAGTAGGGACACAGGCAGCAGCCAGGAGAAACAAAAAGGGAATTAGTGTAATTCTCATGTTGTTGTCGTGTTTCTTCTCCAGCTCTGTGGCAGTCCTCTCCCTCTGCTGTGACAGCACACCCTCTGAGTGAGGATCCTCGGCCTTTATACTCTGACTGCAATCAGGTCAATGATTAACCTGTTCATCTGATCATTATCTGCATGGCCTACAATGGAGCAATGGTGATGTAGTTTCCTCAGACTAGGATTCATGTCCTCTGTAGATACCAAAAGTCAACAGTTTACGGATTTAAAGTTACATAACGTGACATACATTACATAATGTATACTTACTTTATCCCAAACCGGGATCCTAAACATAACCAAGCAGTTTGTTGCCTAAAACTAACCACACTGGACCTTTTCAAAACTTTAACCACATGTTAAAAGTTTGTCTCATACAGAAGCTAAAGGATAGGCTACTATGTGCATCAGAATGAGACGCCAAGTGGTGTGATAAGGCAGCATTGGTTTTTGAAGACATGGGCTGAGAAACAGTTGGAGAAGTTGCTCTTAGCATCTGATATTGTTGTGGATGGGTACCTGGTGAATCTGTATGAGAAGCAGAGGGCAGTTTACAAAGCGTAGGTATTGATGACCTGGGAATGAAAACAGGTTGGCTTGCCACTGCAGCAATGATAAGACCACAGTTAGAAAATAACAAAAACATGTTGATTTGTACAGACTCTGTGTGTGACATCGTGTTTTCAACTGACCTGTAGTTACCTGTGCTGAGGCCATGGCTGGTTTCTGTTATTGTTGCGTGGCAAATTTATTTCTAAACAGGAAGATGACCCAGTTAACATATACTCAAAAGTGCCTTTTAGTATCTTTTATATATGTTATTATTATTATTATTATTGACATATTATCAATTGAGAAATATGACTTGCAAGTTCATGGTTTTACATTATTTTGTTTCTTTTTTTATCCAGCAGTTGGTAAGTATAGATGCATGTAATATCAGAGGGGAACACACAATACAAGAAAACAATGAATGTGGAGCTCAAGATGAAATATAACCTACTAACCACATAGGATGGTGACCCATGTTTCTCCACAACTGAATGTTAACTACAGTATATGACAGCAGGATTGCATGAGCTCCACAGTGTGTACACAGTAAACAAAGTCCACAACCCTGACTACTGCAAGGGGGTGTGCTCTTTGTAAGGTAAAATGTATCGGTGCACAGTGGCCCACGTTTAACAGAGCAAATGCAGTTTAGCGAGTCAAGGACGTACAGCATAAGGTGCTGTTCTATCTCACACAAGGTCCGCCTTCTACTGGACACTATAGGTACTACCTCTCCTCCTATCACACGTACTCGCCCACTGAAATTTTGCATACTGTAAGTAGCCGACCAATTGGACGTCGCTACTGTACGTGTGTACCGTATAAATAGCGGTGTCCTCACTGCTCAGCATCCTTTTTTCTTCAGACAGACAGCGAACCGCCCACTGACCTTCACCTCCACAGATGGAGTCACCGCTCCTTGAAGCACGCCATAGGCACACTGCCAGTGCTTGGCCAACCTCTCCAGGTTTGGCTCCTGAAAGGGAGAGGTTGAGACAGGCTGGGCTGTCCGCAGAGGTGGTACATACCATCCAGGCAGCGAGGGCAGGCTCCATCACTTCCTGCTACAAAGCTAAGTGGCTGGGCTTTCAGCGCTGGTGCATTGAGAAGGAAATGGATCCCATAACCTGCTCAGTGGGATCCATCCTTTCCTTCTTACAGGGCCTAATGGAGAAGGGACTGTCACACTCAACCATTAAGGTGTATGCGGCAGCTATCTCATCTTATCATGAGGGGCCTGTCTTCACCCACTCCCTCGTGAAGCGTTTTCTGCAGGGTGTGAGGAGACAACGACCGGTGCTACGTGTCTCCGCCCCCCAGTGGGACCTGCCACTGGTACTAGCAGCTCTGAGGTCAAACCCCTACGATGCTATCTCTCAAGACAGCTTTGTTACTGGGTCTCACCTCTGCCAAGAGGGTGAGTGAGCTGTGCGCCCTGTCGGTTCATCCCAGCTGCATGCTGCTTCGTGGTGACCACAGTGCAGCAGTGTTAAGACCAAACCCCTCCTTTGTTCCTAAGAACATAAGAAGCTCATTCAGGTCAGGACCATAGATTTGGATGCCTTCCACCCTCCGCCCCACCCTGGGCCTAGGGAGGCGAGGCTGCATCTGTTGTGTCCTGTGCGTGCCCTAACACATTATATGAAGCGCACGGCCCCCTTTCGACGCACTGATCAACTGCTTGTTTGCTTTGGTGACGGTGCAATCGGCAAAGCTCTATCCAAGAAGCGCCTAGCCGGATGGCTTTGTGACTGTATCTCACAGGCCTACGTGCAGGTGGTGAGCGTTGAGGAGATTTGCACAAAGGCATCGTGGTCTTCACCATGTCCATTTGTGCATTTTTACCTCTTGGATGTGTCGGGCTCCTTCTCAGGATCTGTGCTCGCAGGTGCGACTCAGGATCTGAGAAGGAGACTGGTGTCTACCATAGACTACCGGTTGTTGGGGAAAACATTTTACACTGACTGTGATGTCCCTGTAAGGGGTCAGGACAGTTCAGATGTTGGATCTGGCTGGGTCAGATCCCTCTTGGTCATGCCAAACCCCTAGAGGTCTAGTGACCTTTCTGAGGGGTGGCCCACTGCCCCATCGCTTAGGATGGTGGCAGCTTAGGGCCTGTGGCTGGTGACCTGTGGCCGATCGTGTCGGTGAGGTGAGCTGTGGTTTGTCGTGGCTGGGCGGACAGTCATCAGGCTCCACCCATTGTGCCCATACAGTCCAGTAGAGGGCGGAGCCTGTGTGAGATAGAACGAAGGTTACGATATGGTAACCCTAGTTCTATTAGCACAGGCGGAGCCCTCTACGATGGAGCCCCGCCGCTCCACTGCCGTCTGCTGAAGGGTTGGTTGGATACTGAGCAGTGAGGACACCGCTATTTATATGGTACACACGTACAGTGGTGACATCCAATTGGTCGGATACTTACAGTATGCAAAATTTCAGAATACGTGCGTGTGATAGGAGGAGAGGTAGTACCCATAGAGTCCAGTAGAGGGCTCCGCCTGTGCTAATAGAACTAGGGTTACCATATTGTAACCTTCATTACGACCCTAAGGGTCATGTGTTGGGTTGGAGTGCGTTCCTTCTCTCTTTAAGGTAGAGGCCCTCCACCCCATGCCTCAGCTGCATGAGTGAGTGGCAGCAGGTGTGCCTGATCACCACTCAGTGCCTGGAGGATAAGAAGGCTTGGGTTTTTCCACAGCAGGCATGTTTCCTTTTCTACCTGTTGCGACTACGCTGCAGACCAACACCCGTGAGCAGCCACCGCTGCCAACAAGTCAGCCCAGCGGACAGGGGCAGCCCATTAAACCAGTGGTTGAACACCAGCTTAGATCTTCTGTGAGTCCAGAACAGTATCTGGTTTTAACCTCCTCAGTGGAGAGAGGACTTTGAATATTGGTTGAATATTGAAGACACCTGGTGCCACACTCTAATCAGCTAATTAACTCAAAACACCTGCAAAGGCCTTTAAATGGTCTCTCAGTCTAGTTCTGTAGGCTACATAATCATGGGGAAGAGTACTGACTTGACAGCTGTCCAAAAGACATCCATTGACACCTTGCACAAGGAGGGCAAGACACAAAAGGTCATTGCTAAAGAGGCTGGCTGTTCACAGAGCTCTGTGTCCAAGCACATTAATAGAGAGGTGAAGGGAAGGAAAAGATGTGGTAGAAAAAAGTGTACAAGCAATAGGGATAACCGCACCCTGGAGAGAATTGTGAAACAAACCCCATTCAAAAATGTGGGGGAGATTCACAAAGAGTGGACTGCAGCTGGAGTCAGTGCTTCAAGAACCACCACGCACAGACGTATGCAAGACATGGGTTTCAGCTGTCGCATTCCTTGTGTCAAGCCACTCTTGAACAAGACACAGCGTCAGAAGCGTCTCGCCTGGGCAAAAGAATAAAAGGACTGGACTGCTGCTGAGTGGTGAAAAGTTATGTTCTCTGATGAAAGTAAATTTTGCATTTCCTTTGGAAATCAAGGTCCCAGAATCTGGAGGAAGAGAGGAGGATCCAAGGTCAACGCAGCCGTCTACCAGGAAGTTTTACAGCACTTCACGCTTCCTGCTGCTGACCAACTTTATGGAGATGCAGATTTCATTTTACAACAGGACTTGGCACCTGCACACAGAGCCAAAGCTACCAGTACCCAGTTTAAGGACCATGGTATCCCTGTTCTTAATTGGCCAGCAAACTCGCCTGACCTTAACCCTATAGAAAATCTATGGGGTATTGTGAAGAGGAAGATGCGATACGCCAGACCCAACAATGCAGAAGAGCTGAAGGCCACTATCAGAGCAACCTGGGCTCTCATAACACCTGAGCAGTGCCACAGACTGATCGACTTCATGCCACGCCGCATTGCTGCAGTAATTCAGGCAAAAGGAGCCCCAACTAAGTATTGAGTGCTGTACATGCTCATACTTTTCATGTTCATACTTTTCAGTTGTTTCTAAAAATCCTTTTTTTGTATTGGTCTTAAGTAATATTCTAATTTTCGGAGATACTGAATTTGGGATTTTCATTAGTTGTCAGTTATAATCATCAAAATTAAAAGGAATGAACACTTGAAATACTGTGTGGAATGAATGTATACATTATACAAGTTTCACTTTTTGAATGGAATTACTGAAATAAATCAACTTTTTAATGATATTCTAATTATATGACCAGCACCTGTATATTTTATTTCCAGAAGAATGGAAGGAGAATCAATGGATTATCCCAGTTTATTTAGTCACAGAATGATACTAAAAATCAATATATCAGTCTTACTCTCACTGTGACACTGAATACAAGTGATACCACATGAAGCCCAAACCCAGTGGTTTAAAAACTCTGTATGGTGATCTGATGCAGTACATAGTCAAAGCTCTCTTCATCTACCTCAGGGGCAAAATTAATTCACCTGAGGTTGTTTTCTGCCAACAGCCATCAGACTATACAATGTTTCCTGCCTGAATGGCTCCTGCTGGAGGGTGCTGAAGCAAGTCCTCTGCAACATGTATATTAGTCTGGCTTGCTCTAAGCACACTGTACACTTTGGACTGATCCATCATTTGCTTGTAATATGGAAACATTTCTCTATGCAATTTCCCTCCTCGACAACAATATAATGACAGTGATATTTAGAACAGATGATAAAGCACTCCCTGTGTCTCTCTCTAAATATTAGATTAAGTATGATTTAGCTTAGTGAAATTTTCATCTCATCACAAACAGACAAATGCAACAACATAACCGGGTTTATATGTAGTAACTGTTATTGCTTTCTCAGGTTTTTCTTTTGGCTGCTTCTAAAAAAACAACTTGATTTTTTTCACAATATTATTTATCTACTGTACACATAGACTGTTTACTTGTTTATTCAAATTGCCAAAGGCAAATAGATTTGCCATATGCACATTTGAAAAGACTTTAGGCTACTTCAGGAGTGCCTGCATGTATGTAGACTCAGCTGGGATTAAACTAAATGAGAAAAGTTGATCTACAGGAGAAACATATCTGACAGCAATACAGAATGCCTGACTGCCTTACTGCATTATATTACAAATATGGACATTTGCCTGGTATATTTAAAAAATGGTAACTGTTGTATTTTAGTTTCTTTTCATCACATTTAAAGTTATAGTTGTATTCCAGGTGTATTAAAAGATATTCAGTTGTATTATAATCTATTTGACAATGGTTTTGATAGTTTATTGCATTAAAAATCTAGCTTTTTTTTACCAGGCGAGGATGAAAATATCACATTTTTCTTTATTGTATCTCCATTTAGTCTGTAATGGTAAAATAAATGTGTTAATTTGCAATAGATTTATATTCCTTAGCTTCTGACCTGAATTATGCATCTAGGCCTAATGGTTGAGGAGTTATTCCTGATTCATTTTAGTTATATTATTTAAGGTGTTTTTCCAACAGGTTAATGACCTCCGTTCTCAAGGGTCTGTGCTCTGCAGGTCGAAAGGACGGTTTTGATTCATAGGTCACTGTTACATGACTAATTACACTGTTTCAGTTTGCCAATGCAGCTACAGCACAACCTGTAACTCCCCTGACCACAAGCCACAGTTACATAACAGACATTAAAATGGGGGAAGATGTCAGCTGTGACAGACCTAAAGGTGACGTGAACTGCTTTAAACTCTTCCATATGCTTTGTGTCATTTCAGTTGTCCATGAAAGATAATTGAGCAATAGCAAAACAGCGTAAAACTTACAATGAACACTTTGCAACCTCCAAAAACATCACATGACTTTTGCTAAAAAGAGGACGTGCCTCTTGGCAGTATTTAACTTACCTCCAGCTATACTTTCCACCATGAGCCAGCTTGCATGAGCAATAACAGTCAAATGAGTGGAAAATGAATACCCTGCAGCGATGAGCCTCATGCCTTATGCATTTCACATTGTGGGCCTAAAATTTCTATTTGTATAAGTTAATAATTAACAACTCATCTTTCAACTAATATTTTAAGTGTCTTACAAAATAACGTTATACCCCACATTTCTCCTCATATGTGATGCAACTCTAAATCTTTCTCTGAAACTGTCTTTGAGAACTTTTTTGCTTTTAGGCCAAGTTTTCTGCAGTATGTGGTCAGTCTGTCAGCAGTCATTTGGTCCAATAAAGACTGTTTTTTCTCTCTCTCTCCCTCTAGTCAAACCACAATCCCTCTCGGAGTCAGTTGTCTGCTTGGGTAATGGAAAATGAGTATTTCTTGCTAATTCTTGCTAATTCCTTTTCCATACATGGTGGGGCACAAGGCGGTGGCTGAATCTGAGTGGCTCTCCCTCCTCATCATGTCATATACTTCATCCACATTGGCCAGTTTATTTAGCCTTCAAGTTAGGCTCAAGTTGAATGCTACCAATTGGAGACTGTGATAAACAGTTTTCACTGTAAGGTGTATACTGTGGACTATATGTGATGGAAAAAAACATTTGCCTTGGCACAAGGAGACAAACTGAGCAAATTGCACCCAAACACAAGCATGGACACAATGAAAATAGATGGAGAGAAAAGATTGAGAGCTTAACTGTAAAGATAAAGTATTGAATAAACAGAATGAAAAGGAAAGAAAGAACTAGAGTCTACATCCGTGCTAGTGATTCTGTGAGGCTGTACTTTGAGTTCTTTGAACTAAAGGCTAATTTTAGCACAATAGTTTGCTAACATTTGCAAATTAGCACCAAAGGCAAAATACAGATGAGGCTGAATGTCTTGTGTTGTTGGTATTTGGTCATTGTACTGGGCAAACCTTTTTGTCCTAAGGATTGCCAAAGTGATTCATGCTGAGGGGGACATGAATGTCTGAACCTAATGTCATGGCAATTCATCCAATAGTTTATGAGATGTTTCACTAAGAACCAATAATGTCAACCTCATGGTGGTACTGGGTCAGAGGAAAAGTCAAGCTAGTATGATTCATCCTCTGGGAACCATGAATGTCAATCCATCTGGTAAATGTTGAGACATTTCACTGGATAAAAAAAAACCTTTGACCTACTGATGGTGCTTGGGGAAACGTTGGGAGATCACTTGGGTCTGGAGGCTTCATACTTAAAAGACATGTCCGCTTTTTCACAATTTGGTGGTAATGTACAGGCAATCAGACCAGACTGCCCTTATAAAGAGCAGAGGAAAGGGTTTCCTGGCATGATGGTAGCACCCCAAAGGAAGATGCTGGGGACGGATTGAAAGAGGATCCATGACGAATGACAGGTATGCACTGAGAGAATTAACCCCATGAATAGCAACAAGCCCTCTGCTCTCCCCCCTGTTTACTTGATTATAGAGGACAGAGAGCACATAACACTGGGTAGGGCTACACATTCTGAAAGAGGGAGGTCTACGCAACACCGTTACTGGTGTTTTCTGAGGAGATTATGGATGGTACACAGTAAGGTGACTCTAGTACTTTCTTCAGATGCTCCATATATTGAAACGTTGTCACCAGGGTCCCAGAAGAGCTACTGTCTTTCCCAGCCGGCTGCACCTCTGAACTCCTATTGGCTGCTGTCTGAAGGAGTGGGTGTGGTTCTGTATGTCTAGCCTCCCACTTGTCAGTCTTGTTGAACAGGAGGTACTGTAGGAAGGCATGTTCTTAAGCCCCTCCCTGCTCCATGCTCTCTTTTACACACAAGCTAACCCAGCTTCTGTTATGGCAAGGGCTGCACATTGGCATTTACCAAACAGCCGTGGCATGCCACTCTCCCTGACAACACCTCCCCGCCTTCACAAGAGACAGACAGACAGGCTGAACTGAGCTGAGAGCAGACTGTAGAGGACTGTCTGACAAACACGCACTCACATTAGCGAGACAAAGTGGAGGAAACTGCTGAACACATGTCACAAGGTAAGCTCTCGTTTAATATTCATCTTGTATCCCTCAGCAAGTGGAGGACTGTTGGATTAGATAGTTAATCAAAGCTGAGATGCTGAATGCTGACCTTGAAAGTCTTCGATCCGGGACTGGCTGATCTAAATTCAGGGTCAGAAAAGCTTTTGACTCTAAAGTGATTTAACAAATTGTGTGGAGTGGACCACTGGGCTTGTGCTGAATACTAATCAGACTTTCAAGGAATAACTTTGCCTTTTAAAGATTAAATGTTGAATTATATTTACATTTTATTTCATCTATATTTATAGAAACACACTTGAACCAACACAACACACACATACACATGAACACACACAGAGACACACAGACACATGCACAAAGCAGCACACTTTCTATTTTAACCTTGCCATGTTAACATACCACAGCTTTCTTCCTTGCATGAAGCCCCTGGCAGCTGCTTCATTCTATGAGCTTTAGCTCCACATACCTCACAAGGAGGCTTAGATGCCACAATACAACTCTGACCCTGTTGCTGTTGGACTCTGACCAGGACAACTACAGTGGTCCAAAATCCTGAAACAAAAACATACAAACTGAAAAAACATCATAGGACTTGAGGGATTTCTAGGAAGTCTTTATGGAGACAGTGAGTAAAAAATGTGAGTTTGACAGAAAAAAGTAGAGACAGAGAGAACAGGAGGGGAGATGGAGCTGAGTCCAAACGGTTGGCTTTGGTTTCTAAATCAACTCTGAACAGAAGACAAGGTTTAGAGTTATGCGCTGGAAAAAGAAAACGTGGTCTGTACAACCAAAAAAGTGGATGAGAGGAATGATTTTTCCGGGAACAGAACATAGACAGGGAAATGTGTAGATAGACATACTGTAGAGACAGATGGACAGGCGCTGAGAGAGAAAGACAGAGACAGAGGGCGAAACTCAGAGATGGGCAAAGTGCATGGGGAGAGCTCTGTAACATAGTTATTAAATCTTATTTTAAGGTCTGAAGTGAAGAATTATGACAATTGTCTCAAATTTTAGAAGACAAGCACCCAGACATTATAGTAGTGTCAAAAGTGGTTCTGTCCAAACATAGAGTACAAGAGGGTGGGGACAATAGAGAATCTAAATTGACAGCTTTACAAGTTCACCCCACGTGAACCCATGAAAACAAAAACATAAAAGACTGCAGTAACTCTGTGAGGCTGCATATGCTAACATCAACACGGTAACAGGTTTACAATGTTAACATGTTGGTGTTTAGCAGGTATGATGTTGACAATGTTCATGTCTTGTTTTAGTATTAGCCTGCTAACATTTGCTAATTAGCACCAAACACAAAGTAGTACAGCTGAGGCTGATTACGGGGGGGCCAACGTCATTTGAACATCCTCTGGATACCATGAATGTCAAGACAATGCAAACCATCAAACAGTTGCCGAATTTCAGTCTGGACCAAAGTGTGAGAATGACCAGCTGACAATGCCATCCCTTGAGCCATTCTGCTAGCTTGGCTGAAAATGAGCAGTGCAACATATCAGTGACCAAACCAAATGTTTACTGTTACTGGCTTAAATTTGAAATCTAAAATAATCTTTTTGTCCTTATCCAGGGTTCAAGCATTTGTCGTTACTTCATAGGGAGGTCGTCCCTCTTGTGGTGTCATGAGTTCATATTTAATTTGTGGCTTTGATAAAGAATGCTGTGGCTGGAGATGTTGTGATTATGAGGTTTAAGCTGATGCAGGAAGTCTAAAAGGTCTGTGTGAGAAGGGACCCAGAGAAGGAGAGCAGCTGTTGGTAATAGAAAGATGAAAATAACTCAAATAAAGGTAATGAACTGTGATACAAGAGCTTTAGCAGAATATAAAGGAAACCTTGATTTTAAAGACTCAGTAAAACATTTAACTCTCATTTCACTCTGGTGCTTGACTTTGGACTCAGTTCAATGTGAGCAGAGGCAGCAGTACTGTAGTGCTGCGCAGTACTGTTTGGCTGGGGCCTGTTTGGGGTAAGGCAAATATTTTACGTTTCATTTCTTAGGTTTCCTGTGAGGTGGGCCTGCTGCTCCAAGCATACACAATTAAAAACTGTGCCATGGAAATGTGGAGGGAGTAAGGCAATGATTCTTGGGAATTGCCTAACCCTAACTCCGCTATATTACTTGTGGTTACTCTGTGGTAACCTGGTCAGAATTTCTTTACATCTATATTTACTGTATGTGTAAGAAATGTGTGGGCTACAGCCATTTGGAGTTCACTTTGTTTGTCTGAGAGAAGGCAATGAATAGTCTAAACACTGCATGAATGCTGAATATTTTATTCTTTTGATTTTGATTAGCTGTGGATCTTTAGATATTTCCACAAATCCAAAAGCACGTTAAAGGAATGATTTGACATTTTGGTAAATATGATGACTCACTTTCTTTGATCTATCTCTCATTTTGTACAGTAAATATGAAGCAACATCTAGCAGCATTTTAGCGTAGCACAAAGACTAGAGGCACGGGGAAACAGATAAGTTTTGAAACCCTGCGCTATAAAAGCACCAAAGTCACAGACAAGTTAATGTTGTCACTCCTGTGTTATATATGTAGATATGTGTACATTGTCTGTATATGTGTACTATATGTAGTTTGTGTGTAGAATTCATGTTAAAGGTGCTCTTTGTACAGACCGTGAAAAAAATTTTCCTCCACTGAGGACAATAAAGAATGAATCTGAATCTGTATCTGAGTGGTATCAATCTTCTCAAGACTATTTTCCAAAAAGCCAATCAGTTCCTTTAAACACTGCATTTGATTTAATTTTGTACAATCGCTCATTTCATAGGAGTAATTTTTACAGGGCTGACATATAATCTTGAGATGATACTTCATGTTTTATGTCAAAGCACAAATGTAAAATCATTTCCTGAAATTTCCATTCTGTTGAACTGCAGCCAGCATCTAGCATTCTCAACTTGATGACAGATCCAGCAGTGAGACTGATTGAGATGTCTGCAGTAACAGGTGCTCTGCTGTACAGTGCTGATTGACATTTAGAGAGTCAGTAGTGAATACAGCCTCTGCCTGCAGCCATTAGGCTCTTTTTTTTATCTCAGTGCCCCAATAGCTTTAGACATTTCATAACAGCAAATGTATTATCTTGCTGCCCTCTGAGTTTGTCTATCTACTTGGAGGACATTTGAATGATCTTCTACTAGGAGACACATGTTTGGGTCTCCTCTCTTGACATATACTTTAACTTTACACTCATGTAGAGGCTAAATTTAGACTTGTCAGATCGAGAGCTGAAAGATTCCTCTCAACATCGTAAAACCCCACTCCTACAACAACACACATACTGTATCAGTATCAACACATATACAAGGTTTCTGTAAGGGCAACAGAATAGAACATACAGTGAGGGTTTCTACTTGAGGTAAATCTTTTTACCAGATCAAGAAACATAAGTGTCAGTGTTTTTTTCTTTCACCAGATAGCTAGGGTTTCCCATATGACGTCAGAGAGTGCATGGTAACTGGGGCTGGGTATCAGACCACTCAATCTTTTTTTTGTACCAATAGAAATATGTCTCAAGTGTCATAGGCTCACATGTTACTCATTCATATTCATATTCTACTGTACTTATTCGTTAATCAGAACCTTTTGGATTTTAATTGTAGTTTTAACACTTTTAGCACATTATTAGACAGACATACT
The DNA here is from genome assembly GCF_014851395.1 of Micropterus salmoides. NCBI lineage: Eukaryota > Metazoa > Chordata > Actinopteri > Centrarchiformes > Centrarchidae > Micropterus > Micropterus salmoides. Next base: position 23,210,336 of record NW_024040485.1, on the reverse strand, counting down.
AAAGTGTTTTGTGGAGGAACATGCTTTTATTCCTAAATGTAAGGTTTCAAAAGAGTGTAATTTTACATTGGTACCAAACCTCAGGAATCATAGCAGCAATAGTATCAGAAAATGTCAAACTGTACAGAGCCTTCTGGAAACTAGGAGGCCAACACAGTAGGTTACCAGACATGATATGCATAGTGTGCATACTGGCATGTATGCATGTACATTTGCAGCGTGTGTCTTTGACTTGAAGTAAACATGTACCTATCTCAGTGTTTACATCTTAGCTTGTGAAAATGTACGCATCTGTTAACTGCTGATTTGTTGCTGGCCATCAGAGAGTGTGTGAATTATGGTGGTCAAAATTCCCAGCAGGGCCATTTGGTGGTGTTTGTCTGTTTACTGCATAGCTGACATTGTTTGGGGCTGTGGCTCTGTGGCTGCGGTGCCTCGAGAGGACAGCAAGCTGCCACAGAGGCTGGTGGTCAGGAGAGGGGAGGGGAACATGGGAAGAGGTGAGGGTGGAAGGGAGAGACACATAGAGTAGGAGGTAAGAGAAGCAGTGAATATGTAGAGAATATACTATTCTCTATCATATAGACTACATAGAGAGGAGAAGAAGTGTCAGAGACAGTTCAGTAAAAGTAACCCAAGAACCTGAAATACAGCAGTAGTCCTAGTGGGAGGAACAGGGAAAGTAGGAAGAGAGGAAAAGTAGTGAGTCACAACAATGGTCGTCTGTGTTTGTGGCTGTAGGAGTATATTTTGCTCTGTTGGCCATAGCTGCTGGGCTAAACAGTCTCCAGTTATTTTCAGCTGTCGTCCTGGATAGCAAGGCTGTAATCAAGTGAACATCAGGCCTGCCACTGTTGAATAATAGCAGCCTGATGCATGGAAGAAATGAAGCAGTGAGAGTGTGAGAAAAACTCTTTGGGAGAAAGAAGGAAGAAGAGAGAGGAAGCACTCGAGTGTAATTAAATGTTTGTGTTTTGTGCGTTGCTCTACATGTGGGAGAACAAAAGAGAACTATTTCTGCTCAGAGTGATCTTCCATCTGGTCATAAAAGATTTAGTCTCCCACCAAAAAATACCACAGCTAAACCTCGAGTGAATGTCAGTGCCAAAATTCCTCTATTTTCCCCCTCAGAAATCATGAATGTGTTCATTATTTTATTAGATAACATCACAATAACCACTTCTACCACTAAAATTGCCCTAATGTGATTTTCATGTGTCGCTGCCTCAATTCAATCTTCTGTTTGTTTTTATTTTGTTTGTTTCGTCAGATACTGGAGGTCCATCCAGATAATGTGACAACAAATTGTTTGGACAACTGAAGATTAAAAAAGATGATGGAAGGACAAAACGGTAAAATAAAGTCCCTAACATGACATAATTATACTAGATCAGACATTTATTTGCAATGGATACTAAATCACTGCTTTAATGTTTTCAGGAAATATCTTGCCTCATAAAACAACAGAGAATGGCATTAAAGGGAAGCCCTCGTACTCAGTGGAAACCCCTTATGGCTTTCGACTTGACCTGGACTTCCTAAAATACGTAGATGACATAGAGAAAGGAAACACAATCAAAAGAGTCCCCATCCAGCGCCGAAGCAAGGGCCCCCGAGCAAGCACTCTACCCAGGCACCTAAACCCTTCTGGTAGTGGCTACCGCCCGAGCCCCTGGGGATCAACTGGAGCTCTTGGACCCAGGTCCCGACTGTCAGATGCCCATCATCATGGCTACACATCCTGGGCTAATGATCACAGGTCGCAACTCTCTCCCACAAGGCTCAAAACCCTGACCGAGATGGAGGCCAGAATCAAGGAGTTTGATGAGCAACCTCTGGGTGAGCACATAAGACCTCATCTCCTCCGTGCCTCCAGTCTGCCACTCACAGTACTGCTGAGACAGGGATCAGAATCCACCGATGACCCCGGCAGCCTCCGAAGTTCGAGGGATCACCTTGAAGGAAGAAACACCTCCTGTGAAGATGTTTTCTACACCTCAGACAGCCCTCGACCCCAGGACTGCTCTGGGCTGTTGAGACGCCTGACAGAGGCCCTCGAACGTGTGGGGGAGCTGGAGATGGAGATGAGGGTGATTCCAGAGCTCAGGGCACACATCTGCATCCTCCAGGAGGAAAGTGAAAGACTCCGTATGGGCCTGGATCCTCATATGACACCTGGCTCAATGAATGGAAACTCATCCCACTACTCCACAGTGGACATCAAAAGGCCTCGGCATGAAAGTCATATCATGTTTCCTAGAAATCACAGCGTCTGCCAGGAAGACTCTAATCCAACACACGAGTGGAGGACTAGTACAGATCTGGATGAGCTGCTGACAGTGACATCCCTGCAGGCCAAGGTAGCTGTGCTGGAGCAGAAGCTCCATGAGACTAGCATGGATCTCCAGAGGGCCTTAGGGCTGCTGAGGGAGCAAAAAGATGAGAGCAGAAGGAAAGATGAGAAGATTGAGCACCTTGTTACGAATCCTGGTGTGTGGGTCCGTGCAGAGAGAGTATTGGTAGACCAGGATGGAGATGAGACGGTGGTGAAATCCATTGAACCATGTAATAAAGTGTCACCTCCAGATGCATTCATCAGTACAAGGACTGTTACCACAAATGGACAAAGAATTCGACAACAAGACTCTGTTGTCGATTCTACTGAGAGGAGCCCACTAGTATCTGTGGAACCTGGAGATGCTTCAGATGACAGTATAGATACAGCAATGGTCGTCCATCACATAAAGAAGATCAAGAGGCTCCTGGATCAGCAGTGGGAGTGTTTGTGTGCAGACCGTGAGTCAGGACAGGCAGGTAAACCTCTAAAGCACCCAGACCCCAAAGTCAACTCCCTGCAGCAGGAGATGATGGGACTTGTTGACATCCTTACCTCCTACTACACCCAGCGTGGACACAGCGATGGAGAGAGGACTCAACAAGGAGGTACTATAGTCCACAGATTGTGCATTGTCAATGTAATGATTAAATTACATTTACTATTTTGTCAAACTGAGCAACCACTGCAGTTGGACCTCATTTTTAGTTTAGCCGTGTACTTTTGCATTGATTTATGTGACATCTGATTGATAAAAACATTAGTTTCAGTTGGGAATCTATTAACTGATAACTGATTGGTTGTATTTTATTGGAGCACAAGATTTGGTGAACCTAGTTGGTTCCAGCCAAGGCTGGTTTTAGGTGTTTTGAAATGCCAGCATTTTTACAGTTTTAGAGCGTCCCCCTTTTAAAAGTGTCAGAAATCCCAGCATGCGAAGCTGAAAAAGCAGATGTGAATCCCAGGGAGTGTGTATTCAATACATTTTTCTCTTAAAACTGGTAATTTAGATCTCAAGTGACCACTGAATTGCAAAAACTACAAACATTATGGCTATGAATTCAGTTATTACTATATTACTATTATTATAACTTTGAAATCCAACTTTGTATCTTTAAAACCAAAATTAAAATTAACCTTAATAAAATTAATTTTGGTATATATGTATTTATCCAAATGTCAGCCGCTGGAGCTCTGTAAAATAGAGTTTGAGTTACTGTCAATGGCTGTAGCAGCTTAACAGCTGTATCAACACAGGAATATGAGCAAGTTTATACGTGGACTTTGGCTGTTATTCAAAAACCACAAGCTCATTTTAATTTCAATGAAGAAACACTATATGTCTTCAAAAGGTTGCTAAATGTGTTTAAGTCCTAACCACACATTTGTCTCACAGAAGTCTTGTCAAAATAAAAGGGTCAAAGTTTTTCTTTTGCTCCAATTTAAAAGTCAATAATGCAAATCCAATTATACTGTATAACCATTTACTGTAGAAGCTACTTAATGATGTTCCTCTGTCAACTTAAGACCCACAATTTACTTATTCAATGTAACCGATGGCTGTTGCCATTTGACTAAATACTTGTAATTTTGTGTTAGTTTCTGTGAAGAAGTGGTTGTGTCCAAAAGTAATAAGTCACAAACTATGATAAATATGTATTTCAGCAGGAGCATTTAATGTTATTGTTCAGCTGTGTTTTGATATTTCATCATATCCTCTGTGTTTGTCTTTCTTGTAGTTTCTAAATCCATCATAAGGACAGATGGATGTAACCAGACGTCAAAAAACCTACATTCTGGGGGTGTTAATGAAGGGTTAGTAAATAACTCTCTCTGACTTTAGGAACCTTTAGATTTATGATAAGATATGATTATTGCTTCAACCTTATACTTTTGGTTGAGAGACATACTAACTTGAGGTTATTTAAGCTACTGTTGCATGGTTATGACTGAGGAAAAACTGAAAGATGAATACCACTCCCACTAAAGTTAGTTGAGGAGACAAATGGTGACTCCCATGTCTTAGTAAGATGACCGAGGCTGCTTTTGCCATTTCCAAAAGCCACCAATGAGAGTTTATTTATTACTTTATAGTTAGATTAGTCAGAAAAGATGGGAACGATTTTTTGGCAAAGTATTACTACAATATATGAGATCTCTTTGTTAGTAATATGATAACAGACAACCTTCTGCAGTATGAATCAACACAGTGAGACTTGTACCCTTTGAAAATGAAGCAACACAGGCATTATATTTTTTCTTTGATTTCCAGCTTTGAAGCTTTAAAAGGATTGGATTCTTAATGTTGATTGACTTATCCTGCACCATGTAACATTAATAATGCATTAGAAATATCTTCCAAAATGTTGTTCCTAAATGAGCCTACTCAGACACTGCGTGAGAAATATGGTTGATTGGCTGACAGTTAATTAAAAATAGTATAGTTTTGAAGCAGTATGTGAACTTTGTAAACTGTGGCGTGAAAATTGATCTGTGTAGATGCAGTTGCCAACATCTACCAGCATTCGCGTAGCAAACAGTTTTCATTTTCTGCTCTGCTCTCCTTTCTTTATTTTTCTAAAGACGCAAAACATCCACAAGTGTTGGGCAGGACTGTATGGGCCAGAGCAAGCAGAAGGGGAGCAGGATCAGCCCTCAGGAAATGGCTGCTGCCCAGGTGGAAGCAGACCTAGAGAAGAGACGGATAGAGGGAGAGAGGCAAATGAGCCCAGACAGACAGATAATATCGGGAAGAGCAGGATCAGTGTGGACAGATGGAGGCGTACCATCTGTGGAAGCTGAGGCTCCAGAGAAAACGGCCAAGATGAAACCACAGGCCTTTGGAGAACAGATGGAGGGGAACTCTGGCTCGGAAACCACAACCGGGGGCAGGTGAGAAGACCGGAACAAATGCCTTATCAGTGTAGGCTTGGATAATGTAATTGTGATGTTTACTCTTCAGGGAACAGCTCCTTTATTTTTATTTCATCTCATGGGAATATATTCCTAATGCCATGAGGCAAACGTTCGTTTTGTTCTCTCTTCCCTTATACCCACATACTGTACACTCATGCTCTTTTTTTCTAGGGAGACAGTGAGTGCAGATTTTATGACTGCTTGTCAGTTTCTCAAAGATCACATGGACAACATGGATAACCCCAATAATGACATGGTAAGCAGCCTTGATTCTTCCACAGGAACTTTCAATAAACCTAAAGAAACCAATTTATTTAATATTGAAGCAGACAGCAGGCAAAGTTAGCTAGCTAGGTGGTTAAGAAAGTGAAGCATTTAGCAGCTGAAAAGCCAGTTATTTGTTGGTGGAGACCAAAACAGAGCTTTAAGGGGAGTCAATATTAGACTTACATTGAGGGAGTGGTCAGAAGCACTGCTTCAAATGAATGCTAGTGTGACTCTGTGTCTGCTGGATGTGAAAATAGCCAATATTTAGCTTACATGTTCACCATATGTCAGTGCTGTGTTTACAGCTTATTCTGTTGCCAGACAAATTAACACTGCTTTCAATTGTGTCTGTTAAATAACAGAGGATTATTCCAACATGCGGTATCCACTGTGCTGGCCAAATCCTTCAGAAGATTAAAAGTTAGTATCCTTTCTATGTTCACCTCTTTTTTTCTCCAGAGGAAGGCCCTGGTTGTGGTGTTTCAGCACTGGTTCAGTGCGGCAGCAGAGGAGACTTCAGTGGCCAGCAGGTTGGCAGTGTACTTAAGAGAAGTGAAAAAGACCACTCCTTCGCTGCTGGCATTCTTGGTCAACCTGGCTGACGACAATGGCAACACAGTCCTGCATTACAGCGTGTCCCATTGCAACTACAGCATCGTCAGCCTGCTACTGGACACAGGTAATAATATTGTGTTGCCAGAGCTACTATATAGGTGTAGTATATAGTTGGTTGAGTGGGACTTTTTTTCTTTGCTTACAGGTGTGAGTGATGTGAACCTCCAGAACAACGCCGGCTATACAGTAGTGATGCTGGCATCACTGACAGCCCCTGATGGCCCAGGTGGCATGGAGGTGGTCCGCAAGTTAATGGAGCTGGGCAACGTCAATATTCACTCTAGCCAGGTAACATCACCAGTGCTACCAGTAATGCCGAGGGTTGCAGGATAGTGGACACCCTACAGTTCCCATGTTAAAAGTTGTAGTAGATCTAATCAAACAATCCCACATAATTGAAAGAAAATGAAAATATGTTTATTTTTGATAAAGAGCACTACTCAGCTTGTGAAAACAGTTGCATATTTTTTTTGTGGCTCAAGAGGAAGCTTTTTAAAGCCCTGATGATGTCATCATGAAATTGTCAACAGAAAGGCTGTTAGAACCATAGACTATATATAAGAAGTGGACGTCATGACGTCACCCGTTGGTTTGTCGACTGCCGCTTTGAAGCCTTGAGTTTGGCCAATAGGGCCTCGCCATGTTGAGTTTTTGCAACCAGCGGCACCGGTGACGGTGGATCTAACGGCCATGTGTGGAGCTAGCTGGCTGGCTTAGTTAGGTGCATCTGTAATTCACATTAACAGTCATCTTAACAGGGCTGACAATTTTGTCTAGCGAACACCAGTCTTAAAACTAAATGTACTCACTAGACAAAGTGAATAGCCAACTCCAATACACTTTTTCAACAGTGCTGGTTACATTTACATAGTGCTGTGGGTACAAGTCACTCTAATACTACTACTAATTCCGCCCTGAAGCATACTCTACTTTATGGTCTATTTTCCTCTAAATGGGACCATAATTTATTAAATGGACATCATGTTGTATTGAAGAAGACATGAAACTAGCAATTGAGACCATAAACTCATTAGGAAAGTGTTTACCTGAGAAGTAGGGTCATTTTACCATTATTTCTAATGGAACTGGACTTCTTTTTGCAACCAGAAGAGTCGCCCCCTGCTGGCCATTCAACAGAATGCAGGTTTAAGGGACTTCAGCATTAGATTCACGTCTCGGACCAGAAACTTCCCACTTGATTAGAACATAGGTATGCAGGGAGGGTCTAATGAAGACACAACTGAGTTGCGTTATAGGAAATGTAGGATGCAGTGTTTTGAAGCTTGACCCACACCAGGGACAAACAATCAGGATATCTCCCTGTGTCTGTATACAATCCTAAATTTAGTGCATCCCTAAAATTGGCAACGTAGGACAGATAAATATAGGGTTTTTTGATAAATATCAAATGTTAATTTTCTGTCTCTGTCCTATCATCTGTCCCTCTCCACAGACAGGCCAAACAGCTCTGCACTTGGCGGTGAGACACGGGCGAGTTGTGATGGTTCGGCTGCTGCTGAGTTGTGGAGCAGACACTAACATCCAGGACAACCAAGGAACCACGGCCCTGATGTTCGCATCTGAGAGGGGCCACACACACATTGCAAGGCTGCTGCTGGAGAGGAGCCAGTGTGATCTCACCCTGACTGACAAGGTGATAATGCAGAAAACCAAATCCCATGGACAAGTTACTTCCAGCATTGTCCTCTAACCCTAAATCCTCTAAGTTTTGTCTGCATTATAACACAGTACAGTGCAGGCCAAACGTTGTCTTGTCAATGGTATTAATTGTTTATGGTCGTTAAAGGAATCCCAATTATCTGAACAAAAAATTCTCAAAAAAACCCCCACAATTCTACAGGCTGGACCCCCATTATATTAAATTTCATACATAGTTAATATGATGACTCCAACTGAAATTCTGTTGTAAAATCCTGTTATATGTGTTAACAAAATGGCACATATACTTTTCTATTCTCATAAATGAACACAAGAAGGAGCTTAGATGTATGAATGTTTTGACTGACACTGTGTGGACGTGGGTGGACTGAATAGAGCTTTCCCAGGATTAATCAGGGCTACAGTTAAACAAATCTCCCTGGGCTGAGATGAGCTAATCTGCTAACAGTACCGTATCTGCCAGTCTGAAGTGGTAGGAGGCAGGGAAGAGAGCAGAAGAGGGGATGCAAATGTATCTTCTCCTTTTGACACTGTCTACCTTTAAAGTAGAGTTTAAGAGAGAAAAAAAGACCATCAACCACAGGCGTCCTTTCTTGACTCTGAACCATGTTTCACCATGACACAAACTGAGATTAATTAGACAAATTGAATAACGAAAATTAAACTTAACTCATTGATCATAACTACTGAAAATGCAACCTTGCTCAAAGAGCAGTTTTGTTATTTAATCTGTCTTCTAGACATAGGTGTAGCACAAAGACAATAATTAAATCTGAACATAATGCACTGAGGCACTCTGCTAGCATGGCTAAAAATATGTATTTTTAAGAAAGCCTGTGACTAATGTATCTAACTTAATGGGTTCAGAATTCAACATTTGTGTCTTTACCCTAAATTCCTGTTTTTCTTTCTTTTTGTCCCCCCAGCGTGGTCGAAGTGCTCTCTCTATCGCCATGCAAGGTTCCCACACGGATACAGCCACACTCCTGCAGGCCCATGCTAAAGCTCGAGCTTTGTAGTACTGGAAAATAATCTGCAGACATACAGTACTTGTTTCTGTCTGAGTCACTTCGACACCCAGTTTAATGCTGGATTGAGCGGTTGCTTTCATGATATTGTTTCCGAATTCTGGATATCTGCACGAGCATTAGCTTCAGTGTTTGGGTGGGATGACATCATTATAACAAGACTGTATATCATCAGTGAGCGAGGCAAAGCTTAGATGTGGTAGTCATTTTTTCGCTGATGCAGTATAGAGTAAGTGTGTTGTCTTCTATTGCTGTTGATGTTCATTGTCAGGTCTGATCCTTGCACATCCAAGTAGCAGTTTAGCTTTGCAAACTATGCAAAGAAAAAATATTTATGTTTACTGTGTTGGTCAAAGACCAAAAGGTCAGTGCTTATAATAAAAGTTTCACTATCCCAGGTGCCTTTATGTTTTTAGAGGAAAATTACATATAACTATTTTCATTCTTGCAGCAGCCGAGCACTTTTAAAATAAAATGTGTGTAAAACATACAAAGACAAGCAAAATACATGTCTTACACTGCATGCCAAGCACATTAAAGTATGAAACAATATACGGTGCCAAAAACCCAACCTGTAGATTGCACTTACCTGTAATTGCTATATTGATGTATAAACTGTCTATTTGTAATAAAATGACATGCTCTTAAATCTACTTTCTTTATATGATAAATGTCAATTCTGGGTTGTGAGTGATAATTGATAAATATAAATGATGAAAAATGGTTGTTTTCATTCTATCACTCCCATTTTAATCAAATCGATTAATCAAATCACTTGATCATTTATCACTCCATTATTGATTTCACATCCATTTTTATCCATTTATTTTTCAATTCACATGCATTTTCATCGCCTCCATATTTATTACTTAATATTTGTTACTTTCACCCCTCATAAAATGCAATGGTTGAGCAATCAGGCAGCACTTGTCCATCAGCTTTGTTGCTGTAGTAACAAACCTGGCCAGCAGGTGGCACAGCTTCCCCATTTCACCATCACTACTGCCAGACCAAATCAAACAATAATACACATCCAGAGAGCAACAATATGTATAAATATGGAATTCTAAAATGAGCATATCCAAGGGATTACATCTAATCCCCTTCAAGTGTGACAGACAATTATAAACATGACACCCACTGAATTTTACTAATTCCACTGTGCGAGAGGACACAATGAGATTCACCTGCAATCCAAATGTATGGCAGCTGGAATAGTCCAGTCAGGCGTGAAAGCAGATGTGTTTGAGTGGCCTTTGTTCTTCAGTAACCCCCCTGGGAAACAGTAAGGGGCAGCGCTTTAGTCTTGCTACAAGGACTTGAGATTATGTTGGTGAGATAAGACAAAAAGGATTGAATGTGGAGATGGGGAGGAGGCTAGATTTCTGTCTGACAGAGCAAAGCCACCTCATTTCCCCTGAGGATTTTTTCCAGCTTGGCTGACTGACTGTCCAGCTGCTGTAATGACCCTGAGCAAGTATATATCCTCAGAAAAAGAGAGCGAGATGCATGACGGAGACAGAATCAGCTGCTTTTCTATCAATGAAATGTCACTGTATGAATACAGTAAAAATTGCTGTATCAAACTAAACATTGTTTGCTTTGAATGAACTACAGAACAAAATGTGCAGGCATAGGCCCTGTGCCTATTCCACAAATGTATAGGTGTAAATACACCATCTCCCACCCAAACAGGCCCTCACGCCACAGTGAATAAAGGTGTTCACCTTAGCCTTTGTGCAGTAATGAACATCTGTGACACCTATTTGTCAGCCACTGCACTACTAAAAAATTTTTTATTACATAATATCCTAATGGCGCGTGGTACACCAAGAAGGAGTCAAGCCCTGCTTAAGTTTAATAATGATAATGGACTGGATTTATCAACTACTGTTTCTGTCTGCTGATGAATCTCTCTGTAAGTGGATGAATGTGAAGAGCAGCTCAGTCAGACTCTCAACATACCGCTAGAGCAGCTTCTTATCAGCTTTAACATCAAAACCAAAACTTGAAATCATAAGCAATAAGACAGAGTTTGCTCAATTTAATCAGTTCAGGTGTTTTGCTGCTACAGCCTTACATGTTCTGGTCTGACCAGCAGCCCATAGTAGCTAATGTTAACTAACATTATCACATTTAACGAAGAGAGTGCTGTAAAAATTTTATTAAGAAAAAATTCAGTTTGTGGTCAGTTTGGTGGTTGTACTTGTGCTACATGTTGCAAGTCACACAAAAGTAAAACAAGAAATAAAGAGACCATACCTTATCAGAAGATATTTGTTGTTTCCTGTTTCCTGCTGTTTTAGGGAGTTCACGACATATTTCCACAAGCTGAAAATCACACACGTTTGACATGGGTCATTGGTCTTAACTAAATCCAAGGGGAAATATCCAATTCTTTAGCTTCTACATGCTCATCCAATTTACCCGCTAGTATCCAACTTTTTCTGTCTGCTGTTTGGTGCTGTGCAGGGTTCCAAACCCCCCCCCAAAACAATGAGCTAACACAGGCTCTAAAGCTCTAAAGAGAACGGCAGAGTTGGGGAATAATTATCGGTGAGTCTGTCACTATGAACAACACTTTTTACATTACACATATTTGTCTGACCCACCCAATAAATAAAAGTTCAACTAATTTTAAACGAAAGGAAATTGAATATGCCAACATCCTGTTGTTGCCATTTGTTGCATCGGTGGTCACAGTTCAGCAGAACTTCTATAGTTTCACTTTAAAGATCTTCTACAGGTAAATGAAACAGCACACATTAAGGACATTTTCAATCAGATTTTATATATCAATATATAGAGATATTCAAAAGTAATCCATTACAGAAAGTGGAACCAGTTTGGTCTTAATACAGTTCATCTTTGCATGTACAGTAGTTGGCTGATCCCTGTCCTTTTCATGATAAATACTAGAGGAAAATGAAAATGTAAATAAAAAGGCACAAATAAACAGGTTGGGAAGCGCTGCAAAGATGTGGGAGTTTTTCAGGAGGGGACGCCATATTTTTATGTTGGTTAACAAAGAAAAAAGGGGTTGTACACAAAAGGGATGCTAACTGATGCACAGCAAGAAACAACACAAACCACTTTGGTGGACAATTCCGATTTCTTACAATCAGGGAATGCAGTGCTCTCCTTTTATACAAATAAATTAATATACCTGTCAACATTTTATCTAAAATCTTATGTACATCTTCTCTTTTACATTTTTGTATTATACATTATCAAAAACCTTATGAAAACATATTTACAAATCAATGAATCAAAAAGCACCCTCAAAGCTTCTCCAGTGTCACACACTGTTACACACATACAACACACGCACATACACACCTGTGTATCCACACACCTTCATACACTGTTTTCGTCCATGCAATACACAATACAGAAGGCATTCTAAGAGGGTTGTGCAACAAAGAGCATACAAAACGGTTCAAATATGGCTGTGGGATGAACATTAGCACGCACATGCATAATAAACACACACACACACACACACACAGTCACACACAAGCACGCGAACACACAGACCTTTAAGGTTTATGAATGGAGTAACAGTGTTAATGATGGGACTAAACCAGCATGAAACATATTCACCGAATTTGGTCTCAACCTCGTTACATCAGAGTCTGGTTTTAGTTTTCTGTAGTTACATCACATGACAGGTCTTTTTCATCATGCAGACACCAGCTGGGCCCTCCCACACGGCACTATCCAAAACTGTCTGCTCAGATATCGGCCCTCTGAGGAGGAGAAGTGCAGGCAATGGAATCCAGCTTGCTTTTGTGAATGTGTGCATGCATACATGTTTGCGCGTGTGCATCTTGCCTGCAACAATGAATGGCTGCATTGTCAGTTGGTGAGCAATTATGCATGCTGTTTGTGTTTTCGGAGGGCAAGTGCACATTGTCTCTGTCCTCTGGGGAACAGCATGAATGTGTTATCAGTGCACCCCATGTGTATTTATGTGTGCATTTGTCACAGTCAAAAGCGGGCGATTAAATAAAATTCTTAACACTCGAGGATTTTTGTCAACCACGTAAAACTGCAGCCTGACTAAAAGCTGCAGTCTATTGCTTTTCTCAAACCATTTAACACCTAAACAAGTCACAACAAAGAAGACAGAACTCCTGCGTAAAATTCACATTCCCCTAACCTTGCATCCTCTTTGCTCATAGAAAACAAAAGGTCTACATACCATTTTCTTCTTTCCAGTCCGCAAACCTGCTGCCCTCTCGCAAAACTCTGGGGAGTTAGAGGTCAAATAAAAACATAACCCCTCAATTCAACCATACTCAATGGCACACTTAAATGTTAGATGACTCACCCTTAAAAGGCCTCCCTCTGAACCAGAGAGAAAGAGCATACTGTGGGCGGTAACCTTTCTTTAAAATCAATCAGAGAAAAATCTAACAAAAGAAAGCCCATCCAGGAAATTGTTAACTACAAAAGACAGTTCCAGTAATGACATTTATGACATATGTGATTGATTCTAACACGAATCTGTACAGATTGTCCCATCAACGCAGGTGCTGTCCCAGTTTCAGAGCTTCTCCTTCCTAAACAGTGTTCCCAGAGCTCCACAGCCCACCAGGAATAACACGAAGCCCAAATGAATACATCAAGGACGAAACAGGACCTCTCCCTATCCCTGTCACAAAATATAAGACACACAGCACACACTGCACTCACTTATCAATGCAAAAGACTCAAGGAGGAACCAGCCTGACTCCATTTCCCAGTTTAGGTCAATGTTGGGAACACATTAATAATTCTGCAATTAATTCTCAGCATTTTCTTGTGAAAAAGAAGATGCAGCTCCAGCAGAAAAAAGGTAAGAAACTATTATTCAAAGAATTGTGGTAGTTGTATTAATTATGCTGTTTTTGATATGGAAATATATAATATGGGCATAGGGCATGGCTGTGAATGCCTGCACTTAACACTTGATAATATGTTGTGCGTCCCTTCTGCAAACTCAGTCCAAGTCACCTTTGCCCTCCCTGTGTGTGCGCGTGTGCCTGAGCGGCCATTTTCGCCGGAAATCTGCCCTTGTGGGTCACTTTGCAGTGGAGAGCATGGGCTGCTCCGTGTACCAGTGAGTCCCTGGGTCAGGCATGCTGCCCCCGAGTGGCAGGGCGATGAACTGTGGGCAGGTTCCACCCCCTGCTCCTACAACCCCCATGTTGACGCCCTGTGGGTACGGGTGATGGTGGGCGTGGTGTCCCATGCCGTCAGTTCGCCCGATGTGGATCTCGTCCTCCTCGCCCTCACCGGTGGTCTTGCGGTAGACGGGGTTGTCAAAGTTCATGCTCTTGGTAGAGTTGCGCCGCCAGTTACGCCACACCAGGTAGACTCCAGCACACACCAGGCCGAACACCACTGTGGCAATGATAGGAACTGCATGCGTTTAACACACAGCGGCAGGGACAAGGGGGGGCAGCGTTAACAAGGCATAACGAGTCCATGGCATGAAATGAGAGGCACAGAGAGGAGCAGAACAGGCATGCGGAGGACAGAGAGGGCAGGGGGCAGCGATCAGGAGGTTGTTTGTGTGGGTGGCTTGGCTAAACATCGTGTCAATGTCACGGTCATACACCAACCAACAGCTAAATCAGCACCATTAGTGGCTTGGCTTTGAAGTAAATAAAAAAATCTCCCTGGGACCAAAGATTTTAACTATCATATTACATCACAATCTCTTGGCAAATCATCTTCAGCAAATGTGTCTTAGGATAAACAATTCAATTTAGTGAATTAGTTTTGTTTTTGTGTGTTTATACCTCAAAGGTGCTCAGAAGTGTCTATGGTAATATTTTCCAACATGAAGAACACTTTTGTCCTATCATCATCTCTCCTATCAAAATTTACACTCCAGCAACTCCAGCCACTGTTACCTGAGATAGTGTTATGTTTGCCAGACACAATAGTGAGTCCTCAACCTACAAACCTTTTCTCTTGAAATGTTGAAAGTGAAAACATACTGTTTGAAAATACAAACAATATATAACAGAGTTATGTTACACAAATAACAGTCTGATTAACTTACTTACAATACTAGGACTAACTAGGTCTACACTCAAGAGAACAATGCTGTTACTATATGTCTTCTGCACACATCATCAATTGGTGAGGATGCTGACTTTTTTACTGAGACTTTTAGCAAGATATCATGTAGCCAAGTATTACATATTTAAAGTTAGCCACAAAAGGACTTTTTAACCAATTAATGGAGCTAACATTAGCTTAATTAGCTACCTAGCTAAAGCTGATAAAGTTTGCTAGCTACAATTGTAGCCGGTGTTCTGTCGATTTATGCTACCTATCAAGATGTGCTACATAGCGGTTCTGCCCATAAATCTGTGCTACCTTGCTGTTGAGAATGCCATCGAGAAAGTGGCTGATCATCAGCAATATCAAAATATAATCATTATTATTATCAGAATACGCTACCCCTGGTATCCTAAATAAAGATGGTATAATATAGTAGCCGATTTAACATGCTCCCCATCTCCTTACAGTACACATGGAGTGGGTAGTGGTGCAATATAAAATGATTCTGTGGTGGGAGCATTATTTGGGGGATATTAGTCTAAGAGAATACGCTACCCCTGAAATGATGTTATAATATAACAAAAAAACAGAAGACGTCATAATACTGTGAGAGTTATACCTTTATGGGATCAGAAATGGGAACACATAAGGTGGCATTTTCGATGGGGGAGAGCGACTCGATAGTCTCTGCTATCGATTTGCGCTACAGTAGTAACTATAGTAACTAAAGGGGGTGGATCTATTGCACTGGCTTTAAATAATGAAGGCCAATAAAACCAAAAGTACCTTAATTGCTAGGTAGCGGAAAATGAGAAAAAAAAAATGTATTTAGGTGCACCAGACCTTAATTTACTTTCTTACTGCACTGTAGTATGCTAACTACACAGACAGACTAATGGTCTACTGACAAGTCTCGCTGGAACAGAAGCAGAACCCAACACAACAACACAATGTGAAGTGAATAATGCAGTGGGGCAGCAATGTCAGACGCACAGAAAATGACTCAGAGAAACCTTAGCGAGGAAGACTTGGGGGCCAGGATTCTCTCATCCTGCCACACTAGGGTCAATGTGAATGGACTACAAAAACAGTGGCCATAGGCAGCAGGTAGACAGCAGTTTTATGCAGCGCTGCAAGCCTTTAATCTGGACAGACACATGGACAAGTTGGCAATAGGTGACTTACCGATGGGGATGACCACTCCCAAAACAGCAACTGTGAGGTTCTCGCCCAGGAGGAAATGCTCGCTTCCAGCTGAGGAGAGAGATGAAACGAGAAAGAGGAGTGTCAGTGTCAGAGAGTCAGAAAAGACAGCAGAGGGAGGGAGGATAAGAATGAGAAAGCGTAGGGGATAAAAAATGTGTGAGAAATATGAGTGAGAGATAAGTGGGGTGCAGGATGGGGGAGCCGGTGGAAGAAAAGGCAGATAAAACACAGAGGCGGGGAGCGGGTGATCATGCGTGCATGGCTGTGAGTGTTTTACAAAGAGAGACAGATAGTGAAAAAGAGGTTGGAATAAAAATGAGGGAGAGAAAAATTATGAGTTGCTTGGCATTTGCCAGAGTGTGACCTTGACACTACCCCTGACCTTCTACACCTCATCCATCCAGGCTCCAACGTTACCTCATGCTCATTTACATTTCACATACTTACTGACACACTCGTGCACAAGCACAAGCGTATGCAGCCACCCACTGACATACAACACCCTACAGCCCACACAGAGCACAATTCATGGAGGAAAGAGGCACCATACATCACTCCTATTAAAGTCAGTCGAGCACGGTTGTCAGGGCTTGTAGATATCTCACTTTAGTGTCATCATTACAGAGAGGGTGAGGTTGTTAGCTACATTATGAGAGTGAGTAAGACTGCAAGATTTGGTACTTAGCAGGAGATGAGGACGCACAGGTTACAGTATATTAGACAATTGGACCCCATCTCTTGTTAAGTCCCTGACAGGGCCACTTTGGGCTTTCCAATCATACAGGGTCCAGTATGACTCGGGGTCACATGAAAAATGTTAATCACATAGTGCTGGATCTCTTCAAGTGAATGTCAGAATTAGACATCATCTGTTTCTAAGTGTTTACAGTATTTCAAGTAGTATTCTTCACACACAAGCAACATTGATACACGTTCTTTTGAATCCACAGCCCACTTACAGTGTTGAGAGACGCTGCTGTCCCCCGCAGTTGTGGTGGAGACCACCATAGTGGTGGCGGTAGAGTGTGAGCCCAGTGCCTTTGACTCTTGTGACGACACAGGCTTAAGAGTGGAGAGGGGTGTGAGCGGATCAGGGGCACCAGAGGGAGCTGTGGTCAAGTGAGGGGTGGCGTCAGCCTGTGATACTCCCCCTGGGGGCGGTGGGAAATCTTCAGCAACAGTCGCTCTGGTGCCAGGTGTAAATTCAGAGGGAGGTGAAGATGTCTGTGTCATATCGTTTCTTGGTGCTGCTGCAAAGAAAGGAAGAGGACAATAGAAAGCTTCAGCTCAAGAAACTGAATTATTGTAGATGTGTTGAAGGGTTAGGGTTAAATGTGTATTTCTCTATAACATTGAACCTCACCTAAAAGGGAGTCGTTTCACATTTTGGGAAATATGCTCTCATAGAGTTTCGGTGAGAAGATGGATACAAATCTCAGTTCTCTCTTTGTCCATTAAATATAAATCTACATCCAGGAGACAGTTGGCTTAGCTTAGCACATCTGGAAACAGGGAGAAACAGCTAGCTTGTCTCTTACCAAAGGTAAAAACATCCACCTACCATCACCTCTAAAGTTGAAGTGGTAATGATCTCCTGGACTTTAGGAAAGAAATGGAAATGGTGTATTTCCCCAAATTCTGAACTATTCTTTTAAATATTCACAAACAACCTTAACCTCAATGTTAAAGTTCTGTGAAACACCCTTAGAGGTATTTCACAGTCATACCTCAGCTACTCTGCTTCTTCAGGACTGGGTGTGGTTTGATCAAATCTGGTATTTGGATATAAGCAAACAACCCACAATTGTCATAACATTTTGATAAAAATTGTCAATCTTCCAACTACTGAGGGGGGCACAGATAACACAAATACAGAAATTTATCACTACAGCTGACTGAGAAAACGTGTTTTCAGGGGTTTTAAGTAAGGTATATCTACTTCCATTGTAGTCTGCTTACATAGTTTCCAAACTGTTTTATATTGATAGATTTATTGATATTTCTGTGTGAAATTACACATGGATATAGTCATCTGTTGTGGTTGGCATGATGGTGCCAGATCGAACATATTTAAACATCAGTGAGCCAACCAAAAATCACCACTTACATGAGCTGGTGTGACCTCAATAAAGTCTCTATCTATCTATCTTTCTATCAATACACAACAGGGCACTAAACACTTCCTTTTTTACCATATGATGCTTTGTTCAGTCATAAACATTCCTGATTATAATTATGGAGAATACCACTGATTTTGGCTCTGTTCAAAGCAGTTGTCCCCTCACTTGCATGACAAGATAACATCATATATTATAATGCATATGCTAATGCTACTGCAGTATTTGTTCCAGAGATGTTGTGTTACATTGCATGGTGGTTCCTGTTATTGTTATCTACTGCCTGTATGTGTTGCTTAGCAACTAAATCTTTTTGTTACAGTTCAATAACCATGTTGCTTGGAGATAGGATATTTAATAATTTATTGTCAATTTTTACCCACTACAAATAAATACAACATTGGTTTATTGCATGTGTTCTACTGTATACCTCTGTGATAAAATGCATTAAGCCAATTATAAATAACAACCAGCTTCAGGTAATACAGTGCTGACTTGAATGTGAAATAACACTTAAATTACAAGTTTTGAAAATTATTATTAATTAGTTATAATGAACTTGTAATAATATAGTGTAGAAGTGCCAACCACAGCCCCTGTTAATTAACAGTAAAATGACCCTAGTGGTGATGGCCTGTTTCCGCTAACATCAGAACAGGGAAGAGGTGTGATATATAAACTGTTTTAAGAATGAGGTCTCTTAACCCCACAATGGTTTCAGATTAGTTCACCACAACCCTAGGTGCAGGTAACACTATGCTTGCACAAACCTGAACCAAAATGGAATACAATGTATCAACCAAAGATATAAGAATGGACTAACTGATACACTTTACTATTACCAACTATTAAAATAAGAAAGGAAAAAGCTGGAGTCAACTGACACCACAAGAACGGCACACAAATAGACTTAATGATTTGTTACCCAACACAGCAGATAGAGCACATTCAGTCAAATAATTTCAGAAAATATTCCATTCTCTCTCTGTTGTGCTCAATTGTTATTACTGTAAAGCACTTTGTAACTGTGTCTAGAAAAGTGCCATATCATAAAAAAGGTAGTTATTATTATTATTATTATTATTACACTATCTACATTGGGATACTAAACATTTGCACTCATCCAGTAGGCATCTGCTCAAACGTTTCCCCTCCGATGACACAATAAAAATAAATAAAAAATAGCTTTCCTAAGTGAAGCAGAATCTGATTATCTACACAGTAAGCACTATGGTACTCTGCCCAACAAATCTCTTTAGGTGCTATTGATTACTAAATCCTCTCAATTACCATTCATAAACATGCTCACCTGGCACACAGCCCCTCATATCAGGCCCCAGGTCCTGTCCGTCGGGGCAGGCGCAGGTATATTTGGGCGAGTGTTCTGTAATCTGTGGAGCCTTAAGACACAAGTACTCACAGCCACCATTGGCCACACTGCCCAGATTACAACTGTCTGGGCCTGGAGACAGTGACAAAAGAAATAGAGAGACAGAGAGAATTACACGGTTATATAAATAAGAATCACTTATTCAACATGGGGGGATATCAGAGAGTCAGAGAGAGTTGTCACATGTTATTGTTCCCACACTCTTGAATTCCCTTACAGCCACTAATTTGTAAACAAAATAAAAAAAACCCCACAAAGAATAAAATCTGGTAACATACAGAAACCTGCTGTAAATATTAACAACTCCCTGTGCTACTGTGCCAGGTACAACCAACAACTTCACTGTGTTCTTCCCAAAGTCTTGTTTAGTTACAAACTAAGAAAACAGGTATGAAATACAGTGAAGGATTAAAATATAAATGGACTATGCAAAGGAAGATATATTTAAAAACAGAGATAAATATGGAAACTGACACACAAGAAAAGAAATACACAGCCATCATATTCATGATTATTAGCTCTGTTCAGTTCAACTCACATCTGGATAGTCCTGTTAGAGAAAACTGTGTTGGAGGCAGGGTTGTGACAGATGTGTGGATGTGTGCCTCCAATGCTTTGATCACCTCCACCACAATCACAAGCCTCACTATCTCTTATTCATGTGCATGGGTTGACATGAACCCACAGAGGAAGCTTGGTCACAGAGTTGCGACTCAATCTCACACAATCACAGTGAGGGGAGGAAAGCGAACAGACGTGCAGACACACATGCAAAGTCTCCCCCACTCATACTATACACACACCTTGTGGCTGTCGGAGCTGGTGGAAGACCACAATGTCATGGGGGTCGTTGAGGTTTTCCGCTAGCGTGTGGATGTCTTGACCAGTCAGCCTGTTGGCCATGAAGACCGACGCCCTGTCTCTGTCTGTCCAGTAGATACGATCCTGAAACACAGGGATTAGCATTGTCTTAATATGGGTAACACACAGAAAAAAATTGTCAGGGTTGTGTTGGGCTTGAGCCTAAGAGTGCATTTTGGCAAACAGCCATTCTAACAGCTCAGATCTCAATAGCTATTGAATTGACTGCTATTAAATTTGGTACATACATTTCTAGCCCCCAAAGGATGAATCCTACAGACTTTGGTGGTTCTCTGACACTTGTGGTTTTAAAGGTTGTGTGTAATATTTAGGAGGATCCATTTACAGAAATGCAATATAATATATATCACTATATTTCGATGTACAAAGACCTTACATAATGAAGTGTTATGTTTTTATTACCTTAGAATGAGTCATTTGCATCTACATACACCGCGGGTCCCCTTAGATGGAATTCGCCATATTGTGCCGCCATGTTTCTACAGTAGCCCAAACCATAGACTGTATATAAAAAATTTAAAATTTGCCATGATCCGGCTGATAAAGTAGTTCAATTTCTGAAAGTCATCAATGTAAAGACACCTTCAATTTAAAAGAGAAAAGAAAATGAATGAAACAGAGGAACAACAGAATAAAATATGAGTACACATAAGAAACAAAGGGACTAAATGAACTCAACAAAGAAGGCAGAGACATAAGATACGTGCTGTGGGAGAATTCAGCTGTCAGTGTTTGGCTCAGATCACAAGTCTAATTTATCTGAGGAAAAATAATAGCAAGACAATTAGCACAAGTGAAATATGCACTGATAAATATTTGTTGCCACACATAGTCTAATTCATTATGTTTTGCAGATCAGAGATCGTGTTAATTTGGCTTTTGCTGCAAATAAAATGAGGGGAGGAATGCATCAAGGAAATGCATAAGCAGAGATAATAATTATATAAATAATTAGCCATTTAGCTGACGCTTTTTTCAAAAGCAACTTACAATTGCTATGTATGTCAGAGGTAGCATGCCTCTGGAGCAACTAGGGGTTAAGTGTCCTGCTCAGGGACACATTTGTGGATGTGTCACAGTGGGAACCAAACCCAGGTCTCCCACACCAAAGGTATGTGCCTTAGCCACTGTCCCAGCGCCACTACCAGATACACACAAGGCATGTAATAAATGGGGCTGTGACACCTTGTTGTGGAAGAAGATTTAATTTGTCATTGGTTTTCTTTTATAGTTTCTGCCATATCCTTTCTTGTTTGTTACAGTGTTAGGTCTTAAATGATTCAAACACATCCTACTTAGATCATAATATAGTAGCTCAAAGGCAAATTTGAGCCATGCTTGTTATTCATTAATTGAATTGCTTGCGTTGTTTCCCTAGTTTATTCCTTCAACAGCTTAAAAAGAAAGTTTTAGACAGAAGCTGACATTTTTTGTGGTTGCCTCAAGTGTATGTATGTGTGTGTTTGCGTTGACTCAGTCACTGAGTCAGAAACAGATGGTAATGTGATGTATACTACAATGAGCTCAACTCAGTGACAGTGAGCTGGTGTATGTTTAACACCCTGAACAAGAAGGTCACCTTGTAGTCACAACTGAGTAGAGGGCAGAGAGGCCCCAGATCGATTATGTATTACACTAGAGGGAATTCATCATCATTTCTGTGAGTTACACTACAGTTCTTCTTGTAGGGTGGACTAACAGCAGAGTACAGTAAAAAAAAAAAAAAATCCTCAAGGTTATGCTTTCACCTTAACATTATTGGTATTTATTTTGTTAAAGGTTAAAACTTCGAAAAAAGAAGACAGATATGTGAGCGATTTATATTATAAAAAATATTTTTCTGAGAGAGCTTTTTAGCAGTAGTTGAAAACTCCATGTACTCCAGTACTAGTGCTTAAATCCAAAATCCACTTTTTTAGGTACTTGTACTTTAGTTGAGTAGTTCCATTTTGTGCTTTTACTATACTTCACCTCCACTACATTTCACTCTACCATCACTTTACTGTTATAGTTACTGGTTAGATTAAGATTTTACATACAAAACATATTAAAAGTGACGCATTTTATAGATTAGTCTGCCTAACATTATATTAAATAGTTTACATTAGCTCCACCTAGAACAGCTACAATACTACAAATGCTGCTTGCACATTAATCCATCAACAATAATCCAGTATTATATATGACAATATAATACTGACAAGGGGTCATTCTACAAAATGAGTACTTTTATTTTTACAGATAATATCTCTGTACTTTCACCTTAGTAAACCTTGGAATGCAGGAGTGTTACGAGTATTTTTACTTGGTGTTGTTGCAACTTTTTCTTTATAGTAAAGGAGTACCCTTTCCACCTCTGGTGTTTAGATAGGAGGGACACCTGAATTCACTGTTGGTAGTTTTACTTAAAAAAAGTCACCTGGGATGA
Source organism: Micropterus salmoides (assembly GCF_014851395.1). NCBI lineage: Eukaryota > Metazoa > Chordata > Actinopteri > Centrarchiformes > Centrarchidae > Micropterus > Micropterus salmoides. The sequence goes on along the minus strand of NW_024040485.1, from coordinate 23,187,412 downwards.
GTTTCATGATTCTTAAGCAAGGACGCGAAGGTCCGTGTGACAAAAAAGTTGTCATCAGAGGGTGTATGCATAGGCTCTGTGCGGACGTCCGCGTGCCAGACTGTTTTTTATGTTTTTTATGATGGCCGACTACGCTACCAGGGCATCAACCAATCTACTGTGGATGTGTGGAACAAGTCCGTCAAGCTGACTCCAGAAAGTAGTATTAAGAAGTAGTTCGCATCGGTGAAGTCCGCAGCCGAAAACATTCGAGCCTTTAGCATACACATTCAAACCCAAGTGAATATTTTCAAAAATCCATGCTTGTAAACCTGGTCTGTTGCTGAATGAAATTTGTATCTCTGTTCCCACTGAGCCCAGTTCCCCTTGAGAGGAGTCCCACTGGAGAATAGGCCACTTGGGTGATGTCATTGGCACCAATCGGAGACTGGCCGGGACTTTGCTGCAGTGGCAACAACAGGGACATCCCAGACAAGAGCTTGTGAGCAAAAGCATGCTTGCACACAGGCAAACACACCCAGCACAGAAACCACGAGGCAGCAAATTTGCACGACTGCTTGGCATAAAACTAGATTTAATTTCTCTGATAGCCTTGACATATCACACACACAGGGAAGCTAGCGGCATGAGTGTGTGTGTGTGTGTGTGTGTGTGTGTGTGTGTGTGTGTGTGTGTGTGTGTGTGTGTGTGTGTTGCTTCAGGCTGCTCTCTACTCCCTATAGCTGTCCACTGTTTAGTATGCAATGGCAGTCAATCCCACAGGGGAAAACAGACAGCCCATACAGAATGACACACACACACACACACACACACACAGACAAACTGAGCATACAGTAAATTGAATTTAACAGTCATTACATTCAAACCTTCAGTCACACTGCAGGCCCCTGTGAGGCTAATGACAGAGATAGATATGATGAGACATGGGAGGCTGGATGACACCATGGTCAGCGGCCAGAAATCATTGAAATCCATTGCAAACAGACCTCAAAAACAGCCAGAGCATAGGGGTGTCCCAGGCTCTCTGCAGATGACATGTGTGTTCTGCGGTGAGCTCCATTCAGGTCCACACTGGCTATAAGATGCAGCTTTGAATCCACCCAGTACAGACGCCTGTTGGCTATATCTGAGAAACACACACACACACAAATAAGCTGAGTAAAAATTGATTGTCTTTTGCGGTAAGCACTCGTGCACTCTGACCAACAAATCCCTTTAGGTGATATTGATTAAGTTTTAAAATGTCAGATTCTCCCGATTACGCCACTGCAAGTTTTACTGTGTCGATCTATAACTCCTTAAACACTTCCAATATCACTGAAAAGCAACTGTGATAACTTGATTTTTGTTTTCATTTTACATTTACCCTTAATACTGTATTTCAATTATTTATAACCTTTACGTACAATGAGTTCATTAAGTGCATTAGATATTTTTCAGGACTGTGCAACAGGCACATTTAGCAACATAAAACAACTGCCAATAAAGTGTAATATATAGTACTGTGTAACATATAATGTAAGGACAAGAGTTGAAAAACAGCTGTTGTCTTCTCACCTAGAGTGATCCCATTGGGCCATTCAATGTTATCAGCCACCAGCACCTGTCGGTCCACTCCATTCATCCCGGCTTTCTCTATCTTGGCTTGCGTGCCCCAGTCTGACCAGTACATAAAGCTGGATTGGAAGGAAGCATACTTACTGTGTTATTAATCAGTGTACATGTAGTGCTGCTGTGCTCAGCAAGAAATGTGGAAGTAATAATCTTATAGTGCAGTTCAAGTATAATACTGTTTATACTTAGATAGCATTCGTTTTTCAAATGTTGGTAGATTCTCATCATTTATAATGTCATTTATTAGTCGAGTGACATTGTTGTGCACAACAGTCTCTGTTGTGTTGTTTTGCACTGAAACACTCACTCACAAAAAAAACTGCTACCAGACAGCAAGGGGGTGGATTAACTAACTTTATGTCAAAGTGTTTTTGGTATTAATGAGTCAGATAGCATCTTTCTATATTTATTATGAAGATTACACCAACATTATTGCACTGTCAAGGCAACATAATAGAAGTGCTTCTAAAAACCGCCTATGCAATATACAGCCTATTGTAGAACAATTCTACGTAAGACTGCAAAAATAGGACAGGAGGAATGTCATTTTTTTCAAATGGCAGCTGAAAACCTAATTTTTTCACCACAGACTGAACACTATAGCAGAGGCAATACTGTCTCTGGTTTGATGTCTGGGAATAGCACCTGTAATGTTTGTGGAGCTGTGGTTTTAAAAGGGGAGATAGAAAGGGATAAATATCTGTTAATAACAACTGGTATAGGCTTCTGATATGATGATTTATATAGTTATTACGTATGGATGTGGATCTTTTAAATTCCAGGAGTCCTTGTTTTTAATTATTTTTGATGAGCTGACAGGATTATTTATATATTTCCTTACATACAAATTTTGTCCTTGCGGGAGAAGTATGATGTCATTTCCAGCCCATTATGTTGAAATTAGAGTATTCAATTTAATTCTGCGTCTGTGCTTATTTACATCATCAGTGTAAGCAAATACTCTGCTAAATGGAAAACATGCACACTTCTGCAGTCATGGCAGTGTGTTTAAACCACCAAATTTAAAAGCTTTTGTACAAGTTTCAATGGTTATCGGGCAATATCAGTAAGCAATCAAAGCAGCAAAACACAGTGATTTACACTCATTTCTATTTAAATTAATATAATAATATTACTGACATCAATGTAAGACAAAAGACAAAACTCATTTGGTGTCACAGTAAGAAATCTGTGTGTGCTGGATTCCTGTTGGGCTGTTATGATTGGGTCTGTAATGTGCAGAAACTGTCACTGTGTGTATGCCTCAGTTAAGGCTATGCGCTTGTTTATTTAAATTTATTTTAGTATCTGTTTGTTTTCATCTGAGTTTGGATCACCAGAACACAAAAGCTGCAGAAGCACACGCTGGCATGAATTCATTAAGCTTCCCAGATTAGAAGTGATCATCTAGGACAGAATTTCTAAAAAAACTATTGAGTCAAGAAGGTTAAATGGGTCACAGGCTCTGGATTCGCATTTACACCAACAAGAGTTCTCTTACGTTTATTTCCAGGCTGAAATCACTAAACAAATCTTAATCTGGGGTCATTCTCAATCATCTTCAATTTTACAGGACAAGCAAAAAAAGATCAGTATATAGTGTCTGCCAGCATATTCAAAGAGATATAGAGGAGGGTAACGCATATAAACTATTATATGCAGACATACTGTAAATTGTTATGGAAATTCACACAATAATGGCTAATAGAGATCACTGTATAACAACCATAATTATTGATCATTTGTATCTCCAGTATTGGGTATTACGTAGGGTGGTCAAGGTGTTTCGTGTGTGTTTTTGGACAAAGAAACACACATACACAAGTACACACATCTCCTCCTCCTTACCCATGGTGGGGATCCAGCGCTATGGCTCGGGGTTCACTCAGGTCGGTGTTGATGAGGACTCGTCTCTTGGTGGCGTCTACAGAGGCCACAGAGATGGATTTGTCTCCGGAGTCAGTCCAGTACAGGTTGTGTTGGAGCCAGTCCAGAGCCAGACCCACGGGGGTCTGCAGGAGTGAATCCACCAGCGGCACCTGCTGTGAGGGATCACTGGCCTCGTGGATGAAGGCGCTGCAGGGGGAATAGGAGGGTGAAAAAGGCAGAGCGAGAAGAGGGAGTATTTTGAGGGGAAGAAAATATGTAAGTCATAATCTACAGCAGCCTAGCAGTTATTGCGAAATCAATGTGCAGTGGAGAGATGATGACTGCTTCGGGGGGGCCTCTTTTGTGATAATGAGTTTATATACACTGTTCTTCTTATTACATGGCACCCTGCCAAAAAGGTTTAGCCTTGTAAGATATTGAGTTTTAATGATTGCATTACAAGCTAAAGCATTTTACAAACTTTTGCCAAAAAGTAGTTTGACTATAAGAATAGAAAAGTAAGTGCTATTAGCAATAACCATTAATAAATGAATGAATAAATAAATTGTAATACAATTAAATAACTATTTTTGGCATACTACTTTGATAAATTGTGAGTGGATATGAAATGGATTTATATGAGCACATAGGGGACACTCACAGGACAAGTGAACAATCCAACGATTATGCATCATCACAACTGATGTGTATACTAATTCTCCCATCTCCACTGTTAAGCGAGAGCAGAGCAGAGAATGGGACTGATATGCTAGCTGTGGCCTTGGGCCATACGCTGAGCAGGTTCATCCGGGGGTTAGTGTCCTTCGTACGTGGACCACTTATCAGAATAGACAAGGCCTACCTCAGGGGTTGCCCTGCCTGCTAATGATTTGGCCCTGGCAGAGGTGTGAGGTGAGGGCCAGGCAGCTGTGCTTCCAAACAGGAATTTTAGTTTTAGTTTCCCCAGAGATCTTTTCTCTTAACATCCATTTTATAAAGAGAACACAGTGCTCCAATTAGAATAGACTCTGGGGAGAAAACGTAGTTGGGATAACAATAGGAAGGTTGGAATAATCTAACATAACTGAGATGATGGCCTGAGCCATCAACTCAGTTCATTACATTCCATTACATTTCAAAAACATATGCAAACAAGTACATGCTCAGTACATCATCATGTCAGGGTGCAACAATGAAAGATTTGTACAACATCAGATAACTACATCTCAAAATCCTCTGGGTTAAAACATCATTACCACAGAAAGTGCTATTAAACAAATTCTGACATTGACAATTAGACATTAGACATATTTAAATGCAACATAAAAACCAAAAGCATATTGCAGAGCCCAATAATGCATTACTGAGGAGTCCAATGCAAAGCCAGGCGTGTTCCCAAACTTAAGCTTTATTACAGAAAAATAAAGCATATCCAAGATCAAGTTTATAGTCTACTGTGTTAATAAAATGAAATTAGGTTAGAAATCTTAACTCAGGTTTCTGCTCTAAACTATGATTTCTATTCATGGTTTACCTGTAGATTTTCCGGTGAAATCGATCACACCAGAAGACACGATTGTTGGCCACATCCAGGTCCAGAGCCACAGCGTTCTTCTGGGTGGACACCACCTGGCTGTAGTCCCTCTTCACCAGGTCGATGCGTCGGATCTCATGCCGGTTGGTGAACAGCAAGTAAGGGCTCTTCCCTGCACATAAAGCAGAGAATATTTAATGCTCAACTTTTGTGCAAATGCAAGTGTGAACCAGCTAAAATTTACAATCACAGAACAGTCACATTGGAAAATAATTTAGAAAAGAGACTAAAGCCAGATGAATTCATTGTTAGTATAAGGAATGCATTATTGGTAGGTGAGGTTGGGATGAGCTTCAATAATGGCCAGACAAATCCGTTTTGCAAATTTGGTTAAAGAGCCAGAGGGAGGGTCCAAGTTGGTATCTCCTATTGGAAAACTGCTTAGGAGCTGCACCAATCCACCTTATCTGATTCAAATTTAACAAGCAAGTTTTGTGTGATAAAGTAAGTTCAACCTTTAGCAAAAGGAATTAACTTCTAAAAACATTCTGAGCCAAGATGGTCTGGATTTATGTGGGATTAGAAATAACAAATATTGCCTGTACCTGCATGTGTTTCAATAATTAAAAGTGAAACATATAGTACTATTCTGTTGTAAAAGGAAAGACTTAAAGAAAAGAAGATTGCACGGCAGCAAAATGTGTGCTGGACTCGGTCGGACGGTTGTATGAAAGGGAATCATGTAGGCATTCCTCTACAGTAATAACACTGAGGCTTCACCCCAGGGTCAAAAAGCATTGCAGCTTAATGTGCTGCTGCACATTTGTAGCATGGACGACAATGCTCTAAATGTCATCTTTTAACACAGATAAATAATACAACAAAGCTTGTGTGATACAGCTCAATATCCTCCTCTAACAAGAGTGCAATGACAATAATCTTTCATTAAAAATGGCTGAATAGTTGTTGCTGTATTGATCTGTATGCTTCATTAAATTGTATGCTCCTTATTATCTTGTCCTTGCAATTATAGATCAGAAGTACCTTAGCATTCTGCTGCACCTCTTTAAACAGCAAGCTGTCAACCTTCACACAGGCAGCAGAACTAAATAGACATACAATGCAGTCATTTCCTCTGAGGAACCTCGTCAATTGAAATCAGACAAATTTCTTGCCCTTGTCTTGGCCACCTGTCACAAATCCTCAATACACTTTGCAACTGGAACAAAGTTTAACCCACAGAATGCAACAGAATAATGTTAAGTGTTAATGCAGTATCTTTTTATACCTGCAATGTATATTAAAGGGACAGCTATGGATTGCAGGTCTCACCTGGCATCTCAAATGCATCTCATGTAATCACTTGTGATTAGATTTTCCATTGCCCACTCCTATGGCTGTTCCTAGCCACAACAGGACATCTACAGCCATGCTAGCGGCTCTGTGAAGCTGTAATTAGGCACAGCAGTGCTTTCTGTTCATCCTCATCTTTATCGTAGTGGCGGGGTGGGGGGTATCAGATCATCTAACTTCAGTATGCTAACATGCTCACAATGACAATGTTAGCATGCTGATGGTAAGCAGGTGAAGTGTTTTCCATGATCACCATCTTAGTTTACCCTATTGCACAACAAAGTCAAATTTTTGATTACTGACTTTTCCACCTAAAGACCCAGTCCTTCAAGAGAGAATCGCAATGCATCTAGGAATCGATTTTTTCCCCCACCCCTAAACCAAAGTATTGCACAAATTGAAACCTTGATGCTGGCACTAGATTACAAAGGATCACCAATCACCAGTGATTATAATTTATCCTGAGGGGAACATGAATGTGTGTGACAGGTAGTGATTTTATGGCAATTCATCCAGTAAACCACGTGTGTGAACTTTATGGTGGCGCTACAGGAAAAATGAGGACATTAACAAAGTCATAAGAATTCATCATCCAGAAAGCATGAAAGTCCTAAATATTGCATATTGGATAACAAATTAATAACACAAAAAAACAAAAAAACAATGGGAACAACAAAGCTGGAAACAAAATCCTGATATGACAATGTAAAATCACACTGGCAGAAAAAGACACAAAAGATACATTATTCAAGACTTGGTGTCTTTGACATGCCACAGCATTAGCACAGTTGTTAGAGTGCCAAATCACTGTGTCCTTGTTTCATTTTGGGTGCATTCATACATATTTTTAGAGCTGTCCACTTGTGATAAGGTCACACAGGATGCATTTTAATTAGACCAAAATCTGAACAGGAGCCTTAGACGCATTTATTTAGCCTAGTGGGCAACAGCCTCACTAACCGTGTGTGCCTGCAGGGAAGGTTTTATCACTCTGGCTAGCAACTACAGCCCACCTTTGTCTTGTAATGTCTATATTCATCTCTTTCTGACACTGCATGTTAATAGGATGGCAGCTGCAGCCAGTTATCTCCAGAGGCAGATATGATATTCTCTCATTAATGGCTCGCATGCCTCACTTTCCCTTTTGACAGTCTGTGTCGTAGCCTCATTGTAGTCTCATACCACAGAACGTTCTCTCTTTCTTCCCTTTCCTTCCTGTCCCAGCCCAGAGTCTGAATGATGACAGAACTGTACAGGACTAAGTGTTCTCAAAAACTGGCCATTACAATGGCAACATTTCCAACCCCTCTAAAGGGGAAAATGGTCCCCTGCTGGTTTTATGGGCTGTCATGGTACCGCTAGTTTTCATTGCCTCAAAACCATTTGCTGGAACTGCTGCATTCACCGAGATTCTGCTTTTGACACACAGCCAGACAAACTGTTCTCTCCTGGCCACGATAAACTGATAGCAAACACACTGGGCAGTCATGCACAGAGAAATACACAAGTGTAGACAGAGGCATGGGGCAGACACAATCCAAACGCATGCAAAAAAAAACACACACATATTGAGTTCTGAGCTTTGATAGCAGCTCAGTTTAATTGAGAGAAATGAAATCACAGCATTTGACAGTTACAGGGACCAAATAAGCACATTTCATTTCACTCACTGTTTCCTGCCAATTAAATAATGAACATTTTGAGGGAAATTAAGTGTAAACATATAAACTGGCCTCTCTGTAATCTTCTGGCTAATAGCTTTTGGCTATAGTTCGAGGTCAAAGAAAATGAATTGGCCTCTGAGCAGTTCACTTTGTTCTCCACTAGTCTACAAACTGTTGTCAACAAGCCTAACGGGAGACCAGATTAAATTTGTTGTAATTAGCCTCTACCGTGACTCAGCCAGGTACCCCTGAAGAGCTGCTATAGCTAATTATAAGTGTTCAGCATGGTTGAACAAATCAGTCTGCCACTCATGAAACTGTCTAACGGGACGGGAACCTGGAGGACAGAGTTGGCCTGGGAGCAGATGAGTGGTTGCCTTGGTGATGCTTGGATTTTTTCTCTCTCCATGATTTAGCAATTACACAGCAAGTGCAGAGCAATGATAAGACCCTAACAGTAGAAAGATGTTTGTGATTATGAGATGAGGAGGGTTTGACACTGTGGCACAAAAGCTGAGAGCGGAGTGTTGCACTAATGAGGCAATGCAATATCTGAGAGAATGTCTTGTTATCAACAGCACAACACAGCTTTTTAAACTTTCAGTAGAGGAAGATCTTTACAACGCAAAACTGGTTTTAACAGCATCTATGTAGGTTACGGCATGACGGCATAGATTTAAAACGAACAAAATGTTGTAAAATATAAAACAACAGATTTCCCATGCACAGGAACAACAGTCATGTGCTGGTAGGATGCAGGATTTAGCAAATCAAAAATCAAAAACAAACCACCGCACACTGAAATGACTTCACTATATTTATTGTGAACAATGCGTTTCGCCTGTCGCTTCTTCAAGTTGAGTGAACCTGAAGGCTTGTTTTTGAACAAAATATGGAATTTACTCCATAATTGGGGAAAATGAAGTATAATCACAAAAAAATCTGAATCTCTGGCATCATTTTGGTTTTATGTCCAATTGTCTCGGACACCCTGCATGGTTGATCATTGAGCATTGTGACTCACCTTCTGCCTTGCAGGTCTTAGTTACAGGGTCCATCTCGTAACCTTCATAGCATTCACATTTAAAATCCCCCTTGTAGTTGATGCAGATCTGGCTACAAGCATCAGGATTCTCACACTCATCAATGTCTGCAGGGAGGAGAGGGAAGAGAGGTTATCAATCAACTGAAAGGCAGAGAGAGACAGACACAGACTGGCAGAGATGGATGCTATTCACCCTCATTAACTGCACTATAAGAGAAGCCAATCATTTCTTAAACTGTAAATATAGCAATGACTTTCTGAAAATAACAGCTTTAATGCATGACTAACTGTGCACATTTAGGACCGCGAGTGCTGGAGAAACACACATATTGTCGTTGACAGTTAATGGAAAGAAAGAAGTCGACGGGGAGACAGGGCGTGTCACTGTCGACTTCTCTGTTCTGCTTCCTTTCAGCAGATCTCAAGCTTTTTCCTTGGGTGTGATGAGGAAATGTTAGTGCTAAAAGGATGGGGAAGGGTGTGAAGGACACAGTATGTGTGTGTATGAGAGAGACAGCGAGAGGGAGAGAGAGAGTTGTATGGATGCTACTTTCCCTGTGGGAGTGACAGGCTGGGCACACTAAACAAAGATAGACAGCTCGAGAGCTGAGAGCTGCCCAAAGCAATACACCACACATACTCACAATGACACACACATACACACACACACACACACACACACACAAACACATACTCATAGTAGCTTGGTCAGCAGGCAGCCTTCCACCTGATTTTTAATCTATCTGTCTGTCTAAAGTTTCTTTATTTACCGCCACAAGTCTTTTTGTCCAGTAGCTGGTAGCCAGTGGGGCACTGGCACTCAAAGCCGATTGGTCGGTCCATGCAGACATGGGAACAACCGCCGTTGTTGATCATACACTCATTCAGCCCTGGGATACAAAGAAAAGAAGACAGTGTTCACATGCAGCCAATCATAGACGAGGTAGGGACATTATGGTCACCCAGTAGTTAATTTAAAAGGTAAAAATCATATTTAGACCTCAGCCTCCTTTACTGTAAAATATTTTTAAAGGGTTAAGACCAGTGGAATGGCTTGTGATATTTAATAAAGGTGTATAAATATGTATGGCACATAGGTGGGGAAAATGGATATCATCATCATAATCTTCATTTTATCTCAGCTCTTGTACTCAGCTCTTTTCCATCCTTTTCTGAATCCTTATCAGATGTTCTCAAAAGTGAAAAAGGAATCAAACAGACACAACATCACACACGGTAAGCTCTTAAACCGAGAATCAGGTCCATCACCAAGGATATGAAATATGTGCGCAGAGGGGATTAATGCTGTGAACTGGGATTCTAATATATCCCATAAGGATCTATCAAAGGAGTGAGCGAGGACACCTAAATTAAACATGCGCACTGCTTAAACTGAGGCAGAGTGATGTAAAAGCATCCAGTGAATGAAAGATGCCAAGAAAAGAAAGATGTAAAAACACAACCATTCTCATTTAAAACTAGGTCAAAGCAGCTGGCACAAGGTTGGCACACAACAAAGAAGGCAGAGGCAGTTAGATTTGATTGTGCTACACACAATGGCTTTATGAATTATTTGATAGCAAGAAGGGCTCAAAAGTCAAATTTTAGGGTCGTGTTTTTAATCTCCTCCACAAATGTGTTCAACACAGCTGAAATAAAGTTTCATCTAGCAGCTGCATATGCAAGCTGTTACATAGAGTGGCATTTTTGTATTATTTCACTGTTGCAGTAACTTAGCATTTATTGGGAGTGCACATGAATCATGTTTAAAGCCCTTAAGCAAACATTCTTTTTCATGTTTGGTTTGAACAAAAATTGTTTAAATGAATCATAGAAGGTAAGCCAAGTGTGAAAGCTAAGATCGCCAGAAAAAATCTCTCTCCAACACTTCATTTAACAGCATCCAGGCTTTGCTTTTCACACAAACAATTGAGCATGGCTGCACAATGACAAGTGGAAAGGGTTGATACAGAGAAAAATGGATAAATTGAGTGCTTAATTCTGTCACCAGCATCCTACCCAATCTAGTGTAACACATTTGTCAGTAGGCAGTGAGTAATCATGGGTAGTGTTTGTTCACATTATTGCCCTGTCACGATCCTGTCCTGAGGTTGTCTGTGTTATATTATTTTGGCCATGCCTTCTCTGTGTTTTGATTGTGGCTTCTCTGTTTCTGGGTTTTGCTTCTTGATTCTGAGTTTTGGGTTTTGTATCTACTTTTTAGTTCTGTCATCTGTTGAATTTAGTTCACTGTGTGTTTACTTATTGATCAGTTTGTTATCTGTTATTTAGTCTGGGTTATTTATGTGGTTATTATATCTGCTTGCCTTAGTTCCTGTCTTATTCTGTAATTGTCTGGTCTTCTGTCTAATCCTAGTTTCAATCCTGCCTTGCCCCGTTATGTTGTTTTCAACTGCCTGCCTCTGTGTTCTAGTTTTGTGTTCTCGTTTTGTCTGTTATGATCCCTTTGTTATAGTTAGTCGGTGTTTGTCTGTTTACATTGGTTTCTGTTATTGTCTGGGGTTAGATTCTTGTCTGGTATTTTGGAACATGTGTTTTGTCTGTTCCCCCAGTAATCTGCCTGCCTGCCAGTCTCTCTGTTTTTGCCCTGCTGTCTCTCTGCCCGCCTGTCTGTTTTCCCTGCTGTCTACCTGCCTGCCTCGTTAGCCTTGATCCCAGTCACCTGTGTTGCTTCCGCCCTGCTCGTTAGTCCCTGGTGTATATATGTTTGGTTTTTCTGTTCAGTCCCTGTCTGGTCATTGTCGAATGATGAGTGTTCTGCATTTTGCCTGTCTCCACAACCTGCGAGTTTTGTTCATGCCTGTTGTCTTGCTTTGTTCGTTGGAATTAAAATCCCTGAACTGCATCTCAGTGTCTTGCGTTTGGGTTCTCTCCTGCTTTGCGCTCACCAAACCCTAACATGCCCCATCCCTCCATTTGCCAGCTGCTGGCTCCAGCTTCATATTTACCGTACAGATATGAGTGAAGTACAATACAATCAATCAGCTCACCTAACCCTCTGCAAGAAAGTAATAATGGCATCACCCCACCTGTGATTGTTTCTCTACAATCACAGGTAAGTTATACTGATGCAATAACATGCTGAAAGTCAGTCCTGGTAAGTGTGTTCCTCTCTTAATTTACACATCATAGCACAGACCGCTACCACTACCAGCAATACACTGACTGCATGGATCCAAGATGACCTGTTCATCTCATCTAAGGAAAGAAAATTAAACTGAAACAAAAATAAAGAAAGATAAAGTTGACTCTCCAAGGACTAAGTGAAGGTTACTTTTGTGGGAAATTTTCATCTTTGCTTTGTGTAAGTGCCAGCAGACTTTGAAAGCTTCAACCGCCAGCATTAAATTCCCATCTCTAATTCAGCTGGATTGGTGACAGCTATCTGCCACTCACAGTAACTCCCACTAACTCCCTTCATGTTAGTTCAGAATTAACTGCAGACAGAAGAAAGACAGAGATGTAGCTGTATTTGAGGACTCATTCATTCCTGTTTCTATGAGAGGGGCTGGGTGGTCACAAAGATGCCCCAGGAGAGACCCTGTGTGACAACAGGAACACCTTTTCAAGCCCGCCTCCAAGGAAAGGCATGATTTAGAGGTCACTTCTCCTTTCCCATGGGCAAACACACATGACGCCTCTCCTTCTCCACCCCACATCTCTCTCTCTTTCTCTTTCTCTCACCATGGTAACCCATTACAGTACCTATTTTCAGCCATTTCTCTCAGTGAACGCTGCAAGTGATGGTGTAGTCAGTACTGTGGTAATATGCCATTATTTCTAATGAGAAGGGAAACATTTGCTTGCACACAGAAATAAATGCATTGTCTTTATTTTTCCCCTGATGTAAGCAGGGGAATGCGGCAAATACAATCACACTGAACATCTACTGTACGTCTATGTGTGTTTCCGATCAGCGGGGTGTATTATTTTCTCTGCGTGTAGCTTTTGTGCGTGTTTTGGTTGGGGAACATCTTGCGAGTAAACGGTTGAGCGAGCAGAGCGATGAGCTAGGTGTGTGTGGACACGCTTCTAATGAGCTGAGAACAAGACCTGAGTTGAAGGAGAGAGGGAGGGAGATATGGAGGTAGAGGAAGGAAAAAAGGGATAATCACTCTCTGGAATACCTGTTTCGGTCTTGTAATTTCCATCCCTGGCAGAGGTCAATCTACTACGTCACTTTTCCCTTCTCAACTTTATGTTCCTCTGCAGAAATGTAATCTCGAGAGTTTATGTCTGTTTCTCACTCTTTCTTACTGAGCTCTTCAACGCAGAGTGAAAGTAATAAACTCACAATGTTTTGTTTCTTTAACTAAGACATCACTTTCATTTATTCATGGTCAGTAAAATGGGATAAGAGATGAAGATTTATAAAGACAGGAAGAGAGATGGAGAACAGAGAGATTATCGCAGAGCAGAAGAAGCCCTTTTCTTCTGTTTGATGGTAATTAGTACATGCAGGCTTTCGTTCTGATCAACGAAGGCTGCTGCTAATTTGAGTGTGCTTCCCAAGCCTTTGAAATGCAAGGTAATGAAGGGAGGTGGTTGCATTTTGTGAACATGATTACACTGCTACATTAACTGCTTGAATCCATTTACAGTAGATATGTACATGCTCTTTCATTGCACGGGACTGAGGCAAATGCTCCACTGACGCACACAGTTTCCCTCATTTCCCACTACTGGGAAATGAAAATAAATATTTAACCTTTAAACAGACCAGACGAAACGCAATAAATAAAGTTAGTTACTAACAGCTGACACAAGGTTACAACCAAAAAAAGAAAAAAAAAGTCCTCTTACCGCACTCTTTCTTAGGCTCATCTGATCGGTCCTTGCAATCCTTGACAGAGTCACAAACCTTGGAGCTATCAATACACTCCCCATTCTTACACAGAAACTTAAGGGGTCCCTCACATTTGGTGGCTGCAAAAGAAAAGCAGAAGACAGATCAGCATCTACACTATAAACTTTATGAACTGTTATTTGCATAAGCTATTGCAAACTGATTCAGAACCTCATACATCAAACAGTGTGTGAAGTCAAATTGAATATCTCCAGTGGTTCACCAAATTATTGAAGTCTCGCATGAAAAAGTGACAGCAAAAAATACTTCCCGCTCTGATATCATCCCACATAAAAAGCCTAGTGTAATAAAAACTAAACTTTAATTTGGTCCAGTTTCACAGTGCTAGTGCTTAATTTCCGGCAAAATAATTTTTCTGTATGCTGGTAAATTATGCAACATAGTCAGAAGACAGAGAAGTAACGAGATCAACTTACAAAAAGCACTGGGCTGGATCCACACAACACAGCATCAATGGTCATTACAGCAATTAATTTCACAAAAAGTTATGTTCAGAAGAATTACATAAGTTTTAGGTTTTAATGAAATCAAACCCTATTTTTGATACTATTTATCAATACATATATAATAATTTTTTCTGCAATAGCAAATCAATGTATTTACATTCTGATTATCTTTCTATATAGTAGTTGTCATTGTTAGTGGCGGGGCATTCCCAAAATAGATTCAAATTGCCTACTAATAAGCACGAGGTATCCACAGGTAGCAATGCAGCATGTAATCCAAAATTATTTTATCACAGATATCAACTGTTTACTGTTCACTTTCCTCACACAGTTAGGGATGAACGATTAATTGCATTTGCGATATTAAAATGATGTAATAAAAGTAATAACAGAGATTTTCTAATTGCAAAGGCTGAGATTACACTCACTGACATGACACCCAAGAGGAAAGCAGTCTGCAGACAAAGTTGATGCTTCGTCTGCACGTTACGTTGTCCCTTGCCTTCTTGTTGTAAAATGGCCTTAAGCTTGACAGAAGCTGACACTACATAAACTTTAGTGTCACACAGGGAATGAAAGTAACACCCGCCACCCGTGGGTAACGCGGTGGTGGGTGAAATCGTCGGGCCATCTGTGGCTTTGGCGGACAGGAAAAACGCACAACAGAAAGACACGTGTAGTAAAGTAAGCATATTGTGGCGATCGGCACCTGCGTCACACACAAAGCCACCAGTCAGCTCAGGAAATATCTGTGCTGCTTACCAGCATCGCAGGCTGCGGGGGAGGGGAACTCCGTTATTGTAGGAGAATTACTAAGCTTGTCTATTAAACAAGAGAGGCGACACTTGGTTTTATTTTCATTGGCCAACTTTTGAATTAAACCTCAAACTGAGTATTTTTTGTTTGTTTACTGTGATACAGAAACATGGACTCCTAGGAGATTTGAACTGAGATAAGGACTCATTAATTGGTGGTTGAACTGTGGGTTTTGTATTGAGCACTTACTGTATAACACACTGTGGTGAGTTAGTTTTTCTTGTGGTCTGTAGGTAGGCCGACCTAATGATATTATATCATATTATTATTATAATTTGATATATCTTCTCTACCATTGCTCATAATAATAATTCTACCTGATTCATCATACAGGCCTGACCCACAAAAAAGAACAGTATATGTTCTATCTATCTAATATTTTTGAATAATACAGAAGGTAAAGACCTTAAAAATGTATCACATATTAAATCGCAATTGCAATTTTGGTTAAAAAAAATCGCGATTATTTTCCAAAATCGTTCAGCCCTACACAGTATCAAAACTGTATTAAGTTACTGTTAATGAAACACATCCTACTGCTGTTGCTTCACATTAGAAGTGTTCCACTGGCATCAAAAGTGCATTTAATAACAGCACAGCACATTAGGGCTGAATGAAAAAAACAAAATCAGATTGCAATTATTTTGAGAGATGTTGCAATTGCCACATGATTCACAGTTTTAGTGGGAATGCTCATTTTTGGACACAATGCTTCATTTATAATGGTATGTTGTGACACATTTTGCTTTTATCAATAAATTGCAGCTCCTGGATAGTGCATTTGGCTTCATTGCGATTTCCTTAATATTTTGAATAATTGTTAAGCCCTTCAGCAGAAGTGTTTTAATTACTGAAAGGAGTAATGGAACAAGAAGGTGTAGCCACAGTAAGCTGTTAGATGAAGAGTTGCAGGTAACCGGCTGCACACAACCAACAACTTTTACCGTGCTGTGCTATTTGTTGTGTGGGAAAAACTCTCACCATACATAGCATGAAATCAGATCGTGGTAGTATTATATTTCTGACAGATTTCTTTATTAAATCAAGTCAGTTTAGACACTCTGCAAACATGAACACCAGTTGCTCTTTTGTTTCATTTCTGACAAAGTAGCTGCTCAAGGATTGTTAGCTGTATTACTGGAGTAAACTGCACTTGATGATACCACAAGTAACCATGGGTGACACCTAATCAACCAGGGCTGAAATCTTAAGGATTGCAACTTTAAGGTGCTATCTTTGCAATTCATCATTTGTGTTAGGGCTGTAGCATGTGCTATAATATCAATGTTACTTTCATCTTACATAATAGTTCTACAGCTGGGAGGCTTTGGTCAACCATATTATACAGATCACACAGTTCCTGTAGCCACAAAGTCGTCACTGGCCATTTCAAACTCACAAATGCAGTCTTGTGCACAAGGGAGAGACACACTGAATCAAATACAAATACTAAGAAACAGGACACGTGCACAAAAGAAGAAGACAGGTGAACAGGCAGAGAGGAGGACATATTCTGGCAGCCAGACATGCAGACAGCCATGACAGGCGTACCCACCGTTGACACAGCCAGATTCATCACTGTGGTCAGGACAGTCATGGACCTTGTTACACTGCTTGGTGCCGTGGATGCAGGAACCATCACCGCACTGGAACTCATCGGGACGACACGTCAACAGGGCTGTAAGAGGCGCGCACACACACATAAACACACGAAATTGGACTTGTAAACCCCCTTTAATCCGTTCAAGAAGAACGCAACATCCTGGGGCAGAAACTTTTTGTAGCATTTCACGCTATCGGTTTTTCACAAGTCTCTCTACCATCACCTGTCTAATAAAGGCAAGACATGCCCATAAACTTATTTAAAAAAATCTTTTGTAGAAGCCTGCATGAAATCAAAAATGTTATGCAATAACATTTAGTATTGTACTTCTATCCATTCACAGCCTGTGCTAGGTGCTGCCTACAACAGAGGCAAGCAGCCTGAGGGTGTGTGATGAATGATTTTCAATATAGTAACGCAAAGATGGAGGCTGCATGAAGCCACACCAAATTTCATTAATATCCCAAGCACAGACAAGGTTTTCATCAACGGGGCCCAGTATGCTCATATAATTCCTCTCTAAACCACACTAAAAGCAATATACATGACTGAGGGGGAGATGATTTAGTGTTATCACAAGACGAGCAGAACAGAGGGAACATATTGGAGACAGGGCCATTGAAGCCTGGACATGCATGTGCACACACATAAAAACACATGACCTTGGGAGCAAACTCTTTATACAGTGTTTCTCTGTATCTGGGAGATTAATCTAGAGATCTGATTGGCCAATAACCTACTGTTGCAAACAGACACATGCACACACTGTATATTCATAAGAACAGACCAGCAGCAATGTCGGAAATATACTGAGGAATCACAATAACTATGTAATAGTGATGTTCACCTTGGAGCATTGAAAAGAACACACTGGATGCTTAGATACAGTTAATTCTTCTTTTCTAACTTTATCCTAACACAACAGCGCAGTATAGCTTCCACTGAAGCTTATAGGTGTTGAGATGAAGTATGTGTGGGCAACAGTCAACAGCCTTTCCAACAATAGCATTTGTCTAGTTAAAGGATATAGTAACCTCAGGACAAATATGAGGCTGTGCCTCTAACGTGTCTCCAGTTTCCTCTCTGAATGCAGGGATCCAGTTGGTTAACAAAACATCAATCTCTTGTAAGTGCTGCTTATATGACACCACAGAGTGTGGGATGTGGGTTTGATGTGTGCACCACACATCTTGATAAGGAAAAGTGAGACTATCTGGGCTTCACACTCTGGCTTAGGGAGACAAGAGCCTTAGGGCTCCCCCATCCATGACCATCTAATAGGCAAACCTGTTTTATCACAAGGCTCCATCGTCACACCATGTTTATCAACAGAAACGTATTCTTTACCAGATGCATTTAGGAAGAAAAATAACATTCTCCAACTCCCAGCAGAGTGGAAATGTGCTAAATGACAAAGTAACACCTCAGAAGAGGACGGAAATATTGTTTGTTAAGATTTTTTCCACTCTCTAGTCTCAAAGCAAAAAGATATATGAGCTTACCATCCATATAGAGATAAAATAAAACGACTCCAAATTTAACAAAACCGCAAATTGCAAACAAGAACAGAAGGTTATGTTCAAGGTTCTACAAGCAGCCTCGATCTGGAGAAATGTACTGTTTACCAGAATGTATGATATACTAATACTGTCATAGTATACTATAAAAAAAACACATTCCCCATGCACAGCAACAGCAGTCAGGTGCTGGTAGATTGCAGGATTTAGCAATGAAAAATCAAAACCAAGCTACTCAGTGAACCTGAAGAAGCCATATTTGCGTTGTTCACAATAAATCACACTAAAGTCATCTCGGCGTGAGGCGGCTTGTTTTTGGTTCTTCAATATCATGGTAGCCTATAGCTACTTTCTCTTTGAAGTTAGTATACAAGATATCAACGTAATATACCATTTGTTTATTTACTCAAGCTGTTTTACCATTATCTGCTAACTGATTTATTGTTTTGCAGAACTACATAGCTCCTCCATTTCCTTTGTGCATTGCATTGTAGGCACATAAACAGCGCACTCAAAACAAGCATTTTTAGTATGCACACTGACCTTTTTGGGTATATATTTCCTTTGAGGCTACATACTCAAAACCTGCTTAGAATTGTAATATTGAAATGGGACACAGCTCAGAGAACCATAGCATTTTGTGTTGTACTGAAACCATCCCTCTCTATAGTACAGAAACCCTTTCAGACAAAGCATCATTGTACTGCATCAAATACATAATAGAAAGAAAATGAGAATGTATAAGATCTCGCAAGGTAAAGGAGAAAGAAAAAAGGTGCATAAGAGAGTACAGTATAGGAAGATGTAAAGAAAAAGACACAGAGAGAAACTCACGACAGTCAGACTCATCAGACTTGTCCTTGCAGTCTGGATCTCCATCACACTTCCATGTCAGCCGCACGCACTCGCCGTTGGCACATCGGAACTCCCCCGCAGTGCAGTTTGCCCGGCGATTAGGCAGATACGGGACCCCGTCGCCGCCGCAGCGCTCCGGCCCCTCGTCCGAACTGTCGGAGCAGTCGGGGTCTCCGTCGCAGCTCCACATGAGCGGCACACACTCCGAGGTGTTACAGCGGAGATGGTTGGGCCCGCAGGTCAGAGGGGAGGCGCACTTGAGCTCATCGCTACCGTCTCCACAGTCGTCGTCACCGTCACACACGTAGACGATGGCCAAGCACTTGCGGTTGGCGCACATGAACTCACCGGTGGGGCAGGCTTTGGCATCTATGGAGGACAAGCAGAAAGGACATTTTCAAAGAGCAAATGAACGCCTGCATCTTCTGTCTAACTACCAACATTAAAGTTGTACATTTTTGAATTTACAATTTTGACCCTTAACTGCTAAAAAAGTGTAATGAATATGTTTAAAGGCCTGATCTGTAAAATGAAATGCACACCAATGTTTCAGGTTTTGCTCACAGCGCAGGGAATAAAAGATTCAACAATGACTACAGCAATGGGTAGATGAGAAATGTAAAACCGGAGGTGAGAAACTTACTGGCTTAAATTAGCTTCAAATATAGGGACACATTGACAGAAATAGTTTCTCAGGTATATAGGCTGAAAGTCAAATATCAGTAGGCCTATCATAACTGACTGAAGAGACAGAAAGAGTGCTGGACAGGAGGAGAGGGGATGATGGTGATTCTCACAAGAAGAAGGTAAGAGGCTTCCTCTCCTTTGGAGTGAAAGATAATAGAGCTCTCTCTGCCAGTCCGTTTCAGGTCTCTGTGACGGATCTCTTTACTTTCTCTTCTCTCAAAAGATCTCTCTTTTTCGAGTGTGTTTGTTTTTTTCTTGTTTGCTCCCTTGGCCATCTTTCTGTAGTCTATGGCTCCACAATACAAGAAAAAGTTGGTTTTCTGTATACTAGGTTACAGTTGATATTATATGAAATTCAGCCTTACAAATGCAAAAAAAAAAAACGGTCACAGTGACATGGAAGAAGAAAAATGGAAGGAGTTTTTATGGGCTACCTAGGGACTAATCTAAAAGTCCTAATATAAAGGGCATGGAAAAAACACAACACCTACAAACATTCCCTCCAGCTTTTCTTGTCCATCCATCCATCCATTCATCCATCCATCGTTAATCGCTTATCCTGCGTACAGGGTCGCGGGGGGCTGGAGCATATCCCAGCTGACATTGGGCGAAAGGTGCGGTACCTACACCCTGGACAGGTCACCAGTCCATCGCAGGCTTTTCTTGTCCATTTGAACTAATTAAAGGTCCAGTGTGTAGGTTTTAGTGGCATGTAGTGGTGAGCGGTTCACAGTGCATGAACATGATCCTCGGATGGTCCAATTCCCCGAGCTGTGGAGTCGTTCTTCTGACTTCAGTGTGTGTTTGTGTGCTCTTACATCAGAATGTGGAATTAACATGGATGCTACTACAAAGATTTGTTGGATTAAACAACACACAGACATCTAGTTCACTCTACATGGATGGCAAACCATATTACAAATTACATGTTTGCAAAATATGTATATACAATATGTAATTTTGCACAAGTCAAAAGTTCTGTGTACTTCTTTATGCCCCATTTACACCTTTTCCCTCTTTTGCAATAAATATTTAAGGAGGAAAAAATACTGATTATTCGGACACCACATGAATGCACTGTCGCAGCAAGCAGGAGAAGCTACGGTGGCTGACACGCTCTGTTGGCTCCTGTGCTAACTAATACTAAATAAAACTATAGCCTACGCAGGTCTAAAAGCACACCAGGGAGCCGCACGCTCTCATGAAGGGACCGCAAAACACACCTCTATCACATGAAAAAACTAGGCTACTGCAACATTAGTTTTGATATTTATGTAGCCTACACAAAATCTAAGCATTGCTTATGCAGCTCTTATGCAAGTTTACTTCATGCAAGTGGATCACTGTCAGATAGCCTAATGACCCGTTGATGCAGAATCAACCCAGGACACATTGCTCAGCTCCTGCTGTCAGACTCTCCTTCACTCACTGTGCTGAGCAAGTCCAATACCAGTAGTAGAAAAGGCATTTTCAATAGCAACATAGAATGTTTATCAAGATTAAAATGCGTGAAATGAACAGCGCTCCCCGCTGGCGCTTATAGATATAAATGCCAATTTCTAAAACCTGGCTTTATCTAAACATTTTTTAACAATAGGGGTTGCTCTATAACACACTTTTAGGTAAAGTCAAAGACTGGGGAACTTGAATATTATATTGAAACAAAGTTACAGTTTGAAAAATAGCCGCGGGTAAATTTGACCCATTGGCGGTTCTAGTGTTTAAACAGCCAACCGAGTACAACTACTCAGCTTATCATTATTTTAACTGATGGTTAAATGCTGATTAATTTCTATTTAGAACATTTCAAATGGGTTTATTCTCCGTAACAGTAAAAATGTTTATGCACAGAAAATCTGGACTCTGAAGACCAAACCAATTTCTTGATCTTTGGGAGATGTGCGCTTTCTCCTGCAGGTCACTCACAATCTGCTACCACGCTACAAAGTGCTCTTTCTCTGTAAAATGTTTTAAAACAGCAATCCCTTCCTGTAAGCAATCTTAACAGCCAAAGGCAGCAGTGTTGAAGCTGAACTCCCTGTGGTTTGTGAAAATATCAAATCCCTGTGCTGGCCTCTGCGCTGCTACAGGGTCACAGTGGGAACCCTGACTCTTCACAGCCTGAATACTTTTGGCCAGACATAAATAGAGAAACCTGAGAGAGAGAGAAAAAGAGAGAGAGAGAGGTCTTCTGAAGCCTTGAGGTTTGCTTTCTGAGGTGGACTGGTAACGTTACAGAACAAACTTTTCCTTTCTGCATAGAAACATTTTCATGAAGTAAGGAATAAGGTCAATACTGGCCTAGAGAGTCAAAACTCAGTAACTGAAGCTAGCCCTAAAACTTGAGCTAATTTTCCCACTTTTTTCCTGCCTGTGTCCTGCTATTGAAAAAAAAGTAGTGCTTCAACATCTTAGTAACTGAGTTGATGTAGCCCATAAATGAGGCCATAGCTAAATGTACTAAAAGCTAACTAGCCCTGTTTAGAGTAACAAAACTGCCATCTAGGTCAAGCTTTTGACTCTGCATGGTTTAATTTACATGAATTTGTGTACTTAAGTTAGTTTAAATTTCAAGTTACAACACATTCAAGATGGCGCCAAGAGGAATGGCATGTAAGACTAAGAGCTCTTAAATATTGGACTTTCAACTGCTCATACTATTCCACAACTCTATAACGAACCAGGGACTTTCCTAGAGTTATTAGTTGGAGGAGCAGCAGCTCTGTTTGTGATCCTTCGGAAATAGCGCAGGGGAAAACGAGCAGGTGCGCTGCATAAACTGAGACAGCGGGGTTTTCGCAGACACTCCCCTCTAGCCAACAAAATGGACGAACTGCTTCCCCTCAACAGTACTAACTCGGACTTCTGCAGATCTGCCGCCCTCTGTCTCATCCGAGCGGATCGTGAAAGGGAGCTCACAGGAAAAACAAGGGGGGGCGTACTCTGTTTCTATATAAACAAAGGTTGGTGCACAGATGTCACAGTGTTGGAAAAATCATGCAGCCCTCAGTTAGAGACATTATTCATAAACTGTAAACCGTTTTATTCACCGCGGGAGTTTTCCTCGTTTGTCCTGGTTGTTTACATTCCACCTCAGGCCTGTGTTAGTGAGGCACATACAACTACCAAAAACCCTGGTTCACTGAGAAACTCATGCAGCTTCGTCAGACCAAGGAGGAGGCCTTCAGAAGTAGGAACAGAGTCCTGTACAACCAGGCCAGGAACAGTCTGACTAAGGAGGTCAAAGCAGCAAAGAGATGTTACGCTGAAAAGCTAAATAACAGCTTTGCAGCCAACGACCCTGCGTCAGTGTGGAGAAGCCTACGGACACTCATCAACTACAGGTCTGTAGTCATGAAGTCCTTTGAAAGACTGGTGTTGGCCCACCTGAAGGACTAATGTCTGTTGATAGTCTGTGGATGATGCAGTCATCTTGGGACTGCATTACATCCTGCAACACCTCGACTCTCCAGGGACATATGCAAGGATCCTGTTCATGGACTTCAGCTCGGCGTTCAACACCATCATTCCGGACATCCTCAGCACCAAACTCACCCAGCTCACTGTGCCAGCCTCCACCTGTCAGTGGATTGCAAACTTCCTGACTGACACAAGTCAGCAGGTGAGGCTGGGGAACATCACATCTAGCACCCGGACTATTAGCATTGGCGCCCCCCAGGGTTTTGCTTTCCCCCCTGCTCTTCTCCATCTACACCAACGACTGTACCTCAAGAGACCAATCTGTCAGACACCTGAAGTTTGTTGACGACATAACGGTCATCGGCCTCATCCGGGACGGTGATGAGTCAGTCTACAGACGGGAGGTTGATCAGCTGGCTCTCTGGTGCGGCCAGAACAACCTGGAGCTTAACACATTCAAAACTGTGGTGATGGTCGTGGACTTCAGTAGGAGCCCCCCCACTCTGCCCCCCATCACCATACTTAACAGCCCTGTGTCTGCTGTGGAATCCTTCAGGTTTCTGGGATCCACTATTTCCCAGGACCTGAAGTGGGAGCCCAACACGGACACCATCATCAAGAAGGCCCAGCAGAGGATGTACTTCCTGTGCCAGGACAGACTACAACAGACAGTCAGGTCTGCAGAAAAGGTCATCGGTGCCAACCTGCCCTCCATTCAGGACTTATACATTTCCAGAGTCAGGAAACGGCCAGGAACATCACTGCAGATCCATCTCAACCCGGACACAACCTGTTCCAGCTTCTCCCCTCTGGTAGGCGCTACAGAGCACTGTACGCCAAAACCAACAGACTTAGGAACAGTTTCTTCCCACAAGCCATCACTCTGAACAGCTGATTTCTGACTCACGGTGTCAGGAACAATTCCTGTGCAACAACCCAGTAACTCTGTCTCTAATCAGCACCTGTTTACTAGCTAACACTTATTATTTATTCACCATTCTCTATTTCAGTGCTGTTTATACTGTTATATTTTCATATTGTAGATACTGTATACCTAATCCACCTACCTCAAGTCATTACTCCTGCACAAAATACTTATACTTATTTATTCCAGCATCCTTTGCACTATGCTTCATTGCACTGTGTACATGTGTACATGCATGCATGTATATGTACCTGTATATCACATCCACCTCCGACATGTACATACTCCTGCGTCCTTTGCACTCTGCTCACTGCACTATTTGTCAATATGTCTACATTGTTTTTGTTCATAGTGTGTATATTTATTTGGTCTACACTGAAGTCTGTCTGTCAGATAAATGAATTAATGTTAATGTAATGTCTGATGTCTGTTTGATTTTTATTATTGTGATTTTGTATTTTTGTACGAGTAAGCACATTGTGAGCAATGTACAAGACAGGATATGAAGAAGTCCTTTGGATGAGGGACGAAACGTCTTCCAGTATCTTCAACCAAGTCCAGTTGCCCTTGACTTTAACCTTCGTTGGAAAACTATGACCTGGATGACTGAGAATCTTCATAGACATACTGTCCTTTTTATGCTAACTTAACTCCATATTTAATTGGTACTAAATAATTAAGGGGATTCAATAGACATGTACATTATTACACAGGGGGCAGACCATTAGCAATGTACATGAGTAGTGACCTGTCTACACTGGAGAGAGACTTTGTTTTCCAGAAGGGGTACTGAGTAAATTAATTTCAAGACTTTTGAGCAACTTTGAGCCCACGGACTGCCTGCGTAAAATTTTGTACAAGTCAGTGGGTTTTAAATGATAAATAAATTGCAGAGGGACCAAATATTTCATTCAGTGAGTTGAATTTTCAAATGTATTACATAATTTGGTATGGCTGCTTGAACAAAAGCAGGAAAATAACATACTAAACACCAAGTTAGCATTTCGCTCAAAGTAAAGCCTCAGAGAGCCGCCTGCATAGCTGGCAACTCTTGCTAAATGTGTGAATTAATTAATTCATATGATAACTTCATTGGCTTTATATCAAAGTCCATCAACACAATTTGAACAGGCTATCACTAAAACATATTTTTACAACCAAATACAGAGATCTTTCCTTTAGCATCAAGATGAAAATATTAGGAAACTGACAAACGACTGACTCAGTTTAATTTTGGCTTTAATGTTGCACATAATAAAAATGAATAACTCACAAATCATGGGGCACAGCAGACATCTAATTGGTGTTGTAAAACAATGACTGTGCTGTTTACTCTGCTAAAATTAACTAACTTTCTGAAATTACTGATGGTCTAGCAACTTTTCTACCCCTCAACCCCCCTGATGCCTGAATTTATTTACAATAAAAAATAAATTAGGTATGATGCAAATTAGCGACAACATGCATAAACGAGAAACCAGTGCTTGCAAAAGGTTCCCAGGTACATATTGAATATGCGCAAACAGGCATTGGGGGAATACATATGATATCTCAGCTGCAGTCTGACAGGAAGAGGTTTGATGCAAATTTGCGACAATCGGCATTAAGGGGTCTATTTCTCAGTTTACTTTTACTGTTTATTACCAAAAGAGTTCACTTTATTTTCTCCAGACAGGACGGCTACCTTTATTCTTTTCAAGGCAAACAAAACTTTTGTCTTCCTTTCTTGGGCAGGAGAACCTTTTCTAGCCATGGTAGTCAGAAGCTGGCAGCTTAACTCACTTTGCTTTTTCTGCGCTTTACTGATGTGAGATTGTTGCCAGCAGCAAACAGTAGCTCAGATGTAGCGGAAAGAGATGACTGGTTGTTGTAGTCATATAAGCATTGCAGGTGCATGAAGGAAAGACAGAATGAAGGTAAAGAATTTCTTTAGCGTGGGAAGAGGGAAAGAAGGAGAAAGATGAAAAGAAAGATATCCAGGTTGTGTAAGCATGCCGAAACTGTTGTTTACATTTTTTTTTCTGCATATGCACAAATACCTCTGAGAACATCAGTCACTGTCTGTGCACCTTAATGTAATCTCAGCTTTCTCATAGATATTCATAGATTTAAACTGAAGGGACAATTCAGATCTGACCTTCAGAGAGCTCAGGTCCAATGCAGCCACAGTCACTGCAGCAAGGTCACTGGAACACACCCACACACACATACACACAAACCATCCACTGAAGACAAGCATAGAGAGTAGTAGTAACACACGCACACTCACACTTCCTGTTAAGATGGGCCACAGTAGCTCACCAGGGAAATAGCTCCGTGGCTGACCTTTCCTGTGAAGCCACACACATATCCAGAGGAAACACAGCCTTTATAAAGAAACAACTCTCTCATCTACAGTAACAACCAAGGGAAGATAACAGAGGACAAGAGGGGAGTGAGCCAATGGAGGAGGGCAAAGGGGGTAAGAATGAGTGCTGAGATGAGACAGAAAAATCACTTTTTAGCTAAATTAGAATATTTAAATTAGACAGAAATTTTGTCAATGGAATTAAAATGTGTAAAAGCTTCATCAATGGGGATGCACTGTTTCTGCTAGTTCGGTTTCACTTCAGGGGCAGGGAGACAGCTGTGAGGAGTGCAGGAAGTAATTGTTTGCCTCATACTATCCAAGCAGTGTTAAATATGAATAAAGAAAAACTGCCAAAATATAACCACACAGAAATAGAATATGCACACGCCAGGCAGTCAACTCAAACTTTCAGTGCAAACACACATAAAAATACACAAATCCAGATCAGCTTCAGTGCCTTGCAGTAGATCCCAGCAGACAGGCGCACTCAGGAGAGAAGCCCGGTGAGTAAGTGCACATTTATCTCCACATCGCTGAGGGTTGAAGACAGTTCACCTTTTTTGCGGAGCCTTTCTAGAACTGCTGCTTAATGTAATGTTGATCAGGGAACGCTTCCTCTGGTGAGCGCTAGATTCTACTTAATACATAATTCAACATGTGGATGACTCAATTAGCAGGATGCCTCTGTAAGATTTATTTTTTCAAGTTTGCAGCGGGCTATGCACTCTGTAAATTTCTACTAATAGGAGGGCGCTGGGGCGAACTTGGTACGCTCCAGCTCAACTCGACTCACATCCAGGTAAACACAAGGAAACGTGTGATGTGAGTTTGAATGTTTTGCTCCCTGTAAGCAGGATTAATCTTAAACATGCGTGAGTGTGAAAGATAACAAAAAGCAGGCTCATGCTAAAGGTGCTTTGACATCTCATCAGTTCAGTGCAGCCCCAACTAAACCTGGTGCATTTCCCGTTTGGTTGGTTTGTTTAGGCTGATATGAGCGCCGTCATTCAAAACAAACACGGTTGTGGTGTAAACGGAAACAGGATCAACTAAAGAATTGCGTGATGGTGGTTTTGTGAGTTTATGAGTTCAAAAGCTAAACGAAACATATGAATACTTAGCAGATCCTCGTCAAACAAAAGTAATGACATTCAAACTTCACTTTTTATGACCAGTCGCAGAGACAACTAATATTTCTAATTACCAACTATTTCCTGGTGATTTTTTTAAGCCATAAGGCGCAGAGCATTACTTGGTGTGACAGTCATGGGAATAACCTTAGTTTTGATTTTTCCTGGCAGGTCCACACAGGCCTGCCGCATGTCAGGTCACCAAAACTCTCCAATAAATGATTTATGCGTCAGCCTGAACTCATTTGAAAGCATGCAACAGACCAGAGCTTAAAGCTATGCCCATTTTCAAACCTGTGCACACCTGGCCAATTGCTGTGGAAAACAGGGCATACCTGGGAGTTTTTTGGTTTTGGTAGGTAGGAAAATTAGGCAATGCAGATCCCATATCTCTTGAGAGGGGCTTTGCACCACTCACTGACTACCCAAACAGCACATCTGAATGAGCACCCCCCTACACTCCACATGGAAGCCTGCACAGTTAATCCCATAAGAGGTGTAAAGAGAAAAGAGGACCGAGCCACAGAGTTTTATCTTGAACAAGACATTGTATCAGCATTTTTGTTTCTTTTTCTCACACCTGGGGAGTCCTTTCAACATTGTTTTGAATTAACTGCACCCAAAGATGATTTGCAACTACATTTGCAGCCTGACTCACTAAAGTTTGCAGCAGACCCTTTTCTGGCTGGCTGGCAGGAACAAACTGGATTGCATTCACTGTTCATAAAATAGCTTTATTCTCGATCTTGTGCGACTGCGGCTGCATCATTTTACACATCTTAATTCATTCATCTTCTCCCACTAAACCCAAACACTCAGGCAAGTTAATGCTGCTTTGAAGTGAATTTTCCAGCTGCCCCTGTGCCAACAGCTAGCCCACGACGGACCAACATACTGAGACATACTCAAACCAATTGGTAATTTTCACCACTTCTCCCTCGCCTCACTTCATGACTGTAAATGTGAAAGATCTAAGCCTTTAGTCTGTGGTAGTTAAACGTGACGCAGTGTTTTTGATGCACAAGGAAAAGATCATCCGTGCCCAATTCTAATTCCTTGAATTATAACTTCTTTTAAGTTTGTATTTACACAGGGTTTGTGTTACTTACAATATGTAACTATACAGCACACTCACCACTGACAATGCTGATATGACAAGTCTGTAAAACATTTGAATATTCACCATGAATGCTTTTCTACGGTTTATTCCCATAATTGCAAGGCATGGCACTATAGGTAAGGTCTGGTTAGTTTTAGACATTAAACACATCGTTAAAAAAGTGCAACTCCTAGTTATTAAAAACAACATTTGTTAACTTCTAATAAGAAACAATGTGGGAAATATGGGGTGAGGTTAACCTCACTTTTTTCATTGAGCTTTATAAACATCACACTTCTGCCTGCATTGAGATGAGCCTTGGTATTGGACATAAATGTAATGCAGAAATGTCTAATATGAACATCATTCCTCAGATCACTGGGCTGGAAAACAAACAAAACACTGCAGAATCAATGCTTGGTAACTTCAGATTGATCTGTACTGAGGTAACACTTAAAAGCTTCTTGCCCTTGATTTAGACATTGTCTTTCTGGCTGGCATTGAGCCTAATAAATCTTCACATAAACTGGCCTGAGCAGCACATAATAGGTCTAAATTGCAATGTTATGTAGCACTGTGCTGCACTGGTGTCAGCCTCAACTTCTCCCTCCTGGTCAAGCTGGGCAATGGCTACCTCTGAAGGGATTTTGGCCTTTGCCTGGGTGGGTGGCAGCTTGCTGCTTGCCCTCATGTCACTACTGAGAGGCTTAAGACTGCTGCATCAATACAGACATTAGAATGAAAAAAGGATTAGCACAGGCAAGACTGGGTCTCAATGGACAGTGCAGTGAAAAGCCATCTAAGCTTGGAAGGCATTAGATCTAAAGTCAATGCTTGCTCTGGCATGAGTGTGTGGAGGGGGAGATGGGGAGTCAGTGACAGGCCACTTGCTGGCTGACCTGGGAAAAATATCTTTATTGCATGACAAATTAAAAGGTATCTTTCAAGGAGGAGAGGGTAAATATCTATCCAAGAAGACAATTTCTGTGATTTATGTTTTAATTTGATGCCAAATTGATTTGTTGTCCTCTCTAAATAAAAATGGTTTGTATTCATAACAAATAAACATAAATTGCTTAGACACCAGCCAGTCACAATCACAGCGCCCACACACACAAACACACAACTGACAGGGAACAGATGTCTGAAAAAACAAACAGCATCATTTATATAGGATAATAAGGAGATTTTTTTTTGTCTTTCTCTGTGCCATTTTGTACAATCTTCAAAGTATGAACACCACACACCCTACAGCTCTGTTGCCTCAATCAATTTTTCTTGACGCGAAGAGGAAAGGGAGAGAGAGAAAAGAAGAAGCCAATTCTTCACGGCACCTCAGAAGTAGGGCAAGGATAGTCCCTGCAGGGGGTGGGGGGTGGGGGCAACACATGGTTGAGTTGTCTGATTGGCTGGGTAGGAGGCGTTGTCATTTTTGATGGTTCTGAGGGCCCTGGAGTGGAAAGGCTAAAGACTCAAGGTGCAAAATGTGATGACTGAAACCTCCAGATATCAGAAGAAAGCTGCAAATATTTGATATTCCACACCATAAATCATTCCACATCAAAGGGGACTTTGTTGTCGAGTGCAGCTGGCTTAAAACTCAAACCTCGCTTCAAATCCCTCTAATTATATAGAGTGTTCCCTGCTGTGCTTTAATGTCCCAAGCCTCTGGATGCTAAGTGAGATCACGAAGGATGAAACCCCATAAAATACAAAAAAGGAAGGAATCTGACTTCTTCTTATTCTAATGACTGTGAGCCTCGTCAAGTCATTCACTGCTACACATATGTCATTGCCACTACTGAATTACAACAGCCTCTTGAAATAAAGTTAGCATGCAAGGGTTAGGCAAGTAAAAACCCCAGAAACAACGGTTCACGTATTTAGAGAACTGGCAGACGACTTCAACACACTCACCAGATGCGCAGTCCTCCTCATCCGCCCCGTTCTCGCAATCCTTCTCCCCATCACATCTCCATGACAACGAGACACACTTGTTGGTGGATCCCCCACAGTCAAATTTCTCTGGAGGGCACGTCTGTTTGCCTGTGGGCAAAGATAAAAGAGATAGGGAGATTACTGCAGTGGTGTTATGGTCCCATAAAGGCAGCAACAAAAACAACTACGACATTCCTGGACTCGATTTTTATCGCTCCCACGATGCAGTTAAAACTCATCCAAAACTTCACCACTCTGGCCAATTGATTTTACTGTCTGGGCTACCTCTAAAGAGACATGCAGAAAGATCATGAAATACAGCAAATGCACAGTTGGCTGTAAAGCAGATGAACAACAGTATCCCCCTCTTCCTTTTCCTGCCAATCTGCTGTAGTTGGCACCGGGTAGGTTTGATCCAGATTACATTGCATTTCATATGAAGCATGTTGTTAATTATACATCTTTGCTTACAGTGCAGCCTTAAGCCCCCCAAAATAAAAATCAAACAATCAGCCTACATGGCAATTTTTATTTTCAGATTATATTTAAGAACAATTGTTCCCAACCTTCTTTGCCACTTGTACCCTCACAGCCCTGATTAACTCAAGTACCCCGTCATGTTTCAGATTTGTTAATTTGAATTTAAAATTATTTTAAACCAGATGCTATTTAACTATATCTATATGAAAGCTGATATTGTTAAAAATGTTTTCATACAATTGAACTGTCAATGTTCTGCAGGAGCTAAAAGTTTCAACCATTTATCCATTACTCTAAGCTAACTATTTCAACCAATTAATCCTTTATTTTTTATCTATTTTGCCATTTATCCATTAGGCTACCTATTTCAGCCACAGTTTATTCATTTTGGCTGTAGCATTAGCTTTTTTGCATGCTAACTAGCGTCAACACATGTAGTGTTCAAATGATACAATATAATGACGTATTTTTCATCTAATGTTATTTTTGTTTAAATTTAATCAGTTGAGCAAGCTCCATAATAAATACCACTGGAGGTTATAACACACATACCTGATGATGCCACTTGCAATGTTAGGGGTAAACTGTATTGTGGGTAATTGGACCCGACAGGGAGATGGTGCCCAACCATCTTTCTAAATAAAGCACATCTGTTCATGTGTTTATGGAAATACATCTGTTAGAACAAAACACTGAATTCCTTTTTATATGCAGAAGATTTTAATTATTAAATCACTTACGTTATATCTTCCATGAGAATAACAGAGTAGGCTTAAATTACAAGTGTGCTTTATATCTTCCATTTACAATGTTTTTTCCTGGGTCTAAATGTTTGGGTTTTTTTTTTACCTTTTTATGTTTTATGTAATTTACTGCAGTGAAAATTTACATTCTGTGGTATCAGTGATAAAAATATTTTATATAATAAGCATGACGTGCAATGCTACCATAAAGAACCTTTTCTTCCAAGTCAGAATAATGATGTTTATTTGCCTTGTAAAAAGATAAGTGTATCTGCTACCACATCCCCCCGAGTTTGAAGGCATTACCAATATTTGAGAGTATAAAAAGCAGATACACTATTTCTAAATTATCTCAAACATATCTTTAAAGGTAATTTTGTTGGCATTTTGCTATAGTGACAGTGTAGATACAAAAAGGGAACCTATAGTAGGTTGCGAGAGAGCAGCTCAACATGCATTCCAGCTGGAATTGAACTAGGATATAGCATGCATCCTAACCGCACTACACCAGAATGTATTCCATTCACTGCGCTGTCGGCCAGCACCAGACTCTCAAACTGGATGAAAGGGAGCAACAGAGAGCTAGTGTAAAGGAGTGGTGTACACTTCTGTACTGCAATGTCAATTCTGCTTGCTGAATATTATAGAGTTAGGTCAGTGAACAAAGGCTTTGTCACTCAACATTCTTGACAGTTGTATACTAAAATATTGCACAATGTTCTGCTTTTACTGAAGCAGTAAGTAAAACAGCAGGATAGTAAGAAATAAGCAGAGTGATATGGTGTGAAGTTAACCTCTTCCACCTGCCAGCTCATTTCACTCGTGACTTAAATATACCAACAAGTTATAAAAGTGATATTTAATTTCTTTATGTTTCATGTGCAAGGGAGATTGGAAAGTGTATTACCAAGGCAAAAGATATGTGGCAGTTTCTGATGTTGCCTGCATCAATACTAAATTTTCCATTATACTGGTCAGGGCGGAAATACAGGAAACATTTCTTAAAAATGTCTGAGATGAAAGAAGTGAGGGTGGAAAGAGGAAATCACAGAGCTGCCTGAATGAATTCAAACTAAACGAGGACCTGACAGAAAACAAGAAACAGAAAGAGCAAATGAAAGTAAGGGTAAAAGAGAGAGCGGAGAAGAGAAAAGAGAAATACAGAGGACAGTTTCTGGGACAAAAGGCTCCCTAAGAAGGGAGACAAGCAAAGAGCAAGATACTGTATAAAAGAGGAATGGATGAAGAGATAAACTGCTGCATGACCTTTCAGATTCTTGTCCTAAAGCAAAATCAAGAGATGACGGAGGAAAGGCAGGCAGAGCGCAGACTTGAGCAGAATCTGAATCCACCAAGCGGAGGGCTAGCTGTCCTGTCCTTTTAACTGATGACTCTTTAATGAAGCGTGAGCTCTGTTCCTCCCAAATGCTAACAAAGAAACCAAACTTTGCTACGACAAAGTAGGGGTACCACACTGCTCCTTATGACAGCTATTGATTGACGAAACCTCTGATTTTATAAAGACATAATGGGTTTTTTCTTGAGAAGGAGGCAACCTAATAAATGCCAATTACTCACAGACAAACAGACTGCCTTGCTGTTGTTTACCATCAGGGTGAAAAATGAGGATTCATCTCCACTGTGGCGTTTTGGCAGGAGATCTGTTTAGACTTCATCACCTTTTGCAGACCTAAGGTAGTGTTTATCTCCACAGGGCAATGGTGTAATAGCTTTTGTTTTTTTTATTTGATCATGGCGATTGATGTTGTTATTTCTGACAGCCTTTTAGCCTAAACTTGGCTTTCAATGAAGAAGTGTAGAAACTCTTAAATTTGTCAGTTGTCACCAGGCATGTGGTGTAAGACTGTGATATAGGGGGGCCTAATAAGCACTGGAGTTGAAAAATGGGTTAAACTGATCTGATATAATGAACAGTGGCTTCATAACAAATCTAACACCACACTGCAGCATGGCATAGAGTTCCCAAAGTAATAATTTGCAGCCTGTTCATATAAATGTCTGACTATTTGCTGCTTCTGATTGCTAATAAAAATTATAATAGATATTGTACAGTGGTGATTCATCCTATAGCCAGTTCATGACAGCTTTTCCATGTGAATTTGTGCACTAAGCATATTGTGACGGCCTGAATTGTCTGTATAGCTAGTTCCAGTTAGTAACATATTATGTTAACCATTCATCATCACTGAGTAACCCAGGCCCTCTTTTACAAATACCACAGCTAAAAGGCTATGGTGTGGCTATGTCTGCATATACAGTATTTGGGTCTGAGTACTGTAAGCCTGTTCCCAAGCATGTACACCCGTGTGTGTTAATGTTCAGGTTCTGATGGTGAGAGAGACAACTCGGCCTCTCTGCCTCAGAGCTAAAAAGGCAAACGCTCCAAGAACATGAATCATAGTCAGATTCACTGCTTCATTAAACCGCGTTAGCGTGGTCATGTCCTCCTCTCTGAATTATAGATCTGGTACAGCGAGGAACACTTGCTGTTTGCAAACTAAAAAATGGAAAATTATTGTTTTCAGCAAAGTGCATTTGCAAGTAATGTACTGTGGAATGCACCTTTGCTTAATATTAAGTGATGTACCTGAGCCCCCCGAGTGTGACTTTATTAGCTGAATAAAGCCAGACTAATATATTCATGCACTTTGGTTTCAAATCCCAACAGACACAGGGCGATGGGTACACCTTGAACAGGTCCAGTCTAAAGGACTCACACGTATAGACAACCTCAGGTGACTCTAATCACAACTATAACAACTGTTTTAACACAGACTGCATCCAATCTTTAATGTGATAGAGATATGAAGTTTGCCGTTATGTAAATAGCAGAGAGTGCTTTCACTTAGTTATTTATTTACTTATTTATTTACTCAATGTCCCGCCGACAGTACTGATTGGTTACACGTCGCAAATAACAGCCTATCAATACTTTGCTCCGGTGAGCAGCGGAGCTGTGTGTTGAAGGGAAGGCTGCCGATATTACTACTGAAAGTGCAATAAACATCAAAATATGATGACCTGTTTCTATGATGACAAGCAGCGCAGTGTCTCTGTTACATCAGTGAGAACATGACCCGAAATCACTTCTATGGGGTTTAACTCAGTGACACTCTTGAAAGTGACGGTTTTTAAATCAGTCGCTCTCCCCTTACACACTCACTACGCTTAAACACAGCATGCATCGATCTTCTCTGTCACTGCAATACTGCATCGCAATGTAACGTTATAGCCTTTTCATTATTTTAAAAAGTAACAGTGGCAGTAAAAACTTTATCTCATTCGTTAATACTTAATCTCATAACGTTTTTAATTTTAAATTAAATTTACAAAGGAAAGTTTTCAATTCAGGTTTTTATTTCATGAAAAAATCCACAAATAGTATTACTGTAGTTATTACACTACTACACCACCATTACAGTTTTCCTGTCACGCACCCCCTAGAGGCAGCTCACGCACCCCATGCACCACACTTTGGGAATCACTGATCTAGAGCTACATTAGTCAATAAATCAATTTTTCGACTGACAGAAAACAAATCAATTAATTGCCACACCTACGCTACACCTGAGCCACGCGTGTCTGATGCCTGTGTAACTATTGTAAGTCTATGGATATTGTAGGCGTAATGTCAGAGGTTGGTCAGATCTTAGAGGTGTTGTCAGGCGCTAGTAAGGCATTTGAGGTACTGGTGCGCATGTATATGGATATATATATTTTCACCCCTCATACAAGCTGGGATAGTTTAGTTCCTAACCCAACTCTCTTCCTGTGGAGATCACACCGGTGTGGTGGCGTTTCGGCTAGTCTTGCTGAGACAGACAGTGACAAGACAGGCAGTGATCGTATTTCTCCGTCCTCCGTATCTTCGTCCACAGCATATAATGAAATCCCTGTGCTTCCTTTTCAGACAGTGATCAGTGTATTTCTGTGTCGGTTCAGCCCAGGCATATAACTAACAATTTCTTTCTATTAGCCAAGAGCGATGCAAGGCGGAGTGGCCAACTAGCAAGCTGTAACCTAAGGTAAGCTGGGGTGGCTTGGCTGCACGGCAGCAAGCTAGTCAGTATCATGGAGCAAATAATCCAAATAAAATATACAGTAGGAACATTACACATAGTAATGTTATTCTAAATATGAATGTAATTAATTTTTGAGCATTCCGTGTTCATTTCAGCATTGCTCGTTCATGCCTACGAAGTGCAAACGCGAGTAACAGGAAGCTGACAGCAGTTCAGTTGTTGGCCATCAGTGTCATTAAAAACAAGGATCACACATAGAAACATTAAATGTTGGTTTCCCCAAACAAATCATTGTGTCTTAATCATCTTGTTGAATTTTATTTTCAACTAATGAACTGTCAAAACTGCAGAAACTATAAGGTTCCACACCAAAAGACATTAATGTGCTGACATTTGTTTTTGGAGAAACAAACACATTTCAGCTATTTTTTTTTAGGTGGAGCACCTAATTGAAGCACATCAGTTTCCTTCCATGAACTCAATTATATTAGGTGTTTGTGTAACAAAGGAAATTACAGTAAACTATAAATTATAGTATTAGCTTCAAAATACCAACACTGTCTGGACAAATTAAATTTGAGTTTGAGTTTATCCACTTAGTAACTTGGAAAAGAAGCAGGTTCTGAAGGTAAACCTACTTTGGTAGT
This sequence comes from Micropterus salmoides, assembly GCF_014851395.1. Classification (NCBI taxonomy): domain Eukaryota; kingdom Metazoa; phylum Chordata; class Actinopteri; order Centrarchiformes; family Centrarchidae; genus Micropterus; species Micropterus salmoides. The sequence goes on along the minus strand of NW_024040485.1, from coordinate 23,150,746 downwards.
GACACTTCAACAAAGTATCAAAGAGGAGACAGAAGAGTTACAAAAACAACAGAAGACTATTATTTGCACATAACAAATTAACTATACATCTATGTGTTCGGAGTGTGTGTGTGTGTGTGTGTGTTGTCCTATTAGCAGTGTTGACATAAACAGCCTACAGTAAATATACCTACAAACAGTTCTCTCATAGCAATGCAAACATCTTTACAAAACAATCTTCCCCATTATAAAGTCAATAAATAAGTGAGGTTTTTAGAGCTCAGTATCTACCAAGGGATTTATAGAAGGACGTTTTCATCAAAACCCCTTTCAGAGAAATATCCAAATTGAAAACACAATGTGATGGATTTTAAAAGTAAACATTTTGCAAATATACACCAGTTCAGGGTTATGTCCTCATAATGAAAGACTCCTCAAGAAAGACGAAAACACTGTGAAGTTTCCTCACGCTTGTCAACTCGTAGAAATGAATTTAAAAGCAAAGAGGACAAACTGACATGCAAAACTGAGCAGAACCCAGCCAATTTTGCCAGAAAGCAAAAATGTTAAATCCTTAAAACTGACTAAGGCAACTAAGAATGTTTAAAAATGTCACTGCTTTAGCCAGGGAGCAGAGAAGCTGCCGAACAGCTGGCTGCTGTGGCCCAGTTCCTCCTTGATTACACATTAATCTAACACAAAAACTATGAGCTCTGGCACTTCACGTTTCTCCATGGAGTCATTCATTTTTTAGCGCTCGCGAGTAACTCTGTGTGGCCCAGAATTTGAATTCTTAATACGGCAATGTAACACTACTCCAGCGTGTAATTGGGAATCCACTCAGAGAGCCAGAATGACTGTGGCACAGATGTCTGCAGCACCAAGTCCAAAATGCCTTAGCTGAGTGTGTGTGTGCAAATGTGAGTGCGGACTGTATGGCTGTGCACAGGTGAAACTGAAATAGACAGAAAGCACAGGAGAGATGGGAGGTAAATTGAATGAAAAACAAGATGAGGGTTTTCTGCACGTGAGAGTAGAGCCTGGCTTATCAGGCTTTAGCATAACTGGAGCAGGATGCACTAAGGTGTATGCCGTGCTATATGTAATTGACCCGTATAAAACGCTCACGCAGTCAGCACTCTCTGCTATTTACATAACGGCAAACTTCATATCTCTATCACATTAAAGATTGGATGCAGTCTGTGTGAAAATCCGCCCTTCCCTCTGCTGTTAAGACAGCAGAACAAGAATCACTTTAGCAAAGTTTAATTGATAAATGTGAAGCTTGGTAGCTTTTGACTTTAAAGTGAAGTGTTGCATGGGATTGAGGTGTTAAGCAAAACGCTGATGCTAGTGGCATTTCAGACTGGATATGCAAAACTTTCATGTCAGAGGTTGTTTTATGCATCTTCACTCTAATCAGAAAAATGCAGCACATCAAGAGGTTTCCCCTGACAGATGGACAGTTCTCATTATAGCTTTGTAATCTTACCAAGTGGCTGCCACAGACAGGTAATTTACCAGTGAAACGAGGTTAATGAGAGAGATGTCAAGAGAGCCATTCACGTGTAGGCTGGTTGCTGGTGCCTAAGATGCTGCATGCATATTCACAGGATGTCCATCCATGAGTCCTTTTTTTCCTTTTTTTTCTCTCTTTAGTGTGATCATGGCACAGCTGGATCCACTCAAACTGAAAGACAGCTGTGATGAAGTAGATCTCATTAGCACTCCCTCTGTTCAGGATACAGTTTCGATCTGACACTTCTCATGTGAACACATTATCAGGAGGGCTACACAGTGGTGAGGACTACCTGTATTATAGTTTGACTTTTAGTAAAGGAGGAGGACTCAAATGTTTTTGTTTTGCCTAAAGCAAAAAGATAACAAAGATCACTCAACAAAAAAAAGGAATTTGGATAAAACAAAAACACAACATTTCTGAGTGGGTCAAAATCTATACCTGTTATTTTTTTGCAGAGAAATAAAAACCTTGACAAAAATGTTCACGGTTGTTGGTGTTGAAAATGTTAACATTGCAACGTCATATGAATACATATGGGATTTCCATATAAATTGCTTTTGTCCCTGCCCGGATCTCAGTCTCTTTATTCTGCAGCCAAGAGATGAATCCTTACTTCATTTATCTTTAATTGGATTTCCAATATAAACTTGTTATCCTTCAGAGGTCTTTATGTATCCTTCCTTACACTCAACTTTCTCGGGGTGACATTAGAAGCTTTGCTCGGCTGCTACATTATTCATTGAACCAACCCACATGTACGGCCAATAAAAAGTTACAAAACTAGAATGAACATCCTGTGAAAGATTCATTCGCCTTTTTTATTCATTTCCTGCCATGCTACAAGCATTTTAATTCCCACAATAACTTTGAAAAGGAGTTTTGAACACAAAATATCAGTTTCAAACAAGTTATACAATATCATTATCAACATCATTCATCAACATCCACTATCCTTTCTAAACACTCTGATAAGACATTATTTCAGTAATGTTTAGAAGGTTCTGCTCTTGAAATCTACTGCTATAATTTATAAACAGTTACCAGATTTTAATATTTATTAAATTTGAGTTGGACCTTTCCTGTTCCTATTGATTTATGGGGCAGCTGGGGGCATTCCAGTTGAAGTGTCCTTGGGCAAGATTCTGAACCACAAATTGCATTTCGGATAGGAAGCATTGTATTGCTCCTGATGAGCAGCTGGCACCTTGCATGGCAGCCCCTAAAATCAGTGTCCATCAGTAGATGAACACGTGTGTGAATGGGTGAATGCGACAAGTGTGCTTTGAGTGGTCTGTAGAGCAGAAGTCAATTTATCATTTACAAAATGTCATCAGTCATTGCCCATTTATCGGCTTTGTGAGCCGACTTGCGTGAATTTGGGGCAGACAAGTACTGTATTTCACATCAAACAGCAATGATGGGTGGGGGTCAACAGTCAAAGCCTTTCAGAACTTGGCTTGTGCGGGCAAACTGTTAAATGACTTTGAAGACTTGGCTTGGTGCGGGCTTTCACACCTGAAAGTCCGCACCAAGGTCCGAACCAAAGTTCATGTTTTGATACATTCGTTTAGTTTTGGTTTGGTTTCACACTGCAATTCTGCGACCGCACTAAAGGACTTTACATGACACACTTGCATCCTGTCGTCATCATCTATGTGGGCTGCATCTCCCTATACTTGACATTGATTGGTTTATAAACAGTTCGGCAGGTATCTTTGACAAGAATTAATGAAGAAAAAATTAACATATGTATATTTGCCACCACTATATTGTTATTATTATGGCATTAATACCTGCAGCACCAACTATACTGAAGGCTAGTCGCAATTAAACGTCCTCGTTGTGCGAACATTATAACGTTGCTGATAGGACAGGAGGAGAAGACAGCAAGCAATCCTTCTGCTTCTCCGTTTGAGGAGAGACTAAAGGGATGGGTGGCAGTGCGCTTCTATAATGGCCCTCTGTTTGAAAAGATGATCTGTCACGGGAGATTTATAATTGTGTCCTCATTTCTCCGCGCATTTGTTTGTTTCCAGTTTATACAGGAAATGCCGAACTTCCTGTAAATGGTCTGAAAGTCCGAAACATCCAAGAAATGCTTTCACACCAGAAATGAACCGAACCATGGTTCAGTTTGATCCGGTCCGAGACTACCTCTTTTCGTCGGACCAGATTTCATCTGTTTGGTCCGGACTGTGGTCCAGGGGAGGTTTCACACCTATATTTTTGGTTCGGACCAAACTGAAAAGTCCGAAAGGCCGGACCAAACGAGGTAGGTGTGAAAGCCCCCTAAAAAAATTCTGTTTGATTTGATTGAAAGTGACCAAACATCCCACAACTGTCATCAGATTCTGATTCAAATGGTGTTAAACCATGATTCTCTATTTTCCAAGTGAGTCCCGCCCACTTCAAACCAGTGAGAAGAGCTTTGTCAGAAGAATTGATGTAATCATCTTAAGAAGCTGAAGTTCATATTTCAACAAAGGTTAATTTTTGGGTGAGCAATGAACTGTTAGATTTCAAATATGTTCCTTCCTAAATAAGGCCTACATGAAGGTAAACTTAGTTCTCAGTCAAAATCAATATATTTGTTGCTGTCACACTGAGCTGGTTTGGCTCAAGGAAGTCATGGCTCTTTTCTTTTTTTATAGGGCAGTTAAAGAGGTCATATTATGCTTTTTGGCTTTTTCCCTTTCCTTTATTGTGTTAAATAACTTTTTTGTACATGTAATAGGTTTCCTAAGGGAAAAGGCCAAACCCAAAGGGAGTTACTATCTCCCACAGAAAAACACTGACTGAAAACGGCTTGATTGTTGTCCAGCCTTTACTCCCGTAAGCTAATTGTGTCACCATGTAAAATGCGTCATAATGCTCGCCTAGTGTGGCACCCGCTCAAAAACAATGGTGGAGAAACACACTGAGCTGCAGCAGACACTGTGACAAGACGTCCGCCCACTTCCTCCCCTCAACCCACCCTCCCTACTGAACGTTAGATACCAGTGCACAGTTAAAACATTACTATGAAAGATAAATTTGTTACAAATTAATACATTTTCACTCTGAAATGTCTTGCTCTAATCTAGGTTGCGAAGCTGGTTTGGGTTGTTGTACCTGTGTTTCGGGATCAAGTACAGCTGAACCGACGTCATAAATTTCAGTGTTTGTGGCTACTCTGCTTTTTCCTGAGAAATCATTATTTATTAGCTCAGTGCTTTCAGCTCCTTCTGATATCTATAAGCCCAAGAGGGAAGCATCCCACTCTGGAGCCGCTGCTGGTTGTGGAGACATCACTCACATAACCCTCATCAGGGCCAGTGTGTGGGTGCGCTAGCCTGGCACAAGCTAAAATGAGCCATCCAGAGATGCTCAGCTCTAACAGCTTGGCAGAGAGGTAACCGAGGCCTTTCTTGCACTCGCCATCAGACAGCATTGAGTACTGAAGTGTGTGGGCAAGGAAGGCAGGCGAGGCGGCTGAATGACCGCTGGTGTCAAGATAACAAGGGAAATTAGCAACCTGAATACAGGATTTTATAAAGTCAAAATAAATCTTGTTTTAAACAAACCCTGACAGTGTATCCTGATGTAACACGCATAATATCAATATATTTAGCAAGCCACAGCTTCTTTATTTCTTAGTAGATCCCACTGTGCCTCTGAGATGCTCCAGTTGAAACCAAAAACAACACACACAATGATTCAGAAAAACATTTAGGTGAAATTCCAGTTTCATATGACCTGGTTCTTGTTTTTGTAGTTTTGACCATGATTTCTATCAATAATAACATCAAGTTAAATGTTGAGATGTGGTAAGTGCAGTGACATCACTAAAAATAAGTCCAATGGGCAAGAAGCACAAGCAGTCTCACAATCTTACAGGTTTCAGCTAAACATATTAGATATAAAAAGGGGAACTATATTGTCCTATCCAAACTTCCCATTTTAAACATCTACTGCATTTTATGGAAGATCTTCATAAAAAAAAATCCTGTGCAAAGGAAGGTTGCACTCACTTTTTGGTCTTACCTCCAGATAAAGCGGTTTGGATCTGTTTTGCTTGTGACATCTTAACATCTACTTGCAACCCCTCAGGCTGCATGTTTTCCTTATTAGACTGTTTAATTTTTTTAGGCCTGAAGAGATAAAACTGTGTGGTATTTCATTTTTTAACAAAAGTCTGAAATCACAAACATGATTAGTTTCACTCACTGCAGGTCTCCTCTGCCTCATCAGAGCCATCGGGACACTCTGGTTCCCCGTCGCAACGCCAGCGTCCCGGGACACACTGGCCATTCAAGCAGGCGAACTCTGCAGCGGCGCATGTCTTCCTGGCTGCTCAGAGGGAAAGAAACACAGACAGAGAATAACAGTGAAAATAGGAAGTGTGAAGACAATATGACAGGTTAAGAGCATGGTCAGTCTTCAGTAGGGCTTAATCTATGCCATGAAACTGGTCACATTATCTGAATCCCAGCAATCATCACTCTCATCAGAGGCTCATCATGTCTCATATTATTCCTATGCAGTGCTGTCTCTCCTGATATCTCTCTCTAATTATCTCCACTTTGCCTATTTTCTTGACTTTTCATTTCATTGTGCCCTCCACCCCCCAATCACAGAGCAGTGAAATGAATGCTGATTGCTGAACCCTGCAAGCTCAGGGAGGTTAAAACTATTACCTCCCAAACCTGTTTACCACAGAAAGCTACAAGCCAGTGAGGCCACAGGCTGATAAACATGTCAAGCGTGCTGAGACTTGGAAATCAGAAGCATGTCAAGAAAAGGCCTGTGAGTGATCAAAACTTTTATGCAACAGCCCAGAGCTTATCACGGTTCAAACATGTATTTCACTCAAAAAAAAAACCCTCAACACTCTCCATCTGTAGCAACTAGGCTGCAAGCTCGGCCAGAGAGCCACAAGAAGACAGTGGTCAGAGACATTCAATTTCCTCAGCCTGTTACTCCAGGAGACCTGCAGTACAGTCTGATAAATCACTAGCTAAAAGACCCACAGCAGAGATCTGCTGTGTTGTTACACAGCCGCAACTGTTCGGTGGCCCCATCTTGGCTCTGATGCTTTCAATTAGATAGAGCATTTAGAGATGTGTGGGGAGCTTAAGCTTAGCTGAGAGGCTAGAAGGAAAGAGAGCAGGCAGTCTTTCCTTTCTTTGTTGTGCTCACACTAATCTAACTCTGCTCGCACTTCTCCAACTCCTACTATGACCTCAGTATCACAGAAAAAAAGTGCAATTTAGAATATAGTGTAAGTTTGAATGTAGGAGAGTTTTTTGACACAAATATTTTTCATATTTACAACTGAATGCAGCACTATGAAAGTCTTCCAGGGGACACGGTCTGAAAATGCGCACCGTTATTCATGTATTTAAACGATCACATCTCCCTCCTCTCAATGCTGGCTTTCACTTCATTCACTTGCGACAGGAATTTCTGCTCGCTCCCCACTTGGTTGCTTGCCACAGAGGCTCGTGAATGTTAAGGTGTTGAATTTGGCCAAATCTTTTCAGCAAGTTAATGCAGTTATGATTTATGACCATGATTATGTGTGATCTAGCTATCCTCACCTTAGTAAAATTTATCAAAGTACAACAGAAGTGATCGATAAAATTATTAATGAGCTAATAAACACATGTATCATGTATTAGCTAGGACACAAATCAAAAATCCCCCATGCTGCATTTGATGACATCCTTTTCTATGACAATGTTTTGATAGCAATCAATTTAGATCGTGGTGCAACTGAACGAAGTGGCAGGTTTAGTATGAAACTAACCAGTTACAGTGTAGCTGTTTGTGTTGACATTACACTCCAAGTTAAGATTATGCTTAAATTCAGCTGGTGCAACAGGCTGCTGAAACAATAATGTTTGATTTCTGTTGCTACAAAATCAATTCTTGTATCAGTTTCACTGTCCTGTACTACCTCGTTCTTTATTGATTCAACTGTACTGTCTTACCTGAGCTACCTAGACAGAAATATTAGTATTTTATCAGCACAGAGCTTGTCTCATCTCAATTATGACAGCTGGACAGTACTGCACTAGACTGCTTAGAGAGATTTCAGTGATCAAACTGTAAACCCGTAAATGTAGTCAGGATAAAAACAGGCATGTCCAGGTGTAAACTTATTTTTGTTTTCGCTCTTCTGTCTTGTTTTCTCTATCTTTCACACATAAAATCCCACTGAAATCTTATTATCGCATACATATACACAAGCCTTATCCATGATGTGGCTGTAAGTCTTGTTACTGTATACCAGCAGTACACACCAGCCTGCCACAGAGAAACACTCAGATTCTAAATCTTGTTTAATTACTTCATTCTCAATTATCTCCTGAGTCAGAGTGCCAAAGTCAAAGTGATAACAGCGGCTTGTTGACGCTATCAAAAGAAAATTATGAAATGCCTAATAGTGTCGCTCTAATAAGACATGTGTTTAAGCGGTAAATTTGTTTTCAGCCTGTAACCACAATCAGCCACCCTTGTTTCATTTCACTTCTGCACTGACCCCATTAAACTACTGAGACATTTACATTTACACATTTGGCACTTTTATCCAAAGCAACTTACATTTGAGGAACAACATACAATCATCAACAGAGCATCAAATATAACCCGAGATCTACAACTGACAATACATATTAATAAAAGCAGCAATAAATACTAGTAAGCGCTAATGGCACAGACAAACATTCCCTCGCCTCCCTTTGTTCCTTCAGGTTTTTCCCTTCTCTAAATCCCAACCCTAAATAAATAAACACATTTTTGAGTTTTATTTTTCTTAGATCACATAAAGCACGTAGGTTTTCCTTAAGTGCAGCTTTGAGTGCCACTTGTGTCCTCATTAGGCAGCAGGAATGCAGGGCTTTGTTAAAGGTGAAGAAAGATGATTATGGGGCAAATGAGGATGTGACATCCTTTTAACCAACACCTCCCTCAAGTGTATAAACTCATTAATGTTGTGCTTACATTATTAAAAAAACAAACTCTAGTATCTCCTGCAACACACATGCATTCACAAACCGCATATTTGTAAAACCTATTTATCACTTGTGCAGGTAGATGTGGCGGTGTAAGAGAGAGAGAGACACACAAGAAACCCTGAGGCGTAATACCAATTTTAAAGGCAAAAGAATAATTAGATTCATAACATCCTGCAAATCCTGGAAGATACAGCACATTAAAATTTGTATTCAATTAATTAAATTATCTGACTCCCCTTAGATGAAAAAAAAAGACAGCTGAGGGCTGAATTGAGAACTTAAGGCAAAGCAGTATGTGATGTTTAAGACTGTGCTCAAGACTCACATTGATCCAGTCAGTGGCCTCTGCAGGTCAGATGTGCCCACGTTTCACAGTTTCTCTCTGAGCTTCTTCCCCAATCCGACTGAGCTTGCTACTCATTTCAGTCTACAGGGGCCATGGTTCACTTGGCAATAATTACCTAGGCCAGCTCATGCCATCTGCTTGGAATGACTTTCTCTTTTAATTAGGAGAGCTTTTAAAATGTTAGGCTCACGGGGGGGGCATGAGGGGGTGCTGAAGGAGAAAGTGACAGGAGAATGTGAAGGAGAAAAGTCCTTACATAGAAAGCTGAGAAAAAAAACAGAAGTGAGTAATAGCAGCAGAGATGGAGGGCGACATACACAGTAATAATGCTTTATGGAATCCTAATGGAAAGTGTGATATGGAAAAAAACTCGGCAACATTACTGTATATGGCAGGGATAGCACTTACTGAACATTAATCCCTGTGACTTTCACTCCACGCAAACCCACACACTCTCTCACACACATGCAGTTTGACCATAAATGGATGACTTTTACACAGAGACACAGCTCCAGTACATCTGAGAAAAAACAAAAACAATAGCAATAGCGTTGTGTGAGTCACCTATCATGAGAATTACAAATGGAATGTGACACAGACAGAATGAGGGCCCTGCACAGGGGAGTTCACCCAGCCATGTTATGTCTCCTGGAGGAGGTGCAGTGGGAAGGAGCTCTACGCTCCGACAACCCCACCTGGAGCCTTCTCCTCTGGGGCCGATGTTGTCAACATTTCACTGCTTCTAATCCTTTTCATCTTTCTTAAACGCAATTCATGTGGACGTGCATGGTAGACATATATACTGTATGGGTCTGCAGTTATATAGAGTTGATGTTGGGCTTTATATAATAATCAGATATGGAGATGTCAGTTGTGCTCACCCGTTATGTGACTGATACATGATTTTTCTCAGCAACTTAAGGGGAATATAAAAGTGCAATTAAATCTGCTGTATCCTGCCTTCATGAGCTGCTAACCAGCTTTTAACATTTTAAACCATGCTAGTGGCATGTTTGCAAACCCACATTAAGGGCCCCGATGGGAGTTCGACTCACTGTAAACTCCTCCATCTTATTGTGTACCATGGTAAAGAAGGGTTTGGATATTCACCTCTTCCGCTCGCACTGCTGTGCCTAAGTACAACCTAACAAAGCCACTTGCATGGCTATAGACTCTAGGCATTGTTAAAATATTGGTTAAATATATATATTATATACATTTTATTAAAATATAATAATAATAATAATAATCATAATCATAATCATAATCATAATAATCAGTGTGACAACAATACCTTTTTTTGTTTGTTTGTTTTTTGTTTGAAGCTGCAAAAAGTCACACAACAGAAATAAACATGTTAACAGCCTGGTATGGTTTTGGTCTCTATAGCCAATTTCCTTAGCTCCACCTCTTTGTCCACATTTGGATTAGCCAGTCAAGCACTGCCAAGATGGCAATGGCCGGAGCCACCAGGAGCCGCCCACATTGAGCTTCACAACAGCTCTCTTCAGAAACCTATTTCATGGACACAGTCTATGGGTGAAACCTTAGTGTGAATTTACATGTGTGAGCATAGGGCTGCTGAATGTAATTCTTAAATGAACCCTGTCAAGAACTGAGCTCACTCAATCATTTAGTGATGTTCAAGAGCAGAGCAGCAGACAGCCTTCAGTCATCTGACATTCTCACACACACACACACACACACTACCTAACCCCTTAAAGAAGCTTTTTTTTACCATGAAGGATATTAATGACAGCTCTTTCCATTTGGAGGCCACAAGAAGCTTAATAGGTAATGCAGTGATAAGCACATTCTCCCGGGCATCAGAAGACAAATGGCCTCATTAGCTCAGAGTGAAGTAGGGGAATGTTGTTGAAGCAGGAAACATAATGTATCCTGTTGGCTTACACCGGCATGCAAATGACTAAACCTTCCAAAATTAATGGGATATCATGGTAGCTCAGAAAATACAGCATGGTATCAACAAGACTTGGGACAAGCTGTTCTTGAAATTTCTTTTGCAAATAATTATAGAATTTAATTAGGCTAATTTGAGTGTTGAGGTTTGCTGGAAGTGCCAGATGCACAGGCCAAAGTTCTGTGTAAAATGTATCTCTGTCATTGTATACCTACAGTAGAAGTTCCACGTGGCTGACTTGTGTCCTTAGAATGAGTAAGTCATTTCTCCTGTTGATTCCATCCCATTATCTGACAATAGAGGAAGTAACTATATATTGTCTTACGTCAGTCAGGTAAACACAATTTGGGCAGCAAAGTCAATCACATGTAAGTGATTCTATACGATGAATAATTCTTGTTTTTGTTTTTCCTATCCAAATTGAGGGTGATATGGGTGAAATACCAAATCCACTTTTGCTAGTTTAAAAAGGGTTGTCCTAAGTATATTAATTAATCTTTGGTGTGTTTGGGTGTATGAATGGGTGAATTAAACAAATCAGTGTTTTTTACTATTCCCTTTAAAAGCCAAGTGTGCCTTCACCTGGCACATTGCTATTTAAATTGCAGATTAATGGCACACTATAAAAAACATAATAAAATGTAAATAAATAGAAAAGTGTGATGTAGACTCACAGTTGAGAGAAAGAGAAGTACTCTTGTGGACGACCGAGAGAGACTGAATGTGCGAGTAAGTGTCGGCATGATATGAAAAACTTTCTCTGATCATGAAGCCAAATGTTACTTTACAGTTCTGTGGTGAGTTAGTGAAGTGTATGAACTACACTGCAGACTGGAGTCTCTGTTAACAGTAACCGAAAGACAGATAGATCCACATTATATAGGCTCATCTCCTCCATAAAATGTCTTTATCCTCACTGCACCACATTATTATAAATTATAACGAACTTGTCGTGCGTCATATATCTACCTTCCAGGTGATTTTTTTATTGTGTGTTATATTAATGTATGTGTGTTTTCTTTTAACGATTTACTTCAATTATCAGAGAGGCTGCTGTTTATCCAGACGTATTCGGACTGTCGGGAGATTTAATTAATCACTGAAGTATGGCAACATTTCACTGCCAAATCTCACGAGAGGAAATGAGATCCACGCGAGGGGAAATTAGATCCGCGCGAGCATAAATGTGAACTTAGCATAGTTTTTTCCTTGAGGGTTACAATACTGCTCGCGCAAAAGTAATACATTTACGCTTGCGAGGATCTAATTTCCTCTCGCAAAATTTGGCAGTGAGACTCCGCCTTAATAATGTAATGCTGCTGTGCCTTGTGCGTAAATACGCACAGTGTCTCTCTTAATGGGGAATCTAACTATCAGAATAATGCACACTTTAAATAACAGGACTGATTTTAGACCAGGTTTTTGTCCGTCAGTGGCATGATCGCTTTCTGCTGCCCCAACATAGCAATGCGCCAACAATGTGCCTGACCACAACTAATTTTAAGACCCACACTCCCCACTTCCAAGGGCGCACAGATGGAGGCAAGTACATTTGTTCCTTTCACAATGTGGGTGACGACAACTGTGTCGATTAAAACCTAAAAATGACACTTGCAAGATTAGGCCCTAAGTTTTTTGAATAGAACAGAACTGAAAAGTGTCATAGTCTTCATAAATATCCTTACTCCACAACCTGTCATTTAAAGCTGCAACGATTAATGGAATAATTAAAATGAGTCTCTTTTTTATGAAAAATTATCTGATTCCATCTTCTTAAATGTAACTATTTTCTGTTTTTTTACTCCTTTATGACAGCAAACTGAATATTGTTGGTTTGTGGACAAAACAAGACATATGACAACATCATCTTGGACTTTTTTCACAATTTTCTTAAGTTTTACAAGATACATTTATTTTATACATACAACAGGCTTGTGAGATGAGATGCAGTTTGTAGTTACAGAAGCTAAACAACTAACAAAAAATAATTGACAGATTAATCGACAATGAAAACAATTATTCGTTGCAGCCCTACTGTCATTACATTGTTTAATATGAATATGAATAAATCAGCAACAATGGAATATATTAAAATCGTTATGCCTTACTGGTGGCTAATCATGATAAAGATGAACATTACAGCCATATTTACGTAACCCAGTAAACCCGCAACCAGGTCTGCATCACAATACATTTAGGATGCCAGAAGAAAGGGAGGCTACTTGGTGCTGTTCACTGCCCACCATTTCTTCTGACCTTGTGTACTGATGAAAGACACATACTGTGCTAATTATAGCCCTCAGCCTGCTAAAGACATATTTTCTCTGACGTGTCAGGTCACATTGGCACAAACTCCTCCTGACCAAGGAGGAGACCGGGCAGGCTCAGCTAGCGCAGCTCCTTAGTTCCTCTGAGGCAGCCTGAGAGTGATTTATATTGAAGATGGTTTGGTTCCACTTGGCTAAACCCCAATAGATTTACCTCGATGCCTGAGTATGATAGTCAGTATATCAGTCAGAGGTACAGGTGGTTGTACACCTGCGTCTGTGAGAAGGCAACAGTACACTGCTGAGCTGAATCGACATTCTAGCTTTCAAGCAATTCTTTTTAATTCATGCCCATGTGATGGTCCACTTTCGTTCACTTTGTAAGCTCATATGCATGGGATTTGACACAAACACACACACAGACATACACACAAACACAAAAGATTCACATAGCACAGAACAGTCAAATCAAACTGACAAAGATTGCTGAGATAACATAAATTTGTGTTTACAAGAAAAGCTTGCCACTGCTCTACCAGCAAATACCACACACACACATATCCTTCTCCACATGATGGCCGCTCCATGTGTCTGACCTTCTGCTACTCTTCTTTTTTCCTGTGTTTAGAGAAGCAAAATTTGGTTGATATACAGCCATATGTCAACATTTTCATTCTACAGCCTGGCATCTTCACTGCGACACAATGTTCCATTATACACGCACTACAGGGCAGGCCAAAGCTTGACATAGTCAAACAAGCTGAACACTCAGTTTAAATTAAGTTTAGTCAAGGATGAAAAGGAAATCTGAAAGACCAAAATTTCCGGATTCTGAACAAGTAGCAAAGGCTGATAGTGGCTTTTATTGTGAAGCAGTCATGGGACAGCATTGTTTTTACAGCAGATCAGTTTTAAATATTGCAGGAAGTAATGAAACAAGAACAGCCAGCCACTGTAAGCTGTTAGATGAAGGGCTGCAGACGACACGCTGCATACCTTCATCTCCTCATTAAGGTAAAGACCATTATACCTGCATTCTTGAGAATTTTAAGTACAGTACCTCACAAAATGAGCCATTAAAATACATTTAGCTCTATCTAACACATCTATTTAGCTCTCCTCAAGTATAGTAACCACCTCAGATGAGCCCTCATCAGCCCTCATCATCAATCTGAATCGAATACCACTGGTGGCTTTGACTGTGTTTTGCTATTGACCTCATCTCTGCTGTCTGTCTCATGTTTACCCATGTCAGCGCCAGTACTGTCTGTTGTCCAGTGGTGGGTATTGAAAATCTTTAGGTAAAAGTACAATTACTCCCATAAGAAATCACTCAAGTAAAAGTAAAAAATTACCATTTGACAAACCTGCTCAAGTTAAAGTATGAAAGTACTTGGCTAATAAACTACTCAAAGTAAAAGTTACTTTGCGTTTTAATATTGTTTCAGGCCAGAGATCTTCTCTCTTTGGAATAATAAGTGTTTCATCCACTGTGCATCAGGTTAGAAGTAGCCACTGTGTAACATGGTTATTTCTAGGGGATGCATTTTGCTTTGCATGTTAATCTCCAATTTAGCTATTTCTGTTTAATACATTTAGTTTACTTTTATAGTCTATATGAAGGTATCAATAAGCACAGGCACTCAATACAATTGGACTATTCCTAAAGCATCTATGAACATAATCTGTACAACACAAAGAATTATTGTGTCAATAACACGGGGGCACCCGATTGCTGAATGAAGTAGGTAAGCCTACATATAGAGGGAGACCTGTGAATAATACGTAAAGCCCAAAATGACTGTGTTGCACACCCTATGCATCTCAAAAGAATATTGTTACCTCAATAAATAACAACTAATGAGTGAAAGCCAAGATGAGTTTCACCGTGACATTCTGTTTAATGAATTCACCGTCTGGCATCGCTGTAAAGCAAACAGCAACCAATGCAAATTAGAGAAAATAAATTATTTCCATCAAAAGATATCCATGCTCTGTGAAACAAGAGGATTCTGTTAATATATCAGAAGCATTCCAGTGATCATCTAACTTAAATGTTACAGTGTGTAGCCTACATTTGTGCTGCAGCGACTTAATACACTTTAAATACACCATTTCTGGAAAGTAAAAGTATTTCTGCGGGCTTCTTAAACGGCGATACAGGCTGCTTTCCAACACAGCCATCAGTGACACAGTTTGCAGTAACTGGATTTGAGTTACATTAGAAGAACAATTAAATTGAAAATGTATTAACTATATCCACTATAGTTGCCCGCTTAGCATTTTTTACTATACGGTCACAATACAGATATGATATGTGACATGCATTAAGCTGTTGTAACTTGGATATTTCTATGTTTTTCTATTGTGGTATCCATATCCAACAAGGAGGCATCTGGTTCAGCCACAAGGGACAGTACTCGTATAAACCATTTAAACAATATCTCAGAATATATAAGATCAGAGTGTAAGAACTGAGACAAGAACAGACAGATTCAGATAATATGTCAAAATCTACTGTACCGCCTTTACAGCTTACAGGTATTTCTAAAGCAGCATCAGTGATGCAACCTAGCTGTAATGTCATCCAATCCTATGTAATTACCACTTCTGCTGGAAAGTCTAACCTAGATTCAGCCAGAAATTTTTTGTCTCACTATGGAGTTAAAACAATTGTTGTACAAGTGGTTGCACAGTTATATTTCGCCTTACAGGTTCTGCTCTCTGGGGTGGTTCCTGTATGAATTCCAGCAGCCTGTTAATGATTCAGCTGGGAGCACAATCAAACCCCAAGGGGTGTCAGAACAGAGCCAAGCAGACACATATCACAGAGATATGGAAGACATACCTTCAAGTGAAACACTTCCAGAAACAGATGACAGAAACCATACAGGAGGAGGGTGTGATTGTGGAGGGTGTAAACAGCCAGTGTGCAGCAGAGCATGCAGGTACAAACTACAGTGTTGTGCTGTCATTAAAGTTCTGGTAAATTGAAAAAATGTCACCCTCGCCTAGAGACGATGACATCATCAACTTGGTGCTCCAGGTATACTGGATTACACTCTTTACACAGTACGAGTCCTTTGGCCTTCATGTAGAACTGAATTAGTCGGGATTTGATGTTTGTACATTTTCCCTTTTATCTTTTTAACTTAAAAGAGTATTAGAGGTATGGCACTTGGACACTTGACTATGGCAACTCCCAACCTTGGATTCATTATCCAATAGATTTGAAACTGTTCAACCAATTATCCACTGACAATTGTACACCTGGTTTAGGTTGACAATAAACCCTATTTGCCTTATGCCTGTGTCCATTTTGACTCTGATGAAGACACAGTGTCGAAACGTTAGTCTGTTTGCACTATCAAAAGCTGTGAATCAATCAGTGTGCTCCAATCCCTTTTGTCCTCTGGAGACATAAATATCCTGCTTTGGCAGATGTGAGCAGAGGCAGAAGCAGGTAAGATTTTAACAGCAGGAACTTGCAGGAACCAGCATCTACTGCTGTTTCTTAATCCAAGGCAAGGGTCAGACAATGTTTTGCAGTTGGAGCTAACACATGCGCGCCCTCCCGCCCCCCCTCCCACCCCCCCTCCCCCCCTCCCACCCCCCCTCCCAAACAAATTCCTACTTTTATCAGAAAATGAGCAGAAAAACAACAAAACCTCCTAATAAAACTAATCCTGCTAGACAGATGGCCAGGCCTCTTGCGGTAAGATAAAATGTTGAAAGCTTAATTTTGATAAAGCTTGATTCTCTGAAGTTCACACACAAAATCACAAGTCTTTGCAAAAGAATTGTTACACACGGTAGCTCTAATTTAATCTTCAGAAGCTGCAGAGCTGCAGTCTCTATTTATTAGTCAGTATAACTTACATTTACAGCTAAAATTAGGCTTACTGTTGACCATTTTCTCCCTGATCGCCTGACATTTACCGGTCTTGTGCAGAGTTTTGCGTGCATGCTGTTCTATTTCAAGTACTATTTAAAAACGATAGAATATTCTTTGTGTGGTTCATCAATGGTGATAAATAATCCTAAAGTCCCACGAGGGACGGACAACTCGGCACAACACCGGCGAAGCTGGGGCTCCATCTCTTCAGCAAGTGTTCCTCTTCTGCCACTACACGCATACCGACACATACACACATACACACACACACACACACTGTGAGATTGACAGTCGAATCAGGCTCTGCCCATCGACACATAAAATTTTCGACTATTCAGGGTTAGCCCTACAATTGGATAATGATATATTGTCAAATAATTGTAACAAAGCGAACATCTATAACTGGTAACCTTACAACTGAAGTGCTATCCAAATGACAGGAGACAAGCTGGTTGGTGCAGTCAGTCACCTGCCCCACAGTTTTTGGTAATAAAGTCTCCCTGGTCTATAGCAAACAAGGAGACACACAATTTGATTACGGGTCCTTCTGCCGAACAGCTGACACTTCCATTGCTGCTCTTCCCTCCAGAACCTTTCCTGCACGCTTCAGTGAATAACTCCAAATCAACACAGCAGCCAGATGCTCCTTCTGCCTGGCCTCAAACACCACAGTCTGCAGCCTGGAGTTCAAATCAAGATCCTGCTGAATGTAACTTACATATTCTGCAGAGGTTGCACCCTTCTGCTTTGTGTTGTGCTGTATGTTATTGAGTCCTGAGGTCTTGGATTTCTCATCACAGTCACAGCGGTCTACCCAGACCTTTTCCCAAGAGATCAATTGATCAGACTGCTAGTTTTTAACCTTTAATGATTCAGGGAAGCTTGACTGCACACACATAATCTTTTTCAGCAATGCTTTGCTTCACATCCAAACAATTTAATCTTTAACCTACAGCTATTCAGAAAAAGTAAGTTATTTATATATCAGCTACTAAGTGGCTCCAATGGCACAGCTTGGGTTTCAGAAGCTTGCTGAAGGCAGACACTCAACAATATTTGGAAAGTGTCACGTTTGCCGAGTTCAGACATAGGGAAAATGGGTTTGGATCCAATGTCAGACATCCAGGCTGAGCAGGTTCTGTTCTCCAGGTTTATTAACAAAAGGGTGAACAACTTACAGCCAAGGCAAAGTAGGCAGTTCAAAAGGCAAGAAGAAAGATAAGACAGGCGAGAACCAAAATACAAAATCCACAGTAATCCAACATATAAGGCAAGGGAAACAAGCCGAGATTCTCGACACTGAACAAAGACATCTCCAGAACTAAACAATGGGAAGACACAGACTTATTACACAACAGGAAACATGATTAATAAGGTACAGGTGGAAACTATCAGGGAGGAGCAAACAATCTAACCAGTGGGAAAACACAAGAGAAGAAAGTGAAGTGACCAGAAACAAGAGTAGTAAAACAGAAAACAATATATAAATGACACAAAGACAAAACAACACAACATAAAAACACAGGAAGTAAGTAAACATAGACACACAAGGAAGGATTCACCAAAATAAATTCCAAAATAATAACCCAAAACCATGACAGGAAGAGAAAGGCAGGCAGTAGAGCTTAAATCTCCAATCTCTAAAGACCTCACCTTAAACATTTAGGCTATTGTTGCCCATACATTTCGATATTAGTTTTGAAGTTTACAAAAAATCTGGAATAAAAGCTTTCACAACAAAGATACAACTAACTTTTATCTGACATCCAAGTTCACAGATTAGAAGCACAGAACTTTCAAAGCCTCATACAAAACTCTCAGGGGAGAATATCAGCTCTGTGAGATTTTACAGTAAAACACAGTGCAAGTTCACTGATTAATTAAGTGCACAAATGTACTCATATGAGGAAGGTTTTAAATACTGACTAGAAAATATCTTGACTTCATCTTGGGTAACAAATACTGTATGAAGTGTGCCTATGCCCCAGCACACAACCAAACAGTACTTTGCAGGGGCACACACATTCATCTTTCTATTCACTCCTATTCAACCTTACAGAATTGGTTAAAAAAGATACAAAACAGCCTTTAACCCTCTTTTATGGCAATTTAAGAACAAGTGTGACTCAGAAATGAGTCTATGCTGCTGAACAATCAGATGAATGGAAATTAATGAGGAGAATCCTAAAGTGATTTCCCCCTTCACTTCAATCTCCTCTCAGTTTCAATGTAGTTATACAAAGGAGACACTCTTCTTAAAAATCATTATCCATCTTTCAAACGTAATTATGACTCCAGGACCAAATGCCATCATTTACCATTGAGACCTGACTGATGGACATAACCCATAAGGTCAGTAACAATGAAAGAGCTGGTGGGTTAAGAGGAGTTTGTGATGGAAACATTTTACCCCATTTGAACTCATCTACTTCATGCGTCTTGTTCAAAGCAAATAGCTAACAATTACAAAACACCAATAGCCACACTAGCAGCTCCATGAGGCTTTAGTTGAGCTAAATACTAACCTCAGCTTGCTAACATGTTCACAATGACAATGCTTACATACTTATGTTAGCACAGTCATAGTCAAAGCTGACAACTTTTAGTTTGGAGTGAGATTAGGTATTGCTGAGGTTGGTGCATTTTATGAGTAGGCCTATGACAGTACCCATCTCAGGGGTCAAGGTCACCACTCTTCAGTCCTCAGGAATTTTGTAAGTTTAGCAGCGAAATTCACAATTTTAAAGCATGTATAATTGAAAAGCCAAGTCAATACTCATGAGAGTTGTCAGCTATGGTCATGGTACTGTTTATCAAGTTCAC
The DNA here is from genome assembly GCF_014851395.1 of Micropterus salmoides. Classification (NCBI taxonomy): domain Eukaryota; kingdom Metazoa; phylum Chordata; class Actinopteri; order Centrarchiformes; family Centrarchidae; genus Micropterus; species Micropterus salmoides. The sequence goes on along the minus strand of NW_024040485.1, from coordinate 23,130,995 downwards.
CATCTGAGTTTAGCATGTTAACATGCCATTTGCAAATTAACTAAGTTCATTATTAATTGCTATATCTATAAAAAAAAAAAACAATTGTGTGGAAATCCATGCAGCTGAGATGGAAAAGGTCATGGTGCAAATGAGACACATTCTAGCCAGATGTTGAAAAGGCGTAAATGCATGTTACTCCTCCCAAGTATTACTAGGTCAGTAAGCAATCTGTGAAAATAGCAACAAGAGTGTATCCACTGTAATAATGGCAGCTAAAGTGACACAAATAATGTTTCCTTCTCCTGTCACATATAAAGAGAAGAAGAAAGCCAATCTAGCAATTTCAACACATATAATCACACAGAATGTGTTGTTTTAGGGATTATCAGATCAGTGCACCACTGAATAATCATCGGTCAGGGAGTGGCATGAGTGAGAATTCATGAAAATGAGCAAAACTACAGTCTCACTGGCTATCAATACAACAAATTTATACTCTATATAGTTGTTGGCCAGCTAGCTAAATTGTTTTGTTGTAATTAAATAGCTAAACTTTACTTCTTCTGGTGTTATATATCTGTCATCAAACACCTAAGGTACCATTACCACCATCCTCTTGACTGGAGAATTATAAACCCTGACTTGCATGTAGCCAGATCTTGTGTTTTTTGTATTTTCTCTTTGAAGCATGTTCCCCCTTATGTTTGCCATAGCTCTGCCCACGTCTTGAGAAGCTTATCTGGTTAAGGTCAGGGCTAAGGTTAGGTTCAAATTAAGATAAGTGAAACACAGATCGATGGCATAGTGCTTGGAAGAGAAAGACAGATGCAATTAAGATTTACACATATGTGGCCAAAGCTAAAGCCAAAATAAACTGCACCTAGATATCATATATATATATATATATATAGACACACAGGTGTAAATGGGGACTCTGATCCATGACAAGAGCTTTGTGTCATGAGTATTTGGGTCTCTGAGATTTCTCTGCATTCAGACCTTCCAACTATATAAAGTAATGTATGAAAGTGCTTGTGTGCAACCCAAAGTATGTCATTCTTTATAAGCCTTCAGAAAGATTGAGATTTATTCCCACTATTTTTCATAGTAGTCTTCCATTACAAATTGTGATTTTACAATAGGTCTGGAGTTAAGAATAAATGATAAAAAGTACCTTGCCACTCGAAGTCACATGCAGCCAGATGCATTAGGAGAGCCGACAGCACAGTCATTTCTGTATGGAAATGTGTGCCACACTGGATTACGGTGTCTCCTAACTGAGGGACTGTAATGGGAATGAGGAGATTAGCCTTTACCCTGCAAAGAGAATGAGCCATATCTCTTTCTTTTCTCCATCTCTCCTTCCTTCTTTCTCTTTTTCTTACAAAGACCTGACTCCAATGACACGTAACACAATTCCAGCTTCAGACTGAATTTTCAGAAAGACCCTCACTGGCCTGGAGACTAAGGCATTCAAATTGCTGTGACAAGGCACTGAGAGCAGGATTTCACATTTCCCACTGCAGACGAAAATTAACATAACTGTAATACCACCCGAGGTCAAATTTCTTGTTCTAGAAAATGTGCCCCTAGTAACAAGGCAGCGTAATTAAGACACAGTAAGATTTTAGTCCCAGCCGCTGTTTGCCTTTGAACATAACCCAATGGTTACATGCAAACACACACATGCATGCATTCACCCACTTTTGCACGTGTGCGAGCAGACCTTCTGTTTCACTGTTTCAAGCTTCAAACTTTGTTGTTGTTTTGTTTATTTTCTTCTTCCCTCTCATTAACACATATAGCACACAGGAGTCAGACAGGAGGAACAAAGTGGCAGACAGCTATTGATGGACTTTGTGTGGGCCAATATGCTGTAGTGTGGGCCCATCAATTGCCCGCTGTCCAATCACAGAGTCTAGCAGCCACCCACCATAGAACCAGATTACTCAGACCGTGACTAAAGGCTTCCCTCTCACCACCAGAGCTACTGAATGTTAGAAAAGTAGCACAAGGCAGCTACTGTACAGGGTGGGCACATCACAAAAGCTGTTGTTAGAGACGCTTTAGATTAATACTTTATCAATGGATTGTGAAATAACCTTGAAGCCCTGAGGGTCAGGGGGCATGGGAGGTCTGGATGTTTGCTACCAAGCACACGTAAGCACAGACTTGGAGTTGTAAATACTTCATGTCATCCCGAGTCTAAAAACACAAAGTTCTCTCTCCATTTGTGCAATGTACGACTATACATCTGTATCTGCTGCATACAGTATCAGTATAAACAAATACACTGCATATCCAAGTGATTGTCTGAGGGTGACCAACTACGCTCTTTGCTACAGTTTCTCTCATGCATGTAAAGCTCAGATGGCTCCATTAATGGCACGGCACATTTGTTACACATTTAGGTTGGCCTCACTTAAACTAATAGGACAGAAGCGAAGCGAATAATTTGCTGCTTTCATAAAATCTTACTTAAATAGGTCATATAATGCTTTTTGGCTTTTTTTCTCCTTTATTGAGTTATATACCTTTTTTGTGCATGTAATAGGTTCGCAAAGTGAAGAAGCTCAAAGTCCAGCCCAGAGGGAGTTCCCTTCTCCCACAGAAAACACTGCTCTGAACTGCCTGAAAACAGCTCGTTTGTAGTCCATCCTTTTCTTCTGCTTAAGCGTCATAATGCTCGCCTAGCGACTAGCACAGGGTAGATCAATCAAGCAATCCTCTTCACAGGCAGTGACTCTAAATGTTAAATGAAAGTGAGATGGCTTTAATAGTTCAACATTTACAAAGCCTTATTTACAGGCCCCTGGAATAAAACAAATGCACATTAATCTCGAGATCATCACATTTTTTACAATGCATTGTGTGAAACACGTTGCAGCTTTCAGTTGCAATAGCAGCTTCCTGTTGCATAAGGCAATTTAATGAAGGTTTTTTTTCTGGGGCATTTTTGCTGCTATTTCTACCCTGTAATAACATATGTCGTGTCGAGATTCAAAGTAGGCCGTGGTACTGTACTGTATGCAAAAGTGAGGTTTCTGCTGTTTAGATACAAACCAGTAACAGGCCTTTACGGAGCACTACAAATTAAAAGCTACAGTGATTTTAGAGTAGGTTCAGGAGTCTAGTATAATAATCCTGCAACTTTTTTAGGATCCAAATTATTAGATTAGATTAGAGTTCACAAAGGCAGTAATTACAGCAGGGCTGTCACCTTGTATTTTAGTATTTGTGCAGTTTATAAGGTTCTGCTGTTCGGTTGTATAATAGACTGAAGTGCTTATGTACCGGAGCTCGCTATTGTCTGTTTTGGCTCAATTTCAAATACATAAACTATGTTGTTTTAAATGAAGATAAAGAACGCCTGATTTGCCAGAGTTTTGACTGATAGTTAAATACAGAAAATGCACTTCAAACAGCATTGTAAGTAGAGCAGGAAAGCTGCACATACGCCAGGTGTTCCCAGCAGTCTGGCTGTCTGATAGGATGAGCAGATGTTCTGCAGTGAGTTGGAGACTCCCATAAAGATGCTCTGCTTGTCTTCATTCAAGCCAAATGGGTGCCATTGGTTTAAATGTTGTCTTCTGGCTAGATTAAGTTTCACCTGTCTTTTTGTCTCATTTACTTTGTTGACCTGTTGCTTTGGTGTCTGTTCTCCTTATATATCTGTAGTTACTCTCTTGCTGTTCAGTACGTACATCGAGATTGGGCTGCGAAAGACAAAAACATATCCTCAACTTTCCGACCTTTTTCAAGGAGAGACTACACGTGATTTTTAATGGGCTTCCCTGCCACCCTTTATCTGATCTGCATCACAACCATACTGCAAAACAAGCACTCTAAAATCAATGACACTGCAGCATTGTTGATCCTTGCTCCCACCCCGCTCCCTTACAACACCGCTTGGCTCGCCTCTATAACGCCTCCTCTTTCTCTCCTTTTATTGTTCTGCCATCTCCATCACTCTTGTTCTTCTTTCTCCGGTGATCCCTGTCACAAGAGATTACATCATTTTTTGTGCACAATAGGTACGCACAAACCAATAAAACATCCCACACTCTGCTATGTATACCAAGCTGTTCCATGAGTATGTTTTAGTGCGTGACTGTGCATGCCTGTTTGTGTGTGCATGTGAGCAGACGATGGCCATGCAATGCATCTATCTCTAGGCCAAGCTTAGCTATCGAGCTTTGATCACAATATGCCTCCCCAAAGCACATGAGGTCAGGCACAACACAGAGAAACCTTGCCAGAGAACATTTCCCACTCCTCTGCTTTCTATCAGCATTATGTTTCCTACCACTTTCAAGAAAACTTCAGCTGTGGTACTGAGCTACAACTTCTGTATTAACACACAGTCAGGATGAATCTTGGATTAGTATTAAATTATTATATAACCAATGATTTAAAAACAAGCTTTATAAATTCAAACCGACGTAGCTGACCTTTCCTGATAAAATATCAATGTCTCTTTCCTTGAAGGGACTGCAGAAATCTATTAAAAGCTTCATATTAGACTATGATTAAAGTTAAAAATAATGGAGAAAGTTATGTGATTTCAAATTCAAAATAAAGTTCCACCTACAGCATTTAGGAAGATTAGGCAAAAGGGTTTTTGTATATTGATATTTATCTTGAAATCATGACAAAAGACTGATACTAACACTGTTATTCCATGTGAATCTTCCACAAAACCATAGGTGTCATTTAGACTGGGGACGCTGGGGACATGTCCCCACCACATTTTGAAATGGCTGATTTTGTCCCCATCACTTTTTGAAAGCATTTTTTAAAAATGTTCTGAAAATTGTAAGCAAGAAACTAAAAAGTGAAAATTCTTTGAGAAAAGTTTATTTGCACAATAAGAAAACTTGCAATGCAATTTAAATATAGTTTCCCTTCACACAAAAAAGACATTTTCAAAATAAATAAAATAAATTGGAGCAGAAAATGTCTCCAGAATACTGAAGATTACGAGTTTAATGCTCTAAATCTTCTGTGGGAGGACCCCCAGACAACCCGCTGATCAGCTTCAAATATTTCTGTATGTTATGTATCATCACACTCCTAATCTGAGCCCTGATGTCCCCACCACTTTTCAACCACTTTGACGCCCTTGCACAACACATTTTATATGTTTATCAATATATGATTGAACATGTCAAGGAAAACTAAAAAAAATAAAATGGTGGCTACTGTTTTAAAATCCAAATTTCCGACGAGTCAAAGTGTTTTGTTTAAAAACAAAAACAGGCCTGCAGAGGACTGTGACAAAAGCTGCTGTGCAGAAAAGCTCTGCGCTCTGCACACAGAGCCTGATATGTTATATTCCGCAATTCATAAAGGGTCACATTTTCTTTCTGGCAGATCAACACTGAGCACAGCGTGAAGCATCCCGAGTCTATAGACTGGACATTGGACACATTTGATCAGCCCATGTAAAACTGCTCTTCCACTAATTGGAAGGCTGTTTCTTTAGAGACATAATTTGATATTCTGGCCTCTCACACTTAAAAATCTACTGCTGAGTAAATTAGTCTCAGGCTGATTCTTATTTGCTATCATTGTTCAGGTAATATAATGTTTGACTCTATTTAACTGCCATTTAACTTTGGTTTAGCTCATAAATTCTGCATTTGTGCATAAAATGAATCGCAAATCATTCCCAAGGTACAGTAAGCTAATTCGGCTTTACTCCTACAATGTCTAAAAACCTTCTGAAAATTTTTTGTCCCCACATACTTGATTCAGCAGATGCTCCATAATGAACAGCTGAGCCATTAAAAAATACACACACTGACTGTTGAATGTAAGGTGTATTTGTATCTACATTTCCAATATTTCTTCAAAATCAAACAGAAATGGGCAGCATCAGGGAGACCCATGGTGCTCACTCCAGCTGTAACACATTGTTATGAAAATGTGATTTAATTGGGGTTTCCATGAAATTACACAGACTTTATGTCAAAACAAAGAGCTATTCTGTCCTGCTTGGGCAGACCATAACTAGGGGTGGAGATATAATCAAAATTAATACTTGACATAATTATCACAGTCATCTCTGACTATACAGAATGTTAATGAGATTTACTATCAAAGATCATATAATGGTAAAAATCAAATGTCCCAACTCATTTTCATTCCACTTTAAGAACTGTAAACCACAATAACTTAACATGTAAACATGATGCTAGGATTAGTTGATAAAAATGGATTAATTGAGCATTGAAAATGAATCAACAACTATTTCAATAGTATTATTTAAGTCTTGATTATTGTAGTTGCAGAACCAAAGAGTACATTTACATTGAAGAATGATAGTAAAGACTTACTGAATCTCTCAACTGTTACTGCATCTGTCTGACCATTGTTCAGTCCCTTTGTCTTTACACCTTCATGGCCCTTTAGAAGGAATGGGTTGGCCACAGTTCATTTTTAGCCAGGCACAATGTGTCTAGTGGGTGTGTGATGGTTGTGACATGTAGGCAGGTGGAGTGATTTCAGAGCAGGTAAAGCTTTAATATTGTGATGGTGGCAATATAATGAGTCACTGTGTAGCTGGGCAAGAGGAGGGAATTATTGTTACGTCTATGAGTGGAGGTGACGCTCATAATTCATCTGTCTACTCTGAATCATCACTAAAAGAGAAGGCGACTGAGGGCTTTGGTTGCTGTGTCACAGCCATTTGCTCATCATTCCAATTCACTACCACACTCGCTGCTGACGGTCTCTTTTACCCTGGCTTGACTTCAGAGTGGCATTAATGTTCTCTGTAGGTCTGTGATGAGTGTGTGTACTCATCCACAAACAGATAAATCAAAATAAAGTTGAGACTCACAGCCACACTCAGCCAATCCTAACATCCCCGGAGCTGTCAGCAGAGATTCACAATCCCGCCTGTTGAGTCACATGAAGTGGCATTTTTCACAAAAATGAGTCACAAGTTGCAAAGGGCCACAGTTCTTGCAATGTATGCCAACATCCTCCCTTCTGAGTCTGTTTTTTCTGACAGTGATTCTGGGTGAAAGGCGCTGTCTGCCTGAATGCCTGTGGCCCCAAGGCCCGTATTCACAGAGCAGGCAGCCTCGCTCAAATATCCAGCATGTGCCTTATCGATTTTCAAGCAAACCTGGGTTCATTTCACTGCTGCTACTGAATAACTGCTACAAAAACTACAGCCGTGTGTAGCAGCATCACTTTATCTGTAACATTTTCATGTAAACCAAAAGGTGGGATTTCAAAACTAGCTGAGCTTTCAACTTATTAAAGAAAAACATGTCACTAGATGCATACACAGACTGTGTATGTCGTGAATGGATAAAACTGTCTGACGCCCGCAACCTTTTACTTGACATTTACTAGTGTTTCAGGCACCCTGTTGTGCTGCTAGAACTCATTTTGCAGCGTTAATTGACAATCAGCGAAGCTCTAAATATGTAAGAAAGGAACATAAAATGGAAATAAGAGTGATCCAGTTAGTCATGAGGCATGTGATGCAAAATCTTGTATCTGATACCTTTTTCATTCATAACAGTTTCAAATAAAGGCACAATGAAGTCTTAGTTGACTTGGAAACAAGTGAAGTTTAAGGCTAGTGTTGGAACAAGATTAGTGTTAGATCAGTGTTGCTCAGACTACAGTTTATGCTGTGGTTTTAATTCCACGGCAGTTTTCAATGATTCAACTAAGCTGAAACAACATTTTTCATGAGGCAAGACACACTGCTAAGAGTGTCCCCAGAGAAATATCTGCTTTTTATCCTTTGAAATTAACAGAGATTTCTAGGAGGTGTAATGTTTAAAATGATCCAAACAAATGCTTTCTTTTGTGGAATGCGGGATAAGTACATGACAGATAAAAGGCAAGCGGCTGAGGCTAAGTGATGTTTTATACCCCCAACATTAATACCCCTCTCTCTCTTTGGCTCATCCTCTCTCTCTCTCTTTCTCAGCATCTTTGCTTAGCGACACGCACTAATCTGAGATAATAGCTCAATTGCAGACTTCTTGATGATCACTTTGTGAAAGCTGGCTTTGAGACACGCAGACACAGGGCAGTAGGCCAGTAGGGCCAGAGACCAAGCTAACAAACACAGTTGCACACACACATGGTATTACTTTGTTAACTATCTGACAATAACACAATTACTTATTTAATGCATTTATTGCAATTATTATTATTATAAAAAACTTTCCATTGTCATAGATTTTTTTAAATCGCTAACGAAACACAAATTGACACTACCTCGTATCAACAGTTGTAGCCTATACAGGGGTGAGACATGCTCATGTCAGCAGCATCACTAAAGTTATTTAGCATTGCCAGCACTAAGTAAACTCTCAGTAAACCGCTGCAAAGGAAAACACCCATCTAGAAGGTTGAAGCATAGATGCTGTTTCCACAAATATGTCCAATAAAGGCTTTGTCCTATTTTGAAAAATTGTGTGCAATTAGCTGACTTGATATTCCTATCAAGGAATCAACACAGACCTTCGGAGCTTCTTGCTTAAAAGAAAACAGATTTTTAAAAAGGTACAGATGATAGAATCAAGGTCAATTTGACTTAATTTATAAATTCAGCCCTTTTTGCCATAAAAGCTTTCCTTTATCCAGCCTATTAAAAATTGGTACACTAATTAAGGCTCTGTCATGATTATGTGAACCGCAAGTGAGTGAGTTAACAGAACATAAATTGACCACAGACCCAATGGAAAACATGCCTCATTGAGTGGGGAGATAAAGGCATAATCCTTTCCATGCTGTGTACAGCTGCCAGTAGCCATAGAGATTATGGAGAGAATTTGATAAGAATACAAACAACTTCTCTGAATCACCCTGCAGGTCAAAATTTCTCTCCCCACTTTCTATCACTTCAACTTCACTCGTTTTTATCCCGCTCTCTTTGTTTTTCCACATCATCAACCCCTCACTTCTCCACTGTCAAATACTTCCCTTCACATAACACAGACAAGCAGAGGCAAAGACTGGGTGAATTTACATGCACAAAAAACAAGATAAATTCAAAATGTATACGTCAAAAACACAAGCTGTTCTCCCTCTCTTTTCCTGAAACCTTTATGACACAAAGCAGAACATCACAAGTTACTGTATTATTCTTCTGCATTTACAAGTAGATCCCTGCAGGTGGCCAGACTGCTTCCCCGTGTATAATCAACTAGCTTGGCAGGGTTGTGTCCACACAGAAGAGAAGAACTTGCCCAAGCAATAAAAACCAAGCCATAAGTACTCAAATCGAAGAGGTGTGTTTGTGCATCAGTCAGCACAGCGTGCCAAAGAAAACAGAGTCATGATGCTGCAAGTTTCACTATGAACTCATGATTTAGTTTTTGTTGTATTCCGTTGCTGACATGACAGAAATGAAAAAAAAGAAATGAAATGAAAAGAAAAGAAAACAAGAAAACGGCAGCTATATGGTAGATGGTAGTGGAGCCAAACTGGCTCCAAACAGGTGCCATGAAAACAGTATAAGTGTGCATTAGGAGGTCTGGAGAGATTTCTGAAAGTAACCCCTTTCCTATTTTTGAAAAGGGCGGTTGGAAAAATTTAACCATAAGCAACAGATGAGCAACACAAAAAGCAAATCCCATAATGAGAGGCACTGAATAGCTTAATTGTCATTCTCATTGTATCCACAGCAATACCTGAAGCATTTTAAAGCAGAAAGGGCTATGATGCCTTTCAGTTGGCATGGCATTACCTCTTCCCAGCTGGAACACAGCAAGAAGCTCTATAGAAAAGCAAGAATACGGTTTTGAAGCCAAAACTAATCTTAGATTATCTATCCAATTTACAGACTGTGTAAGAAAAAACATACCATGTACCTGAGACAACAACATAAATAAAAGACACCTGCACATTGGATTTACATCTTTTCCTCAACTGGTGTCAGACGTAATGGTGCGTTCCATTTGACGTGGGAAGTCGGAATTTCCGAGTACAAAGTCGGAAATTTCAAAGGGAACGCTCCCTTAAATCGGATTTCCGACTTGGAAAGTAGGGAGAACCGCACTACCTCGATGCGAAATGGCGAGTAGCAACAGTTAGTGAAAGCTGTAGTTTATACTGTTTATTAGCACTTCTGTGTACTTGTGTCTCATAAATTTTCATACACAAAGTGCTGTCTGTGGATGTGTTGCTACTGTGTTTAGTATAAGTAAATACCACACAATGCATTTTTATCAACCGGCGTAACAATGGCTAACCTGGCTAGTTGTAAACAACGGCTGGCCAAGCGAGATTTTCCGACTTCTTAACTGGAGCACCGTGAACTTGGGTGTGATGTCATTCCCAGCTCCGACCTCCAACTTCTGAGGTAAATGGAACACACCATAAGCTGAACAATATGTAGCTCAGGTTTAAAAACTGTTGAATAAGAGATTAAATATTCAAGGGTGCAGAGATACTTTTTGCACTTCTAAAACTTTGCGTGTTGGCAGGACTTTGGTTACAACACTCCAGAGGAGGAGGCTGTATCCACTGAAAGGCTTTGGAATAAAGGCATTATCAGTGACTACAGGAGGTGTGAAGGAGCGCCAGCAGTTTCAAAAGTGAGTTTGCCTTTGAAGGAGTTGTGCGGATTTATTAGGTAAAAAAACACAAAGTGAGGAAGCTCACAGTTTGTTGCTGACACAGCATCACAGAAGAAAACAATAGATCACTTTGAGCGCTACGTGGTGATGTGAAATGCCTCCCTGCAGGTATAGATGTTAAATTCATGAACAAGGATGAAATAGATTGTTATCATATCCAAGGATGAGAAAGAAGTCAAGTGGACAGGCTGGACTTTGAAGGTAATGCAGATAGATGGAAACTGGATGATATGCTGCTATAATCAGGATGAGGATTAAACAGCGGCTCCATGTCAAGAGTTGGTACAAATCTGACTTTCTGAATTCAAGGCAGAATTCTTTTGTTGCCTCCACTGCTGTCAACTCCAGATGAGGCGAGAGGCATTGGCGGGTGGCTTTGCATCTCATCCTCCCCAGAAATGTTACGCAACCAGTAAACAAAATATACAGTTTCTACTATGGCTAGTTGGATCCAACTTTTCAATCCTTTGTCAGAAAAGTTCATTGGTATGCATTCATGTGTGTTTATGTATGTATGCATTAATGTTCACACACGTCTGCTCCATACTTGTGTCCATGCATACTTATTAGTGCAATTATGCATGTATGAAGGTATGGGTGCATGCAGCGAGTGACTGGTCAGTAGAGAATAGAGTCTGGATGATGGGGGATGGTGATGGGCGTGCAGTCTGGGGGTTAACTGGTGGGGGGATGGGGTTAACAGAGTGGTGGATGGAGGAGGCTTATGGTGCATAAAGGGTATTTTACTGGTATGAGCAATAATAGTGTTTTAAGAGCTTTGCACCTGTTCTGTGAGGTTCACCCACAAGCACCTGTCAGGTTAGAAATAAGGTGACACTGGCACGTTAATTAAAGAGCTGCAGCAAAGGTTTCTTGCCGTCAGCATAGTTTATAACCATGTGGTGTGTTGCACACATTCAGTCACGGGATTCTTGGGCTTGGCACTGTGTTGTAAAAAAATATATATTGTGAATACAAATAGAATAAAAAGTGAGACTATCCATTCAACTGCTCGGAAACTTAATTTAAAAATGCCACCACTTCATAGTCAACAAGAAAGTAACTGTAAATCCTGCACAGGATTTGCTGTGTGTACAAGCTAAATCCTTACCGCACTCTCCCTCTGTGCAGCATATGTTGTACAGGTTTACACTTCACTGCACAACACTGTCTGTCCCTCTGTCTTTTTGCCTTCTCAGACATAGAAATAGAAAAGGAGTTTACAGAAGCTACCGCTGAGGATGACTTCAACAGTAACACATTAATTAAACATTGCCAGAGTTGCACAGTGTGCCAGAGAACCTCTTCTCCAAATAAAACACTAAAAAGTTGATCAGCTAATATTGTTAACCAATCAGTGCTCCAACGCTACAAGGATGCCAGTGCAGAGACACAGATCTGACTCTGCGCAGGCCAACCAGCCTCATCTGCCTACCCACGCACATACAATAAGCTACACAAGGGAAAGAAATTGACACAGAGTGAAGGCCACTCTCTAATATAATGGCATGTAATTTTGTCATAATCATCAAATGGTGAGTTGACAGTAGTCTCAGCTTAAAAGGCTTTCATGAGGAGTGTTTTCACTCAAACCCTAAATGTGTCAGAAGCTCTGTCTGATGAAAAACACACACACACAGGGGGTAATACAACCTCACTGACAATTTCCTATTTCATTCATAAAAGAAATACAGACAAAATAAAGCCTGACAGAGTAATGGTTTTCTCCAAACATCACGTGTGTGTGTGTGTGTGTTAATCATGTGTGTGTGTGTGTGTGTGTGTGTGTGTGTGTGTGTGTTAATCATGTGTGTGTGTGTGTAGCAGTGACACATAAATGTTTTAGGTGCAAAGATGTTCCAAATGACCGGCTTTCTTTGGCATGCCTGAGGACTCGTCCTGCTGGCCTCAGAGACAGGGTAACAATGGCAACACCTCCAGACTAACACACAGACGAACCACAAGGCGGTTGTACACAACAGGTCTGTGTGTTTGGGTGTTTGTGGGAGAAAGAGACAGAAACAAACAAAGACAGAAAGACGTGTGAGGAAAAATACAGGGTATGCACTGAATGTATGCATGCATGTGTGGGGAGGGGCAAGAATTCCTCCCGAGCCACAATTAACCAAGACACAAAAGAACATAGCTGCATGGCACACATGCAGAGCTTGGATTCAGCTCTGGCACAACTTCAGTGGTTTCAGGACGACCATTCTTCCAAAATATAGGCCACTGGCTTGCAGTCAGAAAGGAAAGTGGAATTCTATTATTTCAGCATAAAACAACATATCCCAGATACCTGTCAGAGGTTTGTGCACTAGGCGGATGCACTACGCAATCTGTCTCTCAGCTGGACAGCTTTTTATTTGAAGATGACAGGAAAATGGTTCCATCCAGTCAACACTTATTTAAAAAAACATGCTTGTTGAGCTTTCTATGTATGTAGTAGGGATAAAATCACCTGCACATACTCTGGGCCTGAGCCACACACACACACACACACACACACATGCCTAATCCCCACTCAAAATATGATTTTATGTTTGCCTCTTTATAACTCTGAAAGCTTTTATGGTTCCCTAAATATAAGGCACTGTCCTGCACAATGAGCAAATAGATTTTTTTTAAAAGCTAGAATGCTAATAGAATAGCAAAACCACCATGAAAATAATAAGAAATTATGAGAGGAGAGAAACCTAGGGGCAGATATGGGTTGCAGTCTGGTTCATAACTGTTAAACATTATGAGGAAATACAGCTCATTAAGATAAAGGAGCTTCAATACACTCTAGTCAAGAGCAGACCATTCTTCAAGCTCTAATGGATAGCTGATGGGAGCAGATCCAGGTATTGTCTCTTGATTAGATTAATTATTTAAATTTAATCCGTTTTTAAACTTTTTTCATGGATAGAAAAACTACTAAATGGACTAGGCCTATCTAAGATCATATGAATACAATGGGATGCTTTTATGTTTTAGTGCAGATTTTAACACCGTTAATTGTTATGGGTGGGTGGCACTGGGAAAAAAAGGTAATGGAAGGGAGGAGTTCTGGTGACCTATTATCTATTTTTTGAATACAATTTTGTTCTATTTTGATACATTTTTAACTAATTATTTCCATTTATTGTTATAACTGCACAACACCTTAATCGTAGCGGGTCTTTTTCACAGTTAACAGACCTCGTTTAATGTCTCCACTGATTTTAACACTTACGACAGTTTTCTTCATCACTGTTGTCTGAGCAGTCGTCATCGTCATCGCACCTCCAGATGGTCGGTATACACCTTTTGTTGTTGCACTGAAACTGTCCATCCTCACACTCATCCGTTGCTGGGGGAAAAAATAAAAAGAGGGGAGAAGAGCGTCCAGATGGATCAGCAACAAACGGATATAGTGGAGTAGTAACCGCTAGTAGTTCAACTGTCATTTGCAAATGAATGCCTAATTGATATTCAGCATTCATTCAGGTCAATTGGCTGAGGCGATGGGAGCGTCGTGGTCTGTTTTCTTTCAGTTATTGATCTACTTTTTCCAACATTGTTAAAAACTCTTCGGGGGAAAGAGGGGAATGGCAGCAGAGGAGGGACATAATTCTCCCCAACATGAAGACAAAGATTCAGTCTGGGCTACTACTACCTGATGCAGTAGCCTATGGATGCTCACAGCCAAGAAGCACATGACAGATACGCAGAGCCCCCCCCCCCCCCCCCCCCCCAGTAATTGCTTGAACGACCAAGATATTAAACATTCAAATTCAATAAGCCAAATTCTGATGTATTAATGAGAGAGAAAAGTGATTTTATTTTTGGTCTTTTCTCTCTTGGCACAGGCAGCGCTTCCAGTCTCTCACCTCTACAGCCCATCTTACACACACACAGACACACACACACACTACGGTTTATATTTTATTTCACTAACGTCTCATACGCAGGAAAACAAAAACAACACCACTGACCTTCCGAGAAATGAAGCCTCAAGACTAACGAATGAAAAAGTAGCAACGTCCTTATATCCGTCCACATTTCTGAAGGAGGTGATGGAGCTCATTCACATCCACAAAACAAAGCCCGAAAGCCGCTCTTGTTGTAGCGCCGCTGCGACGCTGCTGCTTGCCTCTACGCTGTGAACCCCCCCCCGTCCCTCCACCTCACTGGCTAACCGGCGCATGACGTCAGCGCGTGGGGCGGGGAGAAGAGTAGAAGAGAGCAATTGTAGTAGACTGTTTGTTCTCCCTTTCCTTCTAATTATGATGATTTCATAATGCTATTCTGTTAGGCTATATGAGATTGAACATTTATTCTTAATATTGAAATAAGTAGTTGATAAAAAAAAGGTCTCTTTGGTAGCTGTTCCATAGCTTTCGATCAGTAGTATGCTAACAGCAACTTAAAGGACCTGGGTCAGATATATCTGTCAACTAGTCTGTTTCAACATCTATAATAAAATAGCATAGGAAAATATCGTGCTAATTGTATGTTGCTGGTGAGGGACTGAGCAAAGAATTGAGTTGCAACAAACTGTTGTCTTTATTATTATAGAGAATTTATAAATTATATTAAATTATATTCAAGAACATTCAAAGAGAGGAGAGGAGCAGCAAGAGAGGAAAACAATAAAACAATATCACAGCTCAAACAATTTTCTGCCATTAAAAAAACACAGAGAAGTCTAACTTGTGTCATTACACAGGCCACAAATATTACACATAGTTATAGGTTATTATGGCCAGGTGGGTTACTATATACTATATATAGCACATACTAGAATATGTGCTGGGATGATTTGAACCACATAAAAAAAAGCTTAATAAGACACAAATTCAGTTCAATGATACACATTTCTGTTTATAAAACTGCCCTGACATTGTGATATTCTAATCTATATTAATATAGGTTCAACCTTAAATTGTAACACATTTCCTATATTACTCTGTTGGACATTAATTGCAAATCCCAGAGTAACACAATACACAAAGAGCTAACCAGAAATGTCTGGAATACCTAAAGGCGCTGCACACCCACACAGGTGTTTTCAATTACCGGTGCTGATTAGACCTCTTGTCAGGTTGATGTTTGAGTATTCAATGATGTCACCAAACTAACTAAAAACAATGATAAAGGTTTGATTTGTCACACCAGGTGCAATAAAACTAACAGGAGAGTGAGGGAGCTGTCAGTGAAGCACAGTTTGTACACCCCACACAGAGAAGGTCTGGTAGGTCTCTTCACAGCAGGCATTTTGACTTGTCCCCTTCAGCCATCATTAAAACCTGTGTGGGTGGATTGGTTGGAAGGGTATATTTAAAACACAGCCCCCACCACAGAGCACCTTTCAATGACACGACCGGTGATAATGGTGAAGAAGATCTGAAGCAACATGCTGTCACTTCTCACACAGAATCATGAAAGCAAAAACAGTTTTAAAGATTTAATAGCTAGCAATCCTCTTATACCTATTCAAGCAACGCATGCACCTGATTGGTGTAATCCAAGTCTGTGTTTGCACTGTTGTGCTCATAGTATAGGTGTAATATTAAAGTCATGGCACTGAGGAAAATATCATGATAGTAAGGGTCTGTTGTCATGGTTGCATGGTAACCATCCAATAAGAATGAGGCAGCAGGAGAAGACGGAAGGGAAAAAACACAGCAGTTGTTGAACAGGTGTTCAAATCTGTTACAGAAATTATTGTCTGAAAATCAGCATGTTAGCACTATCAGCCAATGTGATATTAGCTCGCTCCAGACCTCCCAGTAACAAATTCTGATTATGAGCTGTGACCACAGTGTTTAGCTATACAGGAAAATATCCCAACACAAACAGCCGCCTAATTTTCGAAGAAAAAAAAATCCATGTCTCTTCAAGATAAAGTCCTCATTATTGGAAGCTGTCAGGCAGATGTCTTGAGAATCACAGAGTAATGCACTTTTTAGTTTTGATTTGTATCTCCTTGGTGCCTCAATCATGCAATATAGGCTTAATATATAACATGTACAGACAACAGCTGCTCATAGAAATAGCTCATATACTGGTAGGTTTTTCTACTTCGGAAGACAATTATAATAAGGTGTTTATATGTGATATGCATGCAGGTTTTTCTTAACCTCGGGACTCGGGATTTTATTTCAAAACCAGTCAAGACCATAACTTTGGGAATATCAATTAATTGCTTTTGCATTGTCTGATTTATTTGTTAAAATCCTAACTTTGAATGAATGAAAAATGTATTTCTTCAAATCCAACCAATAACCCTAATTAAAAATGTGTTGTTACTGTTAACGTTGATTTCAGCTCTTGGTGTTTGTGTGTGGGTGTTTTAATAGGAATGTGGATCTTACACAAATGCATTGTCCAGCATTTATACAGACAACCCCCTTTTTCAAGAAAGTTGTGTGTGTGTGTGTGTGTGTGTGTGTGTGTGTGTGTGTGTGTGTGTGTGTGTGTGTGTGTGTGCGTGTGTGTGTGTGTGTGTGTGTGTTTGTGTGTGTGCGTGCGTGTGTGTGTGTGTGTGTGTGAGAGAGAGAGAGAGAGAGAGAGAGAAGAGAGAGAGGGGTCCTTGGGTTGTCCATGTCACACCCACTGAGCCAGTGAAACCAATTTTAGAGCATGACAGACATGTAGTGTTACAGTGCTAGGGACTAGCAGGAGCAGATAGGAGGGGATCAGGAGGTCAAGCAATTTTGTGTCCCTGTGGTGTTTTTGTGTTCAGTTTGGGGGGAGTAAAGGTTTGAAAACCTTTATTAAGTACCTAGCTAGAAGCCTACTCAGAGATGTGGCAGTGTATAACTCAGGCAACACAATCTTTCTGAAATTTAACAAGAGATTAAAAGAAAGTAGGCTATGTTGGATGCAGAGCACAGGGAGGTAAAAGATGCAGGTCAGCATGGCGTCAATGAGGCAAAAACTAGCGCTCAGGGCTCCACCTGTTTCAGCATCTGCAAAAGTCTCTCGTACAGTACCGTATCCTGTTCAACAACCCCATTATTAAAATACCCCCGCATGCAATAACGTGATGTGATTCTCATTTATATGCAAATTATGCGAATGCTAAGGTGAACCGCAGGCTATACAGTTTCTCAGAGGCAGCAGCAACAGGAAAAGGCCCCCTGTACCTCTTTCATTAACCAAACTGCAGCGTTATTGCTCTTACTAAACACAATGAGGTAATACTGGTCCGCTAATAAAATTGCATCAGGAGTATTTACAAGGTCTAGTGGCTGCCAGCCAGAGCAAACAAGGCTGTCTTTCAAATCTAGGCCACGACCACTGCTGACAGCGTAATCAGTCATTTTAATGGAGATAAGCTGAAGGATAACTTAATCCCCCTCCCGTCCTCAACATATAGCAAGTACACACCCAGACACTGGCACACATATGCACATATTTGCATGAACAACTGTATTCACAGCCAATAAAGTCATGACACTGAGGAAAAATAGTCCACAATAATGATAGTAGGGGTCTGTTGTCATGGTTGCACGGTAACTATCCAGTAAGAATGAGGCAGCAGGAGCAGACGGAAAGGAAAAAACACAGCGGCTGTTGAACAGGTGTTCAAATTTGTTACAGAAATTAGTGTCTGAAAATCAGTATGTTAGCACTATCCGCCAATGTGATATTAGCTCACTCCAGACCTCCCCGTAACAAATTCTGATTCTGAGCTGTGACCACAGTGTTTAGCTATACAGGAAAATATCCCAACACAAACAGCCACCTAATTTTCGGGGGGGAAAATCCATGTCTCTTCAAGATATAACCCTCAAGCTTACAAGCTTTCAGGCACGTGACTTGGGAATCACAGAGTAATGTGCTTTATAGTTTTAATTTCTATCTCTTTAAGGCCCCAATCATGCAATACAAGCTTAATATATAACATGTACAGAAACAGCTGTTCATAGAAATAGCTCATATACTGCAAGACAATTATAACATGTTAGGTACAGTATGTGCTATCATATGTGCCCAGCTGGCTTGCTCAAGTGAACATTAAAGCGATGCGTATTGTTGTAGCACAAGAAATATTTTTGGTTTAGTTGCAAATCTGATTCTCACCCATCCGAGATAACAGACTAAATTAAGTTTACAGTCAATTTGTTGTGAGGAGTGAGTCATGACTAAATGAACGCTTTTAGCACATTGAGGATTAAGCAAGAGGCAGGGTATATTTGAGAGAGTGGGAGAGAGAGAGAGATTGTCAATCAACTGAAATATGAAAATGCTAGAGAGCAGATTTTGTAAGACTAACACAGGCAATGGTGCTTTGCCTGCTCTGGCCTCAGTGCCCTTGTCCACTAGCCCTTCTCTACTGTCAACTGTCAAACATCCTGTGACCTGTTTATCAAATAGTATCTTTAAGAAAGACCAAAAGAAAAGTTAAATGTTTTTGTT
This sequence comes from Micropterus salmoides, assembly GCF_014851395.1. NCBI lineage: Eukaryota > Metazoa > Chordata > Actinopteri > Centrarchiformes > Centrarchidae > Micropterus > Micropterus salmoides. Next base: position 23,112,006 of record NW_024040485.1, on the reverse strand, counting down.
GGTTGAGAAAGGTTAAGGATTTCAGTCTTCTAAAAACATTCAAGAATTGAGAAAAAAACATATCTAAACAATTTTTTGTATAGATCTGTGGTCTACAGATTTGTAAGGCTGCAGTTAGACACAGCAGTGCTTTGAGCTAAATGCTAATGTCAGCACGCACGCACCACATGTTAACGTGTAACAGGTAATGCTTGCTATGTTCACCATTTTAGTTTAACATGTTAGCATGCCAACATTTGCTAATTAGCATTAAACATAAAGTGGAGTTGAAAGAATGGAATTCATGACCTGATAATGGTGCAAGATTAAAAAGTCAGTCTTGGCTATCCCTCCAGTAGTTGCCGCATGTCAGTTGGATTCATCCTCTGGGGACCATGAATGTCCAAAACTTCATAGCAGTCCTTCCTAGAGCTGTTGAGATTTCCATCCGGACCAAAGTGGTGGACCGACAGAGCAACCAGAGGTGATTCTATTGCTGAGCAGAGGTGTGTGTGACATGCATTGCAATAACTAGTCTACTTCCCCACAAATCGATAAACTGCATATGTATAGTGTTAAACACTTGCAGTGTACGGCACATGCCACATCAAAATCCCTCATCACTCAAGCTTTTTGACAGACTATCTACAGATCAATGCGGTTACATAGATTAAGTCACTTCATCACACATCTCTTTGTCTCTGCCTGAGTGACATCCAGCTAATCTGTGTCTGTGCAGGGGTATAATAATTAGGTTTGAAAGTTGTATGGAGTTGTGAAAAGCCAGGATTGGTAAGGTTTGTCTGCATTTGTTTAGTGCGTCACCTGTTGTAAGAGGCCTCAAAAATTGGCTGCAGATCCTTTCCATTTGTCCAACAGCCAGTCCGGATGATGTGCCACATTTTCTCAACATTGTGGATTCCAGAGAGGCTTCCACCATCCTCCACATACGGTCACAGCAATCATGGAAATCTGCAGTTTCTCCTGCATGTGAACAGCATTTCACTTAATAGTGTGACTTTTACTTGGGCAACATTTCTTATTTAATCATCCTTTAGGCGCTGTTTTGCTGAGCATGCATACTTTTTTTCCCAGCCGTTCTCTGCTCTGCATTCACACACCTGCAGATGCTGGCATCGACAGGCTTCATGGTTCAGTCACAGTGTAGCTATCCATGGCCTCGGAGCACTGAAGCAAATTTAATACCTTGCTCAAGAGCTGCTTGAGAGAACAACATTTCCTCCCTCCTTTCACCAGCTGGTTGGAGGAAACTGGAACAGCGGTTCTTTGGTCATAAGCCCTGTTTGTCTAACCCAGTGGTCTGCAAGCATGAGATTAGTTCTTCCTCTGGTTGATGTTGCACCTGTCGGTGAAATCAGCTGCTGGAGTGTCGAGCCAGAATGAGAAACTGTTCACACAAATCTCACTATGGCACATTCTTGGACTGCAATTTGTCAGGCAGCATGCTGCTGCAGCTTTGTGGAGGCCGCTGTCTCTGCTCAGCAGTCCTCCTACAGCACCCTACTTTAATCTTAACCATAACCAACGATCACGTTTTATAAACTCTAAGCAGAATCTTATCCTTCCTCCACACACCTAGCACAGTTTAAAACTAAATGTATAAAAACTTGAAGGATGTTCTTGTGGATGTTTTTTTAAATAAGTGATATTGAAAGCATTGAAGGTGCATTAAAGATAATTTACTGTATATGTATTTTGTGAAATATATGTGTATTTGGTATATATTCCATGGAGCTGTTGTTGAAGAATGCTAAACAGATGTTTTGTGCAGCTGTTGCCTTTGGTTATGACATTAGGTTGGCTCAGTTGCATGCAAGTTGAAATTGTTTGAAATGTGCTATACTGTTAGAAGAGGCGTGCTGAGTTTGAAAGTTATGACTCATAGCTCTTCATATCATATTTTGAATTGATATTGTGCAACAACAGAAAGTTTTGCAATGTCTGTAGTGTTCGTGTCCTTTACTGTTAATGAAATTTACAGTAAGTAGAGTCCTGGTTTTCAATTCAGATGTATTTACTGTGGAAACCTCTCAACAATGAACTGCACCCAGTATAACAACAGAGTTTATCCATAAATAACCTGTACCATCTCAGGCTTTTTTCTCAAAGTAAAAACACAAATGTGTGTTATTTAGTAAAAAAGGAATTATGTAGTTAGCCTATCCTCATTTTTTTTATCATCTGTGCTCCTCCAGTTTAGGTAAGTAGTACATTGTTTTTAGAAATAAATTACAGCATATTTATAAAGTGCACCAGACCTCATTATCCCATCTTCCAATAAAAATCTTCTGTGTTATACTACATTTAGAGGGAAATATATGATCATTTGACATGTATAGTTACCACTAATTTGCAGATTAAGCATTTTCATACAAAATATACAAGCAGATCATAAAATATGATGCACTGTCATAGATTAAACAACCCAACAGTATTTAAAGTAATTAAAGGTATCACACAACCAAGTAATAAGTGTTTTAGATGTCAATTCCTTTTTTTTTTTTACCTGAATTCTTTACTTGCATTGGAGTATTTTTACATTTTAGTATCACTAATTGCACTTAAGCGCAAGATCCAAGTACTTCTTCTACAACTGCATGTACTTTACAACCTTAAGCATCGATCCATCCATCCATCGTCAACCGCTTATCCTGCGTTCAGGGTCGCGGGGGGGCTGGAGCCAATCCCAGCTGACATTGGGCAAAAGGCAGGGTACAACCTGGACAGCTCGTCAGTCCATCGCAGGGCCACACATAGACAAACAACCATTCATACTCACATCCACACCTAAGGACAATTTTAGAAACACCAATTAACCTAGACTGCATGTCTTTGGATGGTGGGAGGAACCTTAACCAGTACAGTTCCATTGTGGGGACATCCTGCAGGCTGCTGTCCGAAGTTGGAGGCTAGTGCCCTCTATAGGTTGATCAATGGCATCAATATCAACTCGTGTTTACAGATTACATTTACAGAGATACACAGAAGACTTTACTGTTGATGCATTATTGTAATAAATAGGACAAGTTGCACCCCAAAAAACACAGCATATTTTATAAAAACCTACCCCATTGAAATGAATGGGGTCAACATTGTTTTGTCCAAAATGTATGGCATTGTCTTGCACTGTGTTTTAAAGAAGTACATTTACGATTTATATATACAGGTGCTGGTCATATAATTAGAATATCATCAAAAAGTTGATTTATTTCAGTAATTCCATTCAAAAAGTGAAAGATGGATATTATATTCATTCATTACACACGGACGGATATATTTCAAATGTTTATTTCATTTAATTGTGGTGATTCAAACTGACAACTAATGAAAATCCCAAATTCAGTATCTCCCCGAAAATTAGAATATTACTTCAGACCAATACAAAAAAAGGATTTTTAGAAATGTTGGCCAACTGAAAAGTATGAACATGAAAAGTATGAGCATGTACAGCACTCAGTACTTAGTTGGGGCATCTGAAATGAAATCTGCATCTCCATAACGTTGGTAAGCAGCAGGAAGCATGAAGTGCTCTAAAACTTCCTGGTAGACGGCTGCGTTGACCTTGGACCCCAGAAAACACAGTGGACCAACACCAGCAGATGACATGGCACCCCAAACCATCACTGACTGTGGAAACTTTACACTGGACTTCAAGCAACTTGGATTCTGTGCCTCTCCTCTCTTCCTCCAGACTCTGGGACCTTGATTTCCAAAGGAAATGCAAAATTCACTTTCATCAGAGAACATAACTTTGGACCACTCAGCAGCAGTCCAGTCCTTTTTGTCTTTAGCCCAGGCGAGACGCTTCTGACGCTGTGTCTTGTTCAAGAGTGGCTTGACACAAGGAATGCGACAGCTGAAACCAATGTCTTGCATACGTCTGTGCGTGGTGGTTCTTGAAGCACTGACTCCAGCTGCAGTCCACTCTTTGTGAATCTCCCCCACATTTTTGAATGGGTTTTGTTTCACAATCCTCTCCAGGGTGCGGTTATCCCTATTGCTTGTACACTTTTTTCTACCTCATCTTTTCCTGCCCTTCGCCTCTCTATTAATGTGCTTGGAAACAGAGCTCTGTGAACAGCCAGCCTCTTTAGCAATGACCTTCTGTGTCTTGCCCTCCTTGTGCATGGTGTCAATGGTCGTCTTTAGGACAGCTGTCAAGTCAGCAGTCTTCCCCATGATTGTGTAGCCTACAGAACTAGACTGAGAGACCATTTAAAGGCCTTTGCAGGTGTTTTGAGTTAATTAGCTGATTAGAGTGTGGCACCAGGTGTCTTCAATATTCAACCTTTTCACAATATTCTAATTTTCTAAGATACTGATTTGGGGGTTTTCATTAGTTGTCAGTTATAATCATCAAAATTAAAAGGAATGAACACTTGAAGTATATCAGTCTGTGTGGAATGAATGTATACATTATACAAGTTTCACTTTTTGAATGGAATTACTGAAATAAATCAACTTTTTGATGATATTCTAATTATATGACCAGTACCTGTATATATATATAATGCAACAGGAAAATGACAGGTCATCATTTCTTCAAATATAGTTGAATTTTGCCTAATTATTGGGCTACTACTTTAGCTTTAACATAATCATAACAAGTAGACACAGTCCTTTGTGACATGGTGAAAACAAGACTAAAAGCCCAGAGTCACCTATATAGGAACTGAGTCTACTTGATGTTGCTTTCTGATGTCTTTAATGTGAGTCTCTTTACAGTATTAACACCACACAGTTACATGGTTGTTTGTTGCCACCTTGTGGTTAAATCTGATGGCAGCGAACATGCGCAGTGAGTGACTTCATATTCACATATTTTCTTAACTATAAAAGTAATAGGCATCCTGACAAAATAATTGGCCATATAGACCGGCACCCACTCAATACTATTTCTGATCATAATTGTAGTAAATGATGTCTTTGAGGGTGTAAGATCAGGATTTAACAAATTCATATATTTCTTATATGTCCATGACACAAAAGCACAAATTGGTATTATAGTTATTAAATAGTCAGCCCAGAGGATTCTTTTAACATTCAAATGAAGTTGTCTCGATTAAATAGTAGACTGTAGAAATCATTCTCCAATCATAAAATAATAACATGTGTTGTAACACAAATAAAAATCAGATAGAAAGGCAGCCATTTCGTCAACATCTCTGATAGGCCAACTGCAGGTAGAGGAGACAGCATCAGCACATTGTACATACCAAGGACATAACATACACTGTAAGAGAGCTATCATCTATCATTTATCCATCCGACCATCTATCGACCCATCCTTTTCCTCATTTGTTCATATATGTTATCCTCTTGTCTAATTTCTTTTCGCACTAAGATAACAAAGTAAAATTTAGATAATCTTTTTTTTTGTAGATTATATTTTGACATTTGACATTTAAAGACTCAAAGATTCAAAGGCTGAATTACATATTTAGTAATATCGTCCACTAGGTGGAGAAAGTGCACTTTGAACTCCAGTCCCACTGCTTTGGTAAGGAGGCCTTCACGGGCTTTTCATTCTGTATTTGCAAAATAGGGACTTGATGATGTAGCAAAGTGATTTATCAATCATTCAGAAATATATAGATGGCACTGGCACTGGCACCACCAGCACCATACAATAGTATGGATACTCTACTGTCTTTCTTTCATTGTCATTTCCTGTCACTTGTCACCTGCAACTTGTCACAGTGTTGGACCTCCGCAAGGAGATTTAGATGGAGGCATCCTTGTAGCTCTGCATCTGTATTGTTCCTTCTCTTAGACTTTTACGGGAAATTACAAATCCCTTTGTTCATTTTTCCTGTCCAGGCAAACATATACATAACATACCAGTACACTCATAACAATGTGATTTAATGGTGCTGATTTTGACTGTTCAGTAGTTTAGTAATAAGGCAATGCAAGTTTAATTGTATAGCATATTTCAACAACCAGGAAATTTAAAGTGCAATATTAAAAGAGTGAAATATAAAATAAAACAGGATAAAACATGATAGTAAAAGTTACACTGCAGTGTAAGTTATTAATCTACAGCCTTGATTTAATTAAATGCAGTGGTAAGTAAGTTCACTCTGTTGGTGGTTGGCACTGTTTCATTTAGTTTAACACAAAGCTAGCTAAATACATGCACTATTTATAGATTTACAGGAATAGCCGTGGTTGTGGCTTTTGACGTCTTTCAGTAAGCTTTTAAATGGAAAGTAACACACGTAATATCATAGCTGAACTGACAGGCGATTTCAGTCACAGTTGAGGGGAGCACCACTGCTAAAAGTCATAGATTTGTTTAGGTACAATGATGATTCATAACACTCAGCACAAGGATTAGGTGTTAAAGATGTGTTCACCTCTCCCCCAAATAATACTGTAAGCCATGGTGGCCACATGTTTCATTTACATCGTCTCAAAATCCTTTCAGTCTGAAGACTCAACAAAAATAATTTGTGTATTATAAATGTAAATGTTATGCCGACAGGAAAACATGTGTAGTTAAACATACAATGAACATGTACTTTATCTGTCAGTCAGACCTTACTGCAAGTAACCTATAACAATAACAATGGCTCTATTCCATTTAGTTGTACAATCCTGCTGGCACCTATGGTAGCAAGGCACTGCAACAACAAAATGGAATGCAGTCATTATTACTGTACTTATATCAGTTACAGCACTGTAAGAAACGTCTGTTGGACAGCTACAGTTGTGCCTCTCTAAGAAGATGGATTAGCTTCAAACCAAAGCCAAAAAAAGTGTACTGGCTTCTCAGATGTTATTATTCTCAGGGAAGAAATGTAAATATAGCATGCAGGTTAACATTTGTTTGGTTATTAAAGGAACAATTTGGCATTTTGTTGATGCTTTTGTTTCTTTGGAAAAGTTAGACAAGAAGATTGATACCACTTGTATATCTATCTGTTAAATATGGAGCTGATTGGCATCTCTGTACCCGCAACCGATACCTCCCATCACAAGTACTGCACAGCGGTGCTTCTAAAGCTCACTAATTAACAAGTGCAGTATCTCAGCTCTTACTTGTCACATAACCACCTGCAGTACCACAATTTGTCAGTTATAAACTAATAAGATAAGCTTTCAACCTTTATGCTGAGCTAAGCTAACTGTCTCCTGTCTTTAGCAATCTTCGCCTGTAATTCTCCATCAGAAAGCAAAAAGTATATTTCCCTAGATGTCAAAGTAATCCTTTAAATTCAAGGCGAATTGTTTTGAAGAAATATTTTCAGCTAGGTGTATTCCTGGAAGAGACAGTTCAGCAGGCCCATGTCAGTGAGCATCTCACAGAGGAGAGGCAACATTCACTGTGGTCTATCTAAGAGGCTCAGTGTGAATGACGCTATCTTTGGGATCACAGAAACACCATTATCAGTACACACTGACATCACTCAGCCCTCCACAACAGCAACGCTCACACACAACACTGCCCGCCTCCTGCAGCACAGTCATTCTGTTCACCGGTCAGCCCATTGTCTGTGTGGAGGCCTGGTGGACAATGTCGCCAATCTCTGTCCAAGCCATGATCCAACACTGCTATTGTGACTGGTCTTTTTCCCACTTAACCAGACAAGATGGTTTTCCCGTGGGATGAGAGAAGGAGGAGGTGAGGGGGGGGTCCTCTGTTCTGCCTGGCACTGGGGTAGAGAATGTGAAGAGGGCACAGCTTATCAATCTGTGACGCTAGCACAGTCACTGTGGTGATCATGAGCAGACATGTGGACGAGCTATATGCACACACAATACCCTGCCAAGATGTCAACAACACTACTTCTCTCACTACAGTGAGTATTACACAGTGGAAGTCTCTGCTTCTTTATGGTTGGGTCTATGCTGTCTTTCTGCCTCCAGCGTGAAGTCAGGATCTTCTACCATCTACACTGAGAAGAGGTTCATCCCTGAAAGCCACTTTCACATTTTGCATGAAAGGAAATTTCCTTGAAGTTGGAATATTTTTACGTGAAACAACATCTCTTCTACAAAATGAAACAACAAGACCAAACAACTTCCAAACTAACAATTGTAATGCATTGACTCAGGATGTCTGATGGGATACACATGGACAGACACCAAGTGAGTAACTGTTTTCAAAGAAGTTGAGTTAGCATAGTTGTGGCAAATAATAGAAAACCGTGACTGTGAAATACTATTTGTCAAGATTAGTTTGAATCCTCTTATAAGGTTGTATTTTAATCATCCACCCAAATTCTGCATAATCTTTATACAAGGTGTCAGTCTGGTTTTGGGCCTGCTGAGGTGTAGCCACTGCCCATTGTCATGCCTGAGATGCAGACCCTCTACCAGCCCCACCACACCATTCGTCACACCCCAGGTCTCTACCTGGAACCCACCCTGATGCGGAGGCGTGTCCTGGAAGATCAAGTGGAGCTGTGGTGGTTCAGAGAGCCACGCCAATCCCTGTTGTGCTACTGTGCCTCGGTAGCCCTCATACTGGGGCTGGGCCTGGGTGGCGTGGGGCTCCTCTCCACCTCCACCAGCCTCTCTGGGGAGTGGCGCCTTGGGGTGGGCACTACGCTCTGCCTCTTAGCCCTGGCTGTTCTGCTCAAGCAGCTTCTTAGCTCTGCCATCCAGGACATGAACTGTGTGCGCAGTCGACGTCGGATCAACCAGCTGAAGAGCGGCGGCAGGGCTGACCCGGCACTGATCTTTGCTGTCGGGCTGGCAGTGATGCTCTGTGGGACGGTGCTTCTCTGTGTGGCCACAATCGGCAGCCAAGATTATGACAGCAAGGAAATGTTATTGTCTAGTCTGGTGCTGATGGCTGCAGGGGCAGGCATGGCTCTGGCTGTAGTGGTCTACAGTGTGCTCATCTACCTTAAAGGAAGACGAGAACAGAGGAGGAGGATGATGATGAGAATGAGCAGACCAAGGAGGCTGCGGAGTCGAGCTGTCAGGGTCTCAGGAGGACAGATGAGCCAGCCCAGGAGAGAGACATCCTCCAGCAGGACAAGCCTGATCTGAAAGGACTAAATTGGCAGAATGTCTCAGAGAAAAAGGATCAAAGAGTCTGTGAAATGAAAGATTAGATGAACTCTGTCTAGCAGATGTACAATAAGCAGAACAAATTTACAAAGAGATGAATTTAGGTAGATTTAATCTTGGACTTCACAGTGGTTGGGGCACATGTCCAGTCTTTTGTTACCATTAAAATAACACTATGTCTATGATCATCATCAAAAGAATATCTGCAAATAATGTGCAACTGAACAATAGAATGTTGCAACACGTTCTTTCAAAAATGGCTCAATAATCTGAATGCACCATTTTGATACATCTGAGTAGTTATGGTTGAAAGTGAAGACTCAGTAAGTGTTGACATCAAAACAAAACTTTTTAATAACTGTGTTGCGTATATTTTCAGTGTTGATAATATTTCTGTTCTCTACCACTGACTCAAAGGTCAAGGTTGGAAAGGTGAATGAAAGAATGAATGCATATGAAATTGGAATTAGAAAGAATTCATTTTTGTTTTTGCACTTTACAAACAAATGCATCAAAATACTCTTTTATATCTTACATCATGCCTCTCACACACATCAGATACGTTTACACTGAAATCCATACCTTTCTGCACATTCAGACTAATACAAAGGTGATGATGTATCAAGTTGTTTCACCTTTTTCTTGTTGGTTCAGAGCCAAAATATAATCAACCAACCTTGTAACTTGATTGACAGGCTAATAGCTCATTTGCAGGGTATGAAAAGCAACTTCCAAAAACTTGCAGATGGATATACACATATTCATTAAAAAATTAAAAAAAGATTTCAGCTTTATATATATAATATATTGTCAAATGTGACGTCAGCAAGTTGTTGCCAGCTTTGAACGTCTATACCTTTCTTTAGTCACGTCGGTCATTTGTTTAAAGAACGTTACATGTTTCAGTCTAACAAAGTTTGCTGAATCTGCCTTTGTGCACCCAGCCTACGTATATGATGAGATGTGAACTACCATACTGTACTCAAATGAACTCCACGACAAGCAGTAACATTTTTCAAAGAAATCAATTAACTTTCATTATTACTTTCATTGTATCCATCATCAAACGCTTCTCCTGCGTACAGGGTCGCGGGGGAGCCAATCCCAGCTACTTACATTGCATCATACTATTTAAATATGCTCATGTTGGACACAAGTCCAGTCATTATTTCAGCTTCTAGAGGTTTTGACTACTGTGCACTTCAGCAGTTCCAAAGCTATTGGTCTGGACCCCTCCAAGGGGTCACAGGATAATCTTGGCTGCAAAGATTCATTGGAACAGGAAAAAAGGAAAAAATAGTTTTCTTTCTTTAAACGTTGTTTCTTTTCTTGTGATATCTGTAGTTTTGCCCAGCAAAACTATATTGGACAATATGTCTTATTTAAACAATTGTTTAAATAAACAATTGTTTAAATAAGACAATTTAATAATTTAAATAATTGTTTAAATAAGACAATATTATGATCCTTTTTGATGGGAACTTTCACTCTGGTGGAAACTTTCACAGTTCATAGACATATGCAAGGCGTGACAAGAGGTTCCAGACTGATTCATTTAAAGGGGGCACAAGCCAGAAAGGTTCTGTTCAACTGTCAATCAAGTTCTCTACAGTGTCATTTATTTTTTGTTGTAAACCAGCTGTTTTTGATGAAGTCTCCCTTTATCTAATCACGCTATAGTGAACTCAAGGTCATCATCGCTGTCTTCTATCCCTTCCTCCCCCTCCTCCACCTCCTCCTCCCCCCCCTTTCTTTCTCTCTCTGCCCTGTCTTTCTCACTGGTCTGGATATAGTTATCCTCAATGAAGCCATCATCATCATCATCCAGTCCTCTCGGAGTCCCTCCAATTCCTCCCATTCTACCCAACACACTGTTAGGATAGGACGCCTCCTCCTGGCCATACTGGCTGACCCCGTCAGCCTCTTGGAGCAGGGAGTGTCTGTAGCTGGCTAAGAAGCGATGGAAGAGGCGAAACTTGACAGCCATCACGATGAGGAGAGAAACAGTGAGGACTGTGCCCAGTCCTGCAGCCAGATAGGACCACTCCACAGGCTTGGATTCCTTATTCAAATCGGATGTCCCTGCGTAGAGAGCAGGAATAACATTTATTGCATCTACATGTAACTATAAAGATTAAATAGGTCAACACCAGTGCATTCAAATTGTTTAAGTGTCATAGAGTTCAAAGTTCCTTAAACACACCTGGTTGTAAATAGTTAGACAGTGGTAAAATACTGTGTGTGTCTTTTGTTACTTACTTTGAAATTCAGTAATGTTTCTGTTGGTGCTATTATCTTGTTCCATTAGAAGATGTCTCTGAGCACCTCTGTGTCCCCCAACATCAGATACAGTAGCCGGATGTGCTTCTCTCATAAAAGCTCCACAAAGAAATAACACCGCAAAGAGGCTATTGCTCCACTGGCCCATCTCTGTGTCCTGGGGGAAAACCTAAAAAAGTCAAATCATCAATTGATTACATCTACTGAGGATCATGAGAGGGTGTTGAACTTTAGAATGCACTTTGCACCCCATTTTTATATTGCATTTAAAAGGGACATTTTCGCAGCCAATGCGGAGAGCCAGAACAATTACAGCAACCAGTGACTCCCTGTACATGTGGGATTGTCAGTGTTGTTTTAAGACAAAAAATTGGGATTCCATCTTTTAATGTGTGGCTGATTAGACATCCTAAGGCCTGCACTGACAATGACATACTTCATGTTTTATATTTCATGGCCAACAAACTATTAACCAATTCAGAGATTTAAAGGGCTAACATTACCTGAATGTTCAAAGCATGGTAAGGATTTAATTGGACAGATGTGCTTTCGGCAGTTATCCCTGTCTATAATTAGTCATTTAATTCTTGACACCACTAACGTGATCAGCATTATTTCAAAATAGTTTCATCTGTTTAAAGAAGGTCTTTCAAATAAGACTCTAATAAGATATGATAAGATTATGGGATCAAATGCATTTGAAACTAACCAGATGATCGTGACACACTGGCAGATAATTATTTGTTTCAAGAAAAACTATTAATAAGGCATGAATGACTTAAAGTTAAAATTTACTGTTTATTGTACATGGAATACATTACATTTGATGGGCTGGCAAATTGAGTATTGATGCGTTATGCACAATTAAAGAAACATTTACATCGAAAGCTTCACTGCTATTCTTACATCTGATTCAGTAAATAGAAAACTGGGTACACAAATTATTAGAATCATAATAATCACCATCATTGGCATCATTTTCATCAAAGAATGCACCCCTTTGGTTTGGAGGAATCATAACCCCAAAAATGTCAGCGATAAAACCTCCTCCAACAACAACAATGGCTGATGGTATCTTTTATTTCAAATTACACTTACAGTACACAATCAACAGATGCCTTCAACCACTACAAAGGACTTGTTAAAAAACAATTTGAACTGAATCAAAATATCCTTAAAACTTTCTTGATTAGATACAGTAGTCCTCTCTATCCACACACACTGTGACGTGATGTTAGGCGGTTGACTTGCCAAGTCTTGAGCAACATTCATGATTATATTCTGGAATTGCTTACTAATTAACTTTAAACATAGTATAAACACAAATCTGTTATACAGATAACAATTTTTAATCTAGAGAGCAGGTATACAGTGTATCCGCACTGCAGATTCTGTCTGAAGATAATGAGTTTGAGGCAGCAGTACAGAGTTAATATGTGTAAAATGCACCTATGTGGGCCAGCACACAGTAGCTGTGTCTCTGATAAACACTAGTCATATGACTACAACAGACTCACTACTGTCTAACATATAACACCAAAGAACACATAGTAAATCCATTGGCAATTTACACTACAATCTACAACAAGAACACGCGAATGAAAAATATCTAAATTTACTTACCTGTTCAAAATAGGATAATTGACGGAGCAGGTGAAAGTCTCCTAGATCTGATTTTCAACGGCTGTTTTTGTCTTCCTCTTCAGCTCTTTCTGAAATAAAGAGACTTGCTGGCCAAAGGTTGCAGGCCATAATGTCACTGTTCCTGCACATTGCCCTCAAGACAGAGATGTTAATGAATAACTTCATTAGGTGTGTCATCTATTTCTCCTCCTGATTCATTTTTAACTCATTATTCCAGTCGGGAGTGCATGTAGACAAGTTTTTATTTTCATTCAACAGCATTCAGTATCAATTTACTCTTTCTGTAATAAATAGAAGTAAATAATCAATCATTGGATGTAATTGAATTCAGTGACAGGGACAAATAATGCCTTTGGATGAATTGTGACAATTGTTGCATCTGGCTCTGAGGCCAGATAGTGGCACTGTAATCATATAAGACATGTGTGAAACAAAAGCTTTCCACAGAGTCTATGTCAATTTACAATTTGTCTGGGGGGTTTACAGGAGATTAATGAGGTAACAACTGTAGCATTACATTGCTTCAGGGGATTTTTTTCTCATATAAATCATTTTTTCCCCCTTCTTGATCTACTTTCCATTAATTCATCAGGTTTCTAAAAAGCCATGCTGAAAGGAGGGCAGAAAGAGGAATTAATGTGTCTTTAGAAGAGCTTCAAGTCTTGAGAGAATTCTGACAATTGACCCAGAGACACCTCATTATACACCCTGTACTTTTTACCACTAGGAATAGAGGCCCACTTCAAAAAGGTTCACCAGGACTCCTTTTTAAAGAGGAAACTTGGGATATGAGCCTTCAGAACTCTCAGAATCAGAATTTACTTCTTAACCGACTGTCCTTAAATACATTTAAAATGATAATGATACATGAACTAGCTCCTTCAACCACAAAGATCCTAAAAGACATTTTTTGTGTGAGAAAACTAACTTCAAAGTGACATACTCAAAGCGCACAATAATATCTTTAATTGGCTCTGGTTTCTTATGTTATATCAGCCTTGGGCGTGAAGTGCTTTCATCTCAAATGTGGAACATTTTTCTTTTTAATCAGCTCTGACCAGAATACACTTTCATTTAGGGACTGAACTAAATTTGCATGACATGACAAGCGTGACAGAATTCAAGATGGTGAAATCTAATTTAAAACCTAACATATTTATGAGAAAATAACTCTCACAATACAATGTGCAAGTTAATGTGGAATTGGCCATTGCTAATGTATGGCAAACATTACAAAAGGCTGAACTTCGAATTATATTATAGGCAAACTTAAAAAGACGTGTTTGAATTCTTTAGCTTTTTTGTTATAATGCAGAAAAAAGTGAAGGAGAAAATAATGTTTGACAGAAATAATGCAAAAAAGAGAATTCTCTGAAACAGAGACAGGGTTGTTTGCCCTGCATATGGGGAAGCATTCCTTAAGACCCATCGTGTACACTAGAACCATCATTTTTTAAACTGTTTGATTCATTTTTTTAACCAATCCTGTAAGGTAATGCTGTAATTTGGGATGTTAAATAGTAAAGACCCTTCTAAGACTACCCTCCCATCTGCGAAAATGAAAAACTATATAACCATCCACCCTTTTCTTACCTCCCCTCTGTTTCTAATAATTTGCATACAGTCCCTTGGTTCCCAGTTTTATTTACTTAATCAGATGTAAGAACAGCAGGGAAACTTTTGATGTCAATGTTTCTTCAATTTTGTATAATGCATTAACACTCAATTTGTCACCCTGTCAAATTTAATCTATTCCTTGTAAAAAAGAACCCATTCATATATCCAGTATTAATTGTTTTTCTTAAAACAAATATGCACGCGCCAGTTTATCACAATCAAAGATTGATCAATTAATTGACAGAATAGGCTTTAAGGTATGTCCCTCCAACTATATCTGTGCAAATGAGAATGTGCATTCTCATTCAGATACAAATAAACCTCTCCCTGCCACAGCTTGTTTTAATTGCAATGGGCAGGAAAGACTTCCTGTAGTGGTCATTATTACTGTGGAGCTGAAGTATATAGTCTCCGACTGAAGAGACTTTGTTGTCTTATGAGTAGTTCATGCAGAGGATGTGAAGTGTTATCCATAATTCTGAGCAGTTTGTGCAACATTATTGTCTCCACAACCAACTGGAGAGGCTCGAGGGCAGTCCCCAGCGCAGAGCCAGCCCTCTTAATCAGCTTGCTCAGCTTCTTTGTGTCACTGGCTCTGGTGCTGCTGCCCCCAACAGATGACTGCAAAGACAATTGAACTTGCAACACAGACTGGTGAAAAATGTGCAACATCTTCTCAAAACAATCCACCAGCTCTTTGTGATCAGTCTCACCTCCACCACTGACACGCCCCACAATGGCAGAGTCATCTGAGCATTTCTGCAAATGACAGCACTCAGAGTTGTACTGGAAATCTAAAGTATATAGTGTAAAGACAAAAGGTGAGAGTACAATTACCTGCAGTGCTCCTGTGCTGCTAACCACCTGCTCAGACACACATCCCCTCAGTCTGTGATCTGTCCCTCAGGTAGTCAGTAACCCAGGAGGGTCTTTTGGAGCTTCTCCCGCAGTAGTATAGGCAGGATTGTGTTAAAGGCACTGGAGAAATACAAGAACATGATCCTCACAGTGTTAACAGCCTTGTCCAAATGAGAGTGGGCTCAAAGAAGCAGGTAGATGATGCCATCCTAGACACCCACCTCACGGAACTGCAGTGGGTCTAGAGGGGTGATAACCAGAGGGCTTAGATGAGCCAAGACCAGTCTCTCCAAGACTCTCATTATGTGGGATGTTAATGGGCAGATGGAGAGGACTTATTTAGTACCAGAACAAGGCAGGATGTCTTCCATAACACTGGAACTTTCTCCTGGCTCAAGCTAAGATTGAAGAGGGGGTGTAGGATCCTGCACTGCTGGTCTGCGCAGGCCTTCAGGACACTGGGGCTGATACTGTCAAGCTCTGCAGCTTAGCTCTGGTACAGTTTCTCTAGCTGTCTTTTCAACTGGCTGCAGGAAACAGACAGGTGGGTGGGGGCGTTCCAGGGGGTCATGTTTCCTGTTGTGAGCGGAGGTATTGATGTGGCTTTGTTAAAGTTCAGTGTGGGGGACGAGGCGTATTATCATATAGGTCTATGTATATCTTCTTATCTTATTAGAGTCTAATTACATCATTGGTGTCACAAATTAATTGACTAATTATTGAAATGGATAACTGTGTCTGCATGTTTTACTCCTGGCTTTCAATCCTGAAGAGACCAATCAAATCAAATTTGTGTAATTATGAACAGTTTTTTCGAGCTCACATTGGGTATAATCCAGCACCAAATCAGGTTGATTGGTCTCCCAGTCCTGCCATCATGACAAATATCTGTGCACATTTTGCATTTGGCCATTTCTATTTAACAGTTAGTTCTTATCACCGCTCTAATGCATTAACCTATCTTATCAATATGTAGACATTGACACGTAGTTTGAAGCACAAAGAAGATCAAGGGAGGATCTACAAGTCAAGTTGTACTCTATTCCGGGAAGACAGTTCTTACTGAATGTGCAGATTAGCATGCAGTTAGATTGAGAAAGATGACTCATCCTATCTGAATCCATTATTACTTTTCTCATTATGCTCATTGACCTAGAGCTAAGCAAAATGTCTTTGGAGCTTAAGTATGCCTGCAGTGTAATAAAACTGGTCACTGAGGGAGATGGCATTGGATTATTCATGTTATGGATGGATCTGTATTAAACCCTGTATCTTAACCCAAGAAAAGAAGAAAAGGCTTTACTAATGCTTTTTACAATGATCAAAGCAGTTTTGTTGTCACTGTCATCCTTTCAGTGAATCTTCTTACCCCATACATTTCAGAAAAGCCTGTCTACAGAGAAAGATTACGAAACCAAATTCAGTGCCAAATCTGAACTGTCTGACTTGAAGTCTCACTGACCCATCTAATATTTTTCTCTTAAATGACACAATGGCTTTAAAACAAAAGGAAGAGATGAGATGGGGAAAGATTGCATCATCAGAGTCACTCACTTGGATGTGTTTAACATAACAAATGTCAGCTCAGTGGCAATGCTGATACCAAGACTCCTTAAGCTAAACCAGAAGAAAATCCCAAAGGAGAATAATTCTTTCCATAATACTGCTGGTAACACCTGCTGCTCTAATGACCACAACTGATCATTGATAATAGGGGTGGATAAGACACATGCCTTTGGTGTGAGAGACAGTTTCAGCGGCGTGTAACCTCTGACATATATAGCAATTGCAAGTCTATTTGGATAAAAGCAACTTCTAATTTATAAATTATTATTATTATTACTAGTCATAATTGTTTTATTTTTAGGATTTAATAGTCAAAATCAGTTTCCATGCTGATATTCTTTTGTAGATAACATATCTGAGCATAGGTGCATCAAAATCCTGTAGAAAATATCACAATGTAAATGGCATGAGCTGTAACTTGTTTGTTGCTTTTCCACCACATGGGGTCTGGCCACTTCAATCTATCAGTGAAACAGATGCATCACCGCATAATAATCAGGTTCCGTCTTTTGATTCAGACTTTACTGATGCTCTTTCAAGAACTGTGTGAATAAATCACTGTGTGCATTCATGGAGTGCATTTGAAAATACACTGCCATCAAACGTAGGGACATTAAAATAAATTCAAACCATCTGTCTTGTTTTTTTTTAAATGTATACTACAGTAGATTACATGTGCACAACATTTTGTGCTGACATTTACAAACGAGAACTTCAATCTATCAACATAAGGCATACAACAGAAACTTCTGATAAAACATTTGACAAATATGCTAGCAGCTGATAGTTTGCAACATTTTATAAAGTGTACATACATTTATGAACATACTGTTAATGAGACACTTTATGTACTTTAAAGTACATTTTGGCACAATTGTGATAGTTGTTGGCAGTGTTGACATTAGAAATTGAGGTCAGTTTCCACAATCACATAAGCGGAACTGTATCACAAATACAAGAGATGACATTGTGCATGAATTTAGAAATAATTTAGCTACCATTTTGACTTACAAAAACAAGGCCACTTGAATGTTTTGAGAAGGAATTGACTGTCCAGCAGATATAGAGCATAGGTTAGCGGGTCCAAGTAATGCAGTTTCCTACTGTCATTTCCTATGGAATGTGTTTTGATGTGAAATAGTAATCCAAATGTACTGTAAATTTGATAAGACAGATAACAAGTTTGTCGAAGTCTGTAGTACAACAATACTCAACATGCCCTAATGTATAAGCACTGAGTTAGACAAATCAAGATCTTCCAAAGTTAGTCTTTTAAGTACCAAATTCTCTCTTCTCTACAATCAGTTCAGCAGTTCAGCAAGGAAACATTGTGTGTAGAAACAGAAAGAAGGACTTTTGTTCTTAAAATACTGTAACTTAATGATCACTTGATGTATGTAACTGAGAAAGACAAACTGCACATATATCAGCATGTGAGTAATGAAAAATATACACTCACCTAAAGGATTATTAGGAACACCATACTAATACTGTGTTTGACCCCCTTTCGCCTTCAGAACTGCCTTAATTCTACATGGCATTGATTCAACAAGGTGCTGAAAGCATTCTTTAGAAATGTTGGCCCATATTGATAGGATAGCATCTTGCAGTTGATGGAGATTTGTGGGATGCACATCCAGGGCACGAAGGTCCCGTTCCACCACATCCCAAAGATGCTCTGTTGGGTTGAGATCTGGTGACTGTGGGAGCCATTTTAGTACAGTGAACTCATTGTCATGTTCAAGAAACCAATTTGAAATGATTCGAGCTTTGTGACATGGTGCATTATCCTGCTGGAAGTAGCCATCAGAGGATGGGTACATGGTGGCCATAAAGGGATGGACATGGTCAGAAACAATGCTCAGGTAGGCCGTGGCATTTAAACGATGCCCAATTGGCACTAAGGGGCCTAAAGTGTGCCAAGAAAACATCCCGACACCATTACACCACCACCACCAGCCTGCACAGTGGTAACAAGGCATGATGGATCCATGTTCTCATTCTGTTTACGCCAAATTCTGACTCTACCATCTGAATGTCTCAACAGAAATCAAGACTCATAAGACCAGGCAACATTTTTCCAGTCTTCAACTGTAAAATTTTGGTGAGCTCTTGCAAATTGTAGCCTCTTTTTCCTATTTGTAGTGGAGATGAGTGGTACCCGGTGGGGTCTTCTGCTGTTGTAGCCCATCCGCCTCAAGGTTGTGCGTGTTGTGGCTTCACAAATGCTTTGCTGCATACCTCGTTGTAACGAGTGGTTATTTCAGTCAAAGTTGCTCTTCTATCAGCTTGAATCAGTTGGCCCATTCTCCTCTGACCTCTAGCATCAACAAGGCATTTTCGCCCACAGGACTGCTGCATACTGGATGTTTTTCCCTTTTCACACCATTCTTTGTAAACCCTAGAAATGGTTGTGCGTGAAAATCCCAGTAACTGAGCAGATTGTGAAATACTCAGACCGGCCCGTCTGGTACCAACAACCATGCCACGCTCAAAATAGCTTAAATCACCTTTCTTTCCCATTCTGACATTCAGTTTGGAGTTCAGGAGATTGTCTTGACCAGGACCACGCCCCTAAATGCATTGAAACAACTGCCATGCTTGCTTGATCAGGCTTGCCAAGCTTGGCAGATTTGTTAAAAATGTTCAGAAAAATAGCTTGCACCAAGGAATGCTGTTAACTAATAAATGAAAATACTTTGAGAAAGGTTTATTTGCACAATAAGAAAATATGCAATGAAATTCAAAGATCTTCCTGGGGCAAGCCCCTCTCAGCACGTCTGACTACTCCCTCGCTCCGGGTTTACAGCGACGTCACGGGGGTTAAGGGTTTCGGCTATGGGACAATGCCCCGGGTTGAGGATGCTTTGGCCAGCTATCTCTCACCCGGTCTTGCGTCGTCCCTTAAAGAGCATCTGACATCTGCTCTGGTGGGCAAGGCGTACATGGCGGCGGGCCATGCTGGTGCGAGCCTGCACATGATGGCGGTTTTGCAGGCATACCAGGCCAACCTGCTGAAGGACATGGACTCGGGAGGGGGCCCCTCTGAGGAGGACATCGCTGAGCTCCGCAGAGCTACGGATCTGTCACTCCGAGTCACAAAGGAGACGGCCCGCGCCATTGGCTGCTCCATGTCAGCGCTGGTGGCCACGGAGCGGCACCTGTGGCTCAACCTGGCGGGCATCCAGGAGAGGGAGAAGACCTTCTTGCTCGACGCGCTGGTCGCGGTCTCTGCCCCCCCACCCCCCGAGAGAGGGTGATAGAGGTCCCCTCCCAGCTCAGGCAGCAGGCGCTGCTATTCCACCGTGTCGACGCTTGGGACAGCGAGCACGCGCCGTTCTGCCTGCCCCAAGGGGCCGCAGTCAGGAGGCGTTCTGGCTCACACACCACGGGTTGTCAGCGTTTTTTCCCTGCCAAACCTCCGCTTCCCTTGGCAGATTTCGCAGAAGCGTGGCGGAGCCTTGCGAACATTTCCTCGTGGGTCCTGCGCACCCTAGTGGATGGCTGCAGTTCCGGGTCCGCCCCCCCAGATTCAGCTGGGTGGTCTGGACTGCGTTGCACTCGGAGCAGAGCCAGGTGTTGGGACAGGAAGTTTGCTCTCTGCTGGAAAAAGGGTTCCGTTCGGCCTAGCACTCTCCCCTCGCACGTTCACCAAGTGCATGGATGCAGCTCTGGCCCCGATGAGGCTCCAGGGCATACTGAACTACATCGACGACCGGCTCATTTTGGCTCAGTCTCGAGAGTTAGCGGTTCGGCATCGAGATGTCGTCCTCGCCCACCTTCAGCGTTTGGGGCTGTGGCTCAACGCGAAGGAGAGCGTGCTGACGCCCTCCCAACGGACTACGTTCCTAGGGTTTTGTGTGGGACGACGATGTGGGCCCACCTGTCGCCTGCACGCGTCGGGTCCATTTTGTCCTCAGTGACCAGAGTGAAGCTAGGCCGCAACATCACTGTGAAACACTTTCAGAGGGTGCTGGGTCTCATGGTGGCAGCGTCCAGCGTAATCCCGTCTGGCCTGCTGCACGAGAGCCCTGCAGTGGTGGTTAAAATCCAAGGGATTCTCCCCGAGGGGAAATCCGTTCCGTCTGATACAGGTTAGGAGCAGGTGCCTTCGTTCCCTGTCAGTATGGAGGAAACCTTGGTTCCTGTCCCAGGGTCCCATGTTGGGGGCGTCATGTCGCCGGACAATTATTTCGACAGACCCCTCACTCACGTGTGGGGCGCGGTCATGGACGGCCGCTTTGCGAGAGGCTCCTGGCAGGAGCATCATTTCTCTTGGCACATAAATTGCCTGGAAATGTTATTGGTTTTCAGAGCTCTGAGGAGTTTTCTGCCCGCTCTCCGAGGTCGCCACGTCCTTGTCAGACCGACAACACGGCAGTGGTAGCCTATTTGAATCACCAGGGGGGTCTGTGCTGCGTCCATTATGCAAGCTGGCACATCAGATCCTCCTGTGGTCCCAGCAGAGACTGCTGTCTCTCAGAGTGACGTATATCCCTGGGACCCAGAATCAGGGAGCAAACCTGCTGTTGAGACAGGGGCTGAGGCCTGGGGAATGGAGACCCACCCCCAGGTGGTGGAGTTGTTGTGCGAAAGGTTCGGCCCTATAGACGTGGACCTGTTTGCATCTCAAGAGACTACGCACTCTCCACTGTGGTTCTTCCTCTCGACTCCAGCCCCACTGGGGCTGGATGCCATGGTGCAGACGTGGCAGGAGGTCGCTCTGCTCCCGGGGGTTATGGAGCGGGTCCGTCAGGACGGTGTCAGCCTACTGCTAGTAGCCCCGTTTTGGGCTACCCGGCCCGAGTGTGGTTCTCGGACATAATATCGCTCCTGGAGGGCCCGCTGCAGGTTGTTTGTATATGTGTTGTCCTTCAATGGACTGGCGACCTGTTCAGGGTGTACCCGCCTTTCGCAGGGGTATCCCGTTTTTTTAATGCACAAGTCCTTCTGAACACAGCC
The DNA here is from genome assembly GCF_014851395.1 of Micropterus salmoides. NCBI lineage: Eukaryota > Metazoa > Chordata > Actinopteri > Centrarchiformes > Centrarchidae > Micropterus > Micropterus salmoides. The sequence continues at coordinate 23,090,055 of NW_024040485.1, read as the reverse complement.
TAAGATTTAGTAACCAATTTTTGCCCAACTAAATGTTTTTCTTGGTCGCGCTGGTGCACCTAGCATTACACAGGACATTTTTTGTCTACTGCATCTTTATCTGTCCCTATATTTATACTTCTGCAGGTTCCTCGATGCCGATACCTGTGGCGTTGGCAACACACGTACCGTCGCACACCTGTGTATTAGTGTCCGCATCACTCTGCAATTACACCTCTTAAACGCTAGTTAGCATGGGGTTTCTATTTTCCACTGTGTTGATTTCTGCCAGTGAGCCATCTAAGTTCTGGTTTAGCGCTCTGCTCATAGGTGTCATTTACACTGATGACGCTGGGGACATGTCCCCACCACATCTGAAATAGATGTTTTTGTCCCCATCACTTTTTGAAAGCATTTGTTAAAAATGTTCTGAAAAATAGCTTGCACCAAGGAATGCTGTTAACTAATAAATGAAAATACTTTGAGAAACGTTTATTTGCACAATAAGAAAATATGCAATGAAATTCAAAGATAGAAGAAACAAATGTGCAATGTCCAAAAAAAGTAAGCTAAAAAAACAAACTGCTGATAACTGTATTATATCTTGAATTGTCATCTGGCAGGTGAATTTCTTGTTTCTCTTTATATAAATAAAAACATTTCCACCATAATTGGAGCAGACAAATCATTTCACAGGGGTTGTGATGCCCAAAAGAACGTATCCACCATTTACTGAAAACTGGCTACAAAGCATGGAGCAGCTTGAAGGAAAGGCGATGCTACCACGCCAACCAATCTTTTAAGTTTGTCAAGCATTTTCAACAGCAGCACTTTTCAAGTTTTGCTTTACAATAAAGAAGTTTGTGCTAGTTTTTGTTTGTGGTATGATTCAAATAAAGACAAACATTTGCCTGTAGTGATTTAAATAACTATCAATATATATGGGAAATGACAGAAGGCACCCAGATAGCTGAAAGATTAAGGAGCATACCACATAACCGCATCATGCCTTGCTTGTTTGAAGGTGGAAATCAGATCTTACAAGACGTCTCTGTGTGTCATATGCTGTACAGATTGTAAAGTCCCTTGAGGGAAATTTGTGATTTATGATATTGGACAATGTAAATAAAATTGACTTGACTTATTAAAACATAACATAGGCCATTGTAAGCATTTGAACAAATAACACTGTCATTTTTTCTGGTGAGGACAGCCTCCCCACAAATCCCTGAGTATAAAATTACAGCCTTGCCATCAAGACTCAGCGGTTGACTTGGTATGTCAAGCTCTTTTTTCTGCTACAAGCCATATCTTCAGCATCAAAATATACACCCTGAATGTAAAGTTGGCCCCGAAACTCAGCCTACATCCCTAGTTGCCCTTAATGATTGCACATTCCTTAATTAGTCTTTCTTGGGACCAATTATAAACATTCTCTTCCAAACAGATGTTGGTTAATCAATTTCCATTTGTATGCTCTCAATTACTGCTGCATGGTGCTGAAACTCATGAGGAGTTTCACAAAGGCTTTTCAGAGCTTTACTTGTGTGCTTGTTAGATTTAGCACTGCTTGGGATGCCAGTTAACTCACCTGGCAGAGCACGTGCACCATGTGCAAATCCTTACCACAGTGGCCTGGGTTTGATTCCAGCCCGCGGCCCTTTGCTGTATGTCCTCCCCTCCCACATTTCCCGTCTCTCTTTCCAGCTCTTCTGGCAAATAAATGTACATATTTTTTAACTTTGCACTACTTATTATTTTATCCACTCAACTACCACGACTCCTGTGCACATCACATTATGTCAGCTGCTGTTCCTCCCAGTGTCACAGCGGCCCCTTGGCAGAGCAGTCTGCCTTCAGATCCACTGTTTCTCTTGGCCTGGACTGCTGGTCCCACTTGTAAATAAGAAGTCTCTCAGTGGCCTACGAGGGATTTTCCACTTTTACGCCGGTGACATTAGCTGTGAAACACCTCTGGAACAAGAGCTCAGGGTCTGGCGGCTGGTTATCACAGTCCAGCTTCCTGCTCATGAAGTGTTTTCTGAATCCCTGTGGACCTGAAGGACAGATTGCTCTCGCACGACTGGTTCCCTCCCTTGGATCTCCTACTATAAAGCACAGAGACAGTTGGACCAAAGTGGGCATGTTAATTGTCCACTTTTGTGTCTATGCTGCTGATTGCAGAGATTTTCTCTAAAGTGAAGGCTCTCAGAAAGAGTAATCAGAATGAAACTAATTCCTATTCTCATAGTAGCCTATACTTTAGACAGCCTACACACATACTTACATGGTGCATTAAGGGGTAGGCCGTTGTCAAGACGACTGGGTTTGGTGGCGATGAAGAGGTAGCAGAGGACACATACGGTGATGAGGAAGGCAAGGAGGACCACTGCTGCAATGGACAGACCAACTAGAGCACCAATACTGAGAGGAGAGGAGAGGAGAGGAGAGGAGACAAGGAGAAAGGACTGATGAGGAGAGGAGATGGCAATAAGATAGGGTGGTATGAGGAGATATTCTGTATTGCAGTAAACTAAAAAATACAACTCGCCATAATGTTAAGATTTAACAAAACATGCAAAAAAATGTTTTATCCATAAATTAAATAGGCTATACTATCTTTGTAACTGCCCCGCTTGATTATAGTAATGATCCTGCTCTCCCTGAATGAATGAGGGGGCTAAAAGCACAAAGGAGTCCTGAGGCTGATATAATTAACTTTGTAAAAGATTTTGTGTCAAGATGAATCACAATGGAGTTTATCTAACAAGTGAGAAATGAGCCTGCAATAGCCCATCTGTTGATCTTGGTAGAATGTGATTGCAAACAAAAACACTTCTTGCCAAATGGAAATTACCTCAACCACCACATATATCCGTATTCATACGGGAAAAAACTGTTGGGATCATCACAGCAATATTTAACATCATTAAATCCGCAGCAGTAGACAGCAGAAACAGCGTTTCCCGGTCTGGGGCAGGAGAATCCGTCCACAAACACACCGTCAGCGCTGTAGTAAGCGCTACACTGAGCGCTCATGCTGCAGCAGAAAGAAAAAAACAATAGGTTACTAATCCGTTGACTAAAGTGAAGGAGATTCCTGCATCCTCAGTGTGAGTGTGCGCTCTGCTATTAGACCAGAGTCAAGAGTGTGCTTCTCAATCAGCTATTTCGAAGGGAATGAACTAGCCTACGCCAAAAGAGGGAGATGGAAACTGAAGAAACCTCTCTCTCTCTCTCTCTCTCTCTCTCTCTCTCTCTCTCTCTCTCTCTCTCTCTCTGTCTCCCTCCACTCACAGACCTATAGCAGCACTCTACTTACTTAATCTGCTTGAATTTTTTGGACAGTCTTAAGCTTATTTGTTGACAATTTAGGGGAGACAGGGAATGGTTGTAACATGGGGAGAGTTGGAACATTACCAATTACAGATAAAATAGGAGTCATGGGATTATTTTAAGAATTTTACCTGCTTCCTCCCTTATCATGCATGGTTGTTGTCAAGGCTGGAAACAGGCACATTGACAATATATGGAGAAAAAATTTTTAGAAATGTTTCCATCCATCGCCAAAGGCTTATCCTGCCTGCAGGGTCGCGTGGGGGCGGAGCCAATCTCAGTTTACATCGGTCGATAGGCCGGTTCATCCTGGACAGGGTGCCAGTCCATGGCAGGGCCACACACACTCACATAAGGACATTTTTTGGAGAATATGCAATCTCCACACAGAAAGGCCGGGGAAAACTGGGTTTGAATCCACAGCCTTCTTGCCATGAGGCGACAGTGCTAACCACTGCAACACCGCACTGCCCTAAGAAATGTTTTGATGTAAGAAAGTACATTTTTTGAACAAAACTGTATTTTGTTTATCATGGCCTACTATTACAGATAAATTGTATGACCTAGCCTATATTAGATTAAATTATCATTTCTTAGGCAACAAGTGATGCATTTCCCCAGCTTCTTTAAAAGGCCTTAAATCCCTTCCTCTATAAGGCCTTTCTTGATTTTATTTTTTTATTTTGTTATTTTTTGTCCTATGCAGTCTTGAGGCCCACCAAGCCTGCACTCCAGGGTTACCAGCATTAATTTGTCAGCACTGTGACCTGTGCTTGAAGTGGTGCCAGCCTACTTCCGATTGTTCACATGTTGGTGTGTACACTGACACACACAGATGTTTTTTTTTGTTAGACATAACAATGTAAAAATATTTTCTTTAATTAGGTACATAGTAGTGTTTAGTTAGTATAATTTTTAATAAGTTTGTTCTAGTAAACAAATTTACATACAAAAATTGTTCTTTTATTTCAATAGACCTGTTTTGAAGCATACCATATGGCAACCATTTTGCTTGTTTTATCTAATTGTTACACCTTACCCCAGCATGTCTTAGAACTTACCCCAGTAATGGGCTAATGTAGTAACAAAGGAATACCATGTATTTGACATCAACTCACAAGGTCTGTGATATTGATTTAGTGCCTTTTGTAGTAAACAAAATGTGGGTACTTTGTATATGAGGCCAGCAAAAAAACATTCAGTGAGTTAAAGTTGCTGAAGCAACAAGTGTTATAACCATACCCTGTCTCCCCTACTTGTTCGCAAAAAGCATAAAAACAAGTTCACTCAACTAAACGGTTTGAATCTGAATTTTCTCATAAATTCAAACTGAAGTCTCCTGTTTTGTTTGAGCACATTGTTACAGCAAACTTGGAGGTAAATTCTCAATGTCTCTCTTCCATTACAGTAGCCAACACAGTGACACAAACAATGCAGGTTACAGTCTCTTGTGATCTAATAATGTTGTTTGCCATAAATAGACCTATACAATACCCTATCTTAAGTGTGATCATAAAGTTACAGTATTTAAGAAGTGTAATGATTTAGAGGTCTTGACCATACACTGCAGTAATTACAGGGGCTGTACCATGGATTACATAAAAGTGATTTTTGTGCCTGTAGCAGGACTGTGTGAGCATGAAAAGACCATACTTGCCTGACATCACTCTACATTACATTTATTCATTTAGCTGACGCTTTTATCCAAAGTGACTTACAATTGCTATATATGTCAGAGGTCACACGCCTCTGGGGCAACTAGGGCTTAAGTGTATTGCTCAGGGACACAATGGTGGATGGGTCACTGTGGGGGATTGAACCCAGGTTTCTCACACCAAAGGGATTGAACCCAGGTTTCTCACACTTGTAAGGGAGCCCAGGTTTCTCAAAACTGTAAGGGAGCCCTTACACAATCTTTATTATTTCTGACATGAAGTGTCATCTTGGAAATAGCTGTACAAATCAATATTTTAATATTAACAATGTATAAAATTGTTATGTGTGTTGTGAAAAGGGGGTCACTCATAGTAACAAATCCACAGAGAATTATCACCCAATTCTGCAGTTTACGTCAGTGCCACGAAGGCTTTTAGTGTATTTTAGCTCAACGTTTTGATTTCCTGGCCCATAACGTTTCTGTAAGATTCCTGCTAAGCACCAAAAGGCAGAAAGTCATGGTAAGCAACTAGCAGGGGAAAACTGTAGAGTAACTGATTTCTAAAAAGAGAGAAGGATGTATAAAAAGCCATCTGATTGCTATCACATTAACCACATCATCATTATAATGTTTACAGCTTGGTGCACCGTCCCCCAAATATCAGTTAGTAGGCTACTGGTTTACTAAATAGCACCTGGGTGTTTTTTCACATCTCATTCAATGCAAAGAGGAAATGTAAACTGCATGCATTTTCTACATGCAATGCTACATGTTTGCTTGGTTTGAAAAAGAGCAGCCTTTTCCATGTAGCAAAAAACCCCAGAGAAGTTATTCTGTGACTTGGGCCAAAAAATGTTAAAATCTGGTTGAAACATTGTTTTTTCTCTTATTGACCAGACCTACAGGCTCAGTATGACTCATTCAGCTTCACTCTGTGTCACTTAGTATTTAACATACCTCATACTGAAATAGTTCTAATGGAGACTGATACCATTGTTTGTAATTCTTTGTCTGATCATATTTCTTACCGGTATTTTTAGGGCATTGGCCTCCATTAGAGATCCCAAAGTAGAGTGAAATAGTTGGACTGTATTGTGATTATATGACAAAAACCCTGGACTCCATCACAGCTACATAACTTAAATACTAGAGCCTAACCTGCCATACTCGCCATATCTGAATTTGAAATCCTTTAAATCCTTATATTAGATACTGTATTATTTTAAATTTACATACCTAAATTATACCTAAACTAAATGTACATACCTAATTTATACCTAAACTATGTTCTGAACTGAAAAAGAATGATGGTGAAATATGTGCCTGTGTTTCCTCAGCCTTTGTTATTGATTGTACTGCAATGAGGTCAACAGTAGCATTGCTTCTGCATAATTATTGGTCCAAGTCCTCCACATTAGCTCTCAGTGACTAACGTAAAGCCTCAGAAGAGAAAACATCAGTGACAGTTTCCTTTTGATATTGGAAATATTCTTGAATTCTTGAAGTGCACACAAGCCCAAATATAATGATACATGATCAGTGCAATACTAGGTTGCAGCATATTTGGTTGGTCGGAAGAACATCATTGGAAAACCATGCGTAGTTTTCAAGAACAAGACCCCAATTTGTGGATACTCATTTCTAATTTGGGAACAAAAAATCTAGTCTCCACAAGTTTATTTTATATTTATTTATTTATTCATAAAGTGGATTCAAAAGGACACACCAACAGACTGTTCAATATGTCAGGACTATTGAAACTTAATTAGCTTAGGTGAGTAATAGACATTATTAGTAGGCTAGAACATCAACAAACATTTAGTTCAGAGGATGAGGACCTCAGATGGAAATTTCATTTTAAGCATCAGTATGCACTGACAACTTTAAAGAAGCATTATGCGTCAAACTGTGAAATTCTCTGCAGAATGATTTAAAGGGTTGTTTAAACATCTTTCAGTTCGAGAAAATGCATAAAGAATCATTTGACTATATGAAGTTGACAGGTGATGTGTTTCCTTGTTGTATATGGCTCTTGATTATTTTTATTTGTTTGTCAAATGTCGCTTTGGATAAAAGCGTCAAATGAGTAAATGTAAATGTATTTCACATGTTACTGAAAGTGGGTTGTTGTTCAAAGCTCTTGTTGTCACGATCCTGTCCTGAGTTTGTCTGTGTTATATTATTTTGGCCATGCATTCTCGGTGTTTTGATTTTGGTTCCATGTCATTGTTCTTAGTCCTGTACTTTAGTTCATGTCTTTAGTGTTTACTCCTGGTCTTGTGTTCTCTGTTTAGCTTTGTGTATTCCCTTGTTCATTTACTGGTTCTGTTCAGCTCTCTTTGTACCGGTCTGTCATGTGTTTTCATCTGTAGATTGTTCCTTGTGTTTTAGCTCCTAGTTTTGTGTCTTAGTGTTTTATTCTGGTCTGTGTTCTGTCTGTGTGGGTTACTTGGCCCCAAGTGTCTGCCTGCCTCTTTGTTCCCCTTTGCTGTCTCTGCCTGCCTGTCTCTCTCTCTGTCTTCCCTGCTATCTCTCTGCCTGCCTCGTTAGTCTCATGTCTGTCACCTGCGTAGCTCCCGCTATATTCCATCGAATGAATGTAAATCTAGGGGGCTGTATAAACAAACCAAAAAATATGAATATCTTGGTTTCTGATGGGGTTTTTTTCTTGGAGGGGAACACAGGGCAAGTGATTTACATCGCAGCTTTGTAGATGTAGTAGACAGTAACCTAAAGCTGAGGGGAGCTGCAGAGTCTGGTGATAATTCTCTGTGGAATTGTCACGTCCATCCAAAAATTAGGAAAAGACAAACTGTCTGACATTGTTGCGGCACAAAAACCCCAAAAAGCTTAATATATCTACAGTCAAAACATAATAATTGCTTCATATTTTGTGTATTCAAATGACATGAAGATGGAATTCATTGAGGAGGTCAATAGGTTTATTTGTAATTATAAACCTTTTCTGATTAATTTCATGCAATGTAATGCCATCCCTAGAACCCCACTGCTAGCATGGCCAAAAAGGTGACAAGACAAACGAAACGATAAATTACTTGGCAAACAATCTTTCTTCCATCCATCCATCATCAACCGCTTATCCTGCGTACAGGGTCGCGGGGGGCTGGAGCCAATCCCAGCTGACATCGGGCGAAAGGCGGGGTACACCCTGGACAGGTTGCCAGTCCATTGCAGGGCCAAATAATCTTTATTCAAATAAATTAGGCCTGGCATTGACTGAATGAGAACCTCAATCTCTTTTAATGAGAAATAAAAACAGTCCGTCCTTCATGACGGCGATCTAAGGATAATGTGCATTCGCATATCAATTAGGTTTTAAACAAAGAGAAATGTAAAGCATCAAACAATTTTTCTGTGTGAGGTACATTGCTGCTAGAAAATATACAATTATCTGTAAGATGGACAGTGAAAGGTAAAGCAATGGACATGGGGGTTGCTAATGAGACCATCCGTTTTGGGGTCAGGGACTCTACTGTAACAAGGCACAGGGGAATGCCCTCTTGTGAAAAATGGCACTTTCAGTCATCATCTTAAAGAGGAAGTGAACCACTAACATTCCTTATGTTCTAAGTAATGGGCATTTATCTTTCATCACCAAAAACATCCACCAAGAAAAAAGGTATTGTAACAATGAAAAAGTAATCCCACTTAATAACATCTGAGGAAACAGAAGAGTGTGAGTTGGGGCTGGTGAGACAAACAATACTTCAGTGCTCAGTTGAAAAGCTACAAACATTTCAAATTTACAAAAGGCTGATTGTCTTGTGTGTGGAGTTTCAATTGGATTCTGGGAGATTCAAAGGGACAAGCAAAATTAACTGAACAAAATTAACTATTTTCACATAAACAGAAATGTTTTTCTCATTCTGGATTGCCTATGCGTCTGTCTACAACTGCACAGAGCTACCAAAATCAAGTTTGCACTAACACTTGAGCTTTACAAAAGTGTGTGTCAGAAAGAAAAGATAGATAACAGGAGTCCCATCTGTCATATCTGTACTGGATTTATGAGCAAAGAGACCAAGGGATGGAGTAGAGGTAGTCGAAGAACATCTTTCCTGCTTCCTGGGACAATGTTTCCATCATAAAACACACAAACATTTTGTTACAGAAACATTGCAGAGCAATACTGGAATAATCAGAACATCGGAATATATTTGAAAACTGCCAGAGTATGTAAAAGAAGGGAACAAAAAGAAAACGTTAAAACTGAAGGAGATTAGATGATTGAAATCTCTTGCTTGTCAGTCACATGGGCATATAGCTGCCAGTATTTCAGGACTACATTCATTTAGGCTGATGAGGATGGACTCAGCTGCTTCATTACAACAGGCAGCAACCGTATTCTCGCCCTCATTTTAGCATGCAAATTGCCCCCATCTCATACATTTTTGCCCTGACATGATATGTAATGGAACAAGCCCACAGCAGATGACCTGTGGATGTCGAACATGTCTGCCCCATCTATGAATGAGGAGCACACCAGGCCTGACTGCTCGCTCTAATCTCAGATTATCTCTGCCAGTCCAATCCAGAAACAGAGAAAAAATTGGCAGAAGAAAGGGGATTATTTGACCGTGGTGGGGGATAGTGAACGGATGTGGCGGTTAGAACACACACCTACTTGTTCATGAATATTCACTCACTCACACCCACAGAAACAGAAATGCACACATAACAGTCACAAATATGAACGTGCAGTTTCAAATTCAGTCTGCGCATTTCATTCTGAGGTCCAGCCTCTCACCACTTGCTCATTCATGAACATGTTGATTCACAGGAGGCAAATCGCAGCAGTGACACGACTCCTGCCACCGACACCCCACTCCCCACCCAACTGGCTCTTCACCCCCGTCCTCCCTCCTCCACCTTCTCTTCTCATCCATCTCTCCTCCCCTGTCAGCCCGCAGACACCAGCCAGTAAACATTCTCCATCACCGCCACATGACAGATAATGCCAACCACCCCATTACACAGCAACAATCCCCACAGCTGTGGAAAAAATCCCTGCACCGCCTGATATGTGTTGCACTTCTTTTCACTGTAATTGGTATATTAATTCTGTCTTGTTTGAGATGTTATGCACGCTGCCGACAAAAGTGTATTTATGTCTTTAACAATGTGATCTTCTATGTGTGTTTTCATCAACTGAAAACAATGCATCATTTTACACCTTGATGACATGTCTGAGCTTTAGCTGTCTTCTAAAAGCCAAGATTAGTTCAATAATTTTGTGGGCAGGACTGTAGTGCACACCATTGTTTGGAAATTTACTGAAAGAAATATTGAAAATTATTATGGTGTAGAGTAAAATGGCTGCAGAGGTTTCTGGTCTCACAGCATCAGGGCATCGAGTACCACAACAGAAAGCACCATTTCTGATATCCTGACATTTTCCATGCTGGTTTATCTCCTGTTCCATTCTCACCTTAAGCACAGTGTGTTTCAATTTAAAGTTAATTTCACACCTGCACTCCATAGAATTGTATCCAACCATGTGACCTGACCTAAACATAGTTTCATAGTTTCTTTCTTTAATACTAAAAGATTAATTATGTTTGTTATAATCCCATACTTATAATAAGTCGATAAAGATGTGGATCCAAAGAAAACCATGTATCTCTATATATGATTAATTAATTAATTAATTTAAGGATTAAGTCTCACGGGTTGAGAAATATTCCCTACAATTAATATTTTTATAATGGCATTGTATCAGTAACAATGTAAAAGGGCTCATTTATAGTGATGAAGCTACAGAGAATCATTACCTGACTTTGCAGGCTTTATAGTGAGTTTCAGCTCATTGTTTCGCTGTCAGACTGCAAATTTACTTTCGGTTCACTCTCATCAGAGCGGTGAGAGTTTAGACACAGTGTCGTTTTCAGCAAAAAAGCTGTAAAAACCCAATGCACACAACCGGCTCAGTAATAAACGGCAGGTCTTACAAGGCAAGCCTGAACTTGTGACTGATGTCCGCATGGTGCCCAGATGAAGACTGTCTCTGGTGGCTGATGTTGGACAAGGCCTGGTGCCTTGAGGATCTTGTGAGGCTGATGCCGGAGTGGTATCTTGAAGGTATCTTTCTGCTCGCTCTGTGACTCAGACATTGTTGATTTAACTGTGGTACACTAGTTCCGGATGGATTGTTCTATGAAGTCATCTCCCAGAGCTCCCCGTCTGCCTAACACAAAGTAAACACATTGTCATTACAAAATGGAGACATTGATTCCTAAGTTTAGAGCTGATGAAAACTGGAAAGATATTTTGTAAATTAATTTTTGAGTGTGAGTTGATGTTTCCAAAGTCATCACAGATCAGACTTATACTGCTAATGAGCTAATAAATATGCATGACCTACAATTGTATAGGCATAACTTGCATGTTGTATTTGCGTGTGCGTGTGTGTGTGTGTGTGTGTGTGTGTACTTAAAAACATGAATTATGATTAGTGAGCAATCGAGTATACAGACTGTGAATTTATGTGCTTATTTCTGTGGGCGCACATGTACCTTGAGTTGTCATCATTATGTTCAATCATGTGTACTGGACTTCTGAAAAGCCAAGACCACCAAGATTGGAAGGCCCTGTTTCTGTTTTGCTGTGTTATTTACTTCATGTTGCTCTTTGTGATTTTTTTTCTTTTTTTCCCTTTTTTGTGATCTGGAACAATCCGCTGTCCAATTGTTCAGAGAGCTCTCTAATCCAGCCTTAGATCTGAGTCGTGCAGCGCAGCCTAATAGGATCGTAGTATTAACCCTGATGACAATACCACCAGCTGTCGCAGAGCCCCCTGTTGGCCACAGGAGGAATACTTTGGGGGGGGGGGGGCAGAGTGACAGAGGGAGGTGACCGACAGAGAGAGAGAGAGACAGACACAGATAGACAGAGATGAACAGTGTGAGATGCTCTTAGTCTCATGTGGAATAAATAAGGGAGCAGCTCAGAGAAGGAACACTCCTGAAGTGCTTTATTTTTGGACGACTACCTCTTTAATTTTACTTTTCACGCCCCTCCTTAACCAAATCCGAACTTTATTCTTTCTTTGAACATTTTCTTTCTCAGTTATTTCTTCTCTCTCAATCCATACTGCTCCTTCATTAGTGTGCATCCATCTATCTTGCCTCACCTGCTGTGTCTGCACTCAGCCATTTCGTCCAGTGTGGTGGAGGCTGTTGGCTCTGTGTTGGTTCTACATGGCTGAATAAGCGGTAAAAGGTGGGGGGTTGCTCCGGTGTTTGTTTTTTTGAGGGGATTGCGAGGTTGCAGTCAGGACCAGGACAAGCAGGAGGATGGCAGTGGCTCTGGATGAAGTGTGGGGGCGGGTGAAGAACGTCTGCAAGCAGAACGGACTGCTCATCTTGTCTGTGCTGGCCGTGGTCATTGGCTGCCTGCTAGGCTTCTTCCTCAGAGGGAAGCAGCTCTCTGAGCAGGTCAGTTGGTTAAAATGCCTGGTGATGATTTTGACCCCTGGTTCCCCCTCACACTACCCAACAGCCCACCCGCCAGCCTGCCTTATCTACCCCCTCAAGTGTCCATGTGTGAGCCCCTGTCTCCTTCTTATATGTGATGGCATCAGCCACCACAGCTCCTAATACAAGAGATTACCAATTTCCCTGTTCCCTTCATTTGCCTCTTTATCTCCACTCTGTGTGCTACCACCAACATTTTCACAATCATAAACAAACACAAACATGTACTACTGTCTTTGAACAGTACTGACTCACATTCAGTCCCGGGAAGCTCTGCCATAACTGCTACGTGCCTGAACCCAACCTTTACCCTAACCTTAACCTAGACACGATTCTAACTTTAACCTTAAATACTAAATAGATACCGTGAGTCCTCACAATTCACATTACACACACTCAACACCATACTGACAAATTCACTTTAAATAATATTTTTTTCACCTTATATTTATAAACCAGCCCCTCTTGGTTCATCAAAGCTCATCTAATTCCACCAAAATCTAGGTTTTATCACCACAATCAGCCACACTAGGACCATTAAAGTGAAAGACAGCTGTAATAAATAGTAGATTGTGTCTCGGGAAGGGCTTTGTTGATGGCACCTAAGTTACTGATACGGTGTTCTTTACCTGAAAGAATAAGAAAAAACGCCAAATGAAAGTGGTTAGCTTTCTCCTAAAAAGGCATTGAATTGGCTCATCCAATAGCCAATTTGTGCAGCAGCAGGCACATTGTAATGGCAAGAGACATATGCAAGAGCAATGAAATTGCTTTTTTCCTGCTATTTTAAAATGTGAGACAATATCTCATCAGTCGCTCAGATTGCCTATAGCCTCAGCTGGTCTGAGCACATCAATGGAAAAGGATTGCCAGTGGCGAGATTAGTTCTCAATCACTCACAGACACATCAAGTCAGCATACCATTTGTGTCCACTTATATAATTTACACAAGACTGAATGGGGAATTAATTACAGCAAATAGGTGGAATCCAGAGAATGAAAAGAGGCTGCTGAGAAAAAACATTCCTGCAGGCAACTGGATGATTAATTCTAAAAGCAGTTTGTGTTTGATAATGACTGAAATGAGTGTAAGAAAGAAATCAACACAAAAGTACTGCACACACATCTCCTTTAAGAAGAGTCAGTGTGCATGGGAGCAAACTCATTCAAGTGGAAAGGTTTCGTCTGACAGTTGTTGATGAAGCTCACAGCACAGTTTCAGTGCGGTGAACAAAAGGCTAAATCGCTTTATGTGATCCAAGTTGTCTTTGAGCCCAAATGGAAACTGACGGTGAGCTGGCAAAAACGCATCAAGTTAGTTCGTATTTCCCTGTCCTCCCACTATTTGGTACAGCCACACCCCAATAGCATAATACAAGAAGGGAAAATTAAATACATTCTGAAAAATCTGCTGCAGGCAAACCTTTCTCTACTTTCCACAATCTCATTTTGAATTGTGCAACACATGCGGGAGTTTGATCATCGTGCCTTAAAGAATAAGAAGTATAAGGACACACACTGAAACACTATCTAAACTTCTAATTCGCCTGGAAAATGAGAACAGGGGATCTAATGTAAACAAAAGATTTATTGACTCTACCCCAACACCTCATCGTCCCAAGGGCGAACACATATTTTTTGTATTTTATGACATTTTTCCCTTATTTCTACATGTAGAATTCCTACACACACACACACACACACACACACATGCACAACCTCACATTTCCTCAGGTACCTTATGTTAATTACTTAGCCTTATTTTTATTTCTAGCCCCCTCTAAAAGTCTGTTTAGCTCTTGAAGAGACACCAATTTACCATATTTTTAAGTATGTTTTCTTTTAACCTCTATGACAATATGGTCCTATCGGAACATAGGGTATTATGCCACAGCTAACATACTCACAGTGATGATGCCACACTTGCTGATGTTAAGCAGGTATAATGTTCGGGTGACAATGTTAACTAGCTTTAGTGTGTTAACATGCTAACATTTGCTAATTAGGACTAAAAACAGCTGCAAGTACAGCTGAGGCTGAAGGAATGTAATTTAGTTTTGCAAGTATTTAATCATATAGTCTTAGACAAATAAAGATTTTTACCTTGTGATGCCACTAGAGGAAAATTCAGGGGATCACTTTTTTTTTGAACTGATGACAAAAAAATAAAACACTACTCATTTAGATAATTCAGTCTGGAACATTAAAGTGGTGGAAGGACTGACAGACTGACATTGCGGTCGATATTGTCTAACAGCTGTAACTGTAAATTTCTAACATTAACATCACTTAGGCTCTTTACACGCTTGCAATTAACTTTTTTGACGGTGGGTCTCTGACGTTGACAGCGTTGTGTTAAGAACAGATAGACTAACTTATCAGAGTTTACTTGAATTCACTGGTTTTTGACAGTTGTGGAGCAGTGCTCATGATACTAACCATTCAACTATGGATCGACACAGGAATGTTTTCTGCACGGAAAAAACAGCAACAATCCTCCCTCCAGCCCATGATCATGTTGTGATTCAGACTGTGCACGAACAGGAGGAGGTGTTCACAGATGGGTCTGTTGTCAGCCCCTTTCATACAGAGATCCAACAATAAATGCGGAAAGTAGGTCTGCCAGTAGTTCGCTCAGTCATATAGGCTACAAAACCAACGTTTGCAGCATGATCATGCAACCATGTGTGCTTTCACATACCGACACGGCTTTCTGGAGCCAGTGGCATAGAAAATTACCGTTATGAGTGACGTTTCTCATATACACCAACACTTTCCAGCTCCTTACCTTTCATACAACGGCCGGTATATTGCCGCAATAATAAGGGAAATGTGGTTTTTCATGGCGAGACAAAGCTCGTGTCTGTGTCTGTCACAAACACAGTGAGCTTGGGCTATGGGCAACAGGCTAGACAATGTGCTCAAAAATTGAGCATGTCAAGGTGATTTTACTCCTTCAGCAAGAAAAAAAGAAAATATACTACAAAATAAACTATTAGCTGCCTGATGAGTGCCTCTGAACAATTCTGAACACCCTGACCTGGAGGTGAAACATTAATTTCACTCTTTAAAAATGTC
The DNA here is from genome assembly GCF_014851395.1 of Micropterus salmoides. Taxonomy (NCBI): domain Eukaryota; kingdom Metazoa; phylum Chordata; class Actinopteri; order Centrarchiformes; family Centrarchidae; genus Micropterus; species Micropterus salmoides. The sequence continues at coordinate 23,074,512 of NW_024040485.1, read as the reverse complement.
CAGATTAAGTGGTTCCCAAAATAGATTGTTTTTTATTACAAGTCTCACATGGAGAGGAATTCAATCCCTTGAAGAGAGCAGAATAATTCAGTTGTATAAGGCAGCACGTCTTAAAAATGTTTTTTTAGTATAGAATGAACAGGGGGCGTTAATATCCTCACACACTGCATTCAGGAATTCAAGGTAAAGACCAGTGTTTAGAAGATGTTTCTGGCTTTCAGTTCAGGCTCATTACAGTAACACCTTCATCCTTTTGTGCCCAGTCTCAGTAGAAGAAGTGATGACATAAAAGCCTTTATTTGTAAAGAAAATGAAATAGCATAAAAGGTTAAAGAACAGTTTAAAGAAAAGCAATGGCATTTGAAAGGCAATTATAATTAAAAGCCAAGTCGAACAGAAATGTCATAAATTAAATTACAGCACATATCCTCAGAAACAAAAATCTGTACCTTATGCACTGACAATATTTAACAGTGCAAGCACATCCAAGGGTTGATTGTTTCTGACCAGTGTCTCAGCCTGCTGCTCAAAGTAGGTGTGTGTGTCTGTGTGTCTGTGTGTGTATGTGTGTGTGTGTGTGTGGGGGGGGGGGGGTATGTTTTGTATTCTATATCAGTCTGTGAACATAGTATTCAGAGTGTGCACGATTGTGTATGCACATGCGTATATATATATGTATTAATATGTCACTGAGTCTTGGCATCTGCTAACAGTGGACACACACACACACACACACACACACACACACACACATTCACGCAGCCATTCGGCCTAAAAGCTCTCTCACTTCGAAACAGAACCAAAAAGCTTTTATTGCTCCATCATCTCACTGCACAAATGCGCTGTACCTAAATTTCATTTTTTCATTTCCAGTTTTTCTACTGGCTTTTTTCCTCTTATGTCATATTGATACATGATAATGTCATGCATGCATAAATAGATCCTTTATTTTGCTTGTTAGTTTTTTAGCTTGTTTTTTTGCCCATGACAATAGCAGACATAGAGCGACATTAGCATTCATTCCATGGTTTGAGCCCCACCAACTATCTCTTTAACTGCTAGATGCTCCACTATGTTCACCAGCTAGTCATTAAGGTAACGTATATCAGAGCTTCTTGCTGAAAGCACCTGCCTGCTGTGGCTGGAAACAATGTAGTTGTCATGCCGTAAAACCAAAACTATGAGATAAAAGGCTCCATAGAGCTGCAGGAAACTGCTGAATCGAGTGATCTTTCGCTTTACTCGTAGTTCTTTGATCCATTAAAAAAAAAAAATGTTTTAATGACAGCTTTAAGTGAAGTTGGCCTGGGCAGGAAGAGTAACCTCATAGCTCCGTGAGATGTAAACCATTTTAAGTTGTGGAATTAATTTCTCCCTTGTAGCCACATAGTTTCTGATCCACCATCAGACTGAGCAGACACATTTCAACACACCTTTTACAGTTATCTCACACTCAATCTTGAATCTGTTTCTAGGTATTGGGGAGTAGCTACTACTATTCCATGCATGAAAAAGTTGTATAGTTATCCAGAGGGAGCTGTGTGAAGTTTGATAAATTGCCTCACTCACAATTCTATTAACAGTTTCTTATCAAACACATAAATATAGCTGTGTGTCTAATAGTATGGGTGCTTTTGTGAAGAGTGATGTAAATGCAGTTATAACACACATTGCCCTTATTTGTAACCACAGACATATAATGTAATGTAATAAAGTAGTTAAATCATGTTTGACATTTTTAAACTACAGATAGCTGCTCCATTTCTAATTACTTGTATTCAGACAGACTGAGTTTATAACTGAGTGACTTCCACAATTTACCTTTCTGTCCTCTACCTCTGTTCAGCACTCATGTACTGAACATAATGTTAAATTAAGCAAAAGCACCAGCCTACTGCAGCATCGCACTGTGTTCATTAATGGCCAGAGGTTTGAAGTTAAATGTGGGAAACACATCGTTTTCAGTACATTCATGCTAGCGAGGTGTGAAAAACACACCTGACATAGTTTGTTTTGGTTCCCTCAGTACTATTATGTTTTTTCAGTATGAATTCCCAACTTCCAACATATGATCAAACATGGGTAAATTATGAACAGGTGAGGTTATGAACAGATAACTCATGTAGCCTAAAAAGTCTTTTAAGACAATAAGCTGCAGTATTTAGTGTTGCCTGAAACCTTCATTTTTAACACTGTCAAAGAATTACTTAAAGAGGAAACACGACCAAAAGACCAGCAACCATCACACCATTTATCAGGATATGGGATATGAAATTACCGATTGTTTCAATCTTTTTCATCAGTGCTTATGCAATATGGCTCTAGGGATGGGAATGGCTCTCTGTATATCGGTTCGTCCACCACTTCAGTCTAGACTGAACATTTTCATAAAATATTGGACTGATTGTCATAAAACTTTGTTGCTAATTAGAAAATGTTAGCATGATATCACACTAAAGTAAGGTGAACATTAGTATTCAGCTCAAAGCTGTGTGCCTCGTGTCTGCTAACATGGCTTGAGAGTGTAAGTCTTGTTTTTAAACCCAATGATTTGGCATTATAAATGTGTCTGGTCATTTTTTCATCAGAATTTTTTTCCCACTGGCTTTAGATCAAGTCTGTCAACATAATTTGAATATGCCATAACTAATATAATGAGACCCTTTTCTCAATCACTCACACAGACACACAGAAAGCACATATTTGTTCAGCTACTGAAAAGAAACAAGTATTGTTGACAGGAAACTGGGAAAATAAACCTTTTATAAAGGTGAAAATGTATTTTAGCAACAAATAGACAGCAACAGAGCATAGGCTACAGGCTAAACACAGTTGGAGACACTGAATCTACAGCAGAAACCTGTGCCAGATGACCTAAGAGGTCTCGGTGGGTCATTGCTTTTTTTGAAATCGCCTTTCACACATATGAGAGCAAAAACGATTTAAAAATCAATTGTATCCTGAAAGCCACTGCACAGTGTGTTCTCTTTCTTTGCTTAGTTCCTGAGGACTTTAGCTGCAACAGCCTTTTTTAAATGTGCATCGAGGTTTCATTTCTAGAAGTTACAAAAACAGACAGGGTTTTAATTTAAGCATCTTATCTTTGCAATGTTGTTTAAGCAATAAAAGTCTTTCTGTGTTTGTGAAAATTTAGGTCAGCACAAAGAATGACACTAGGATTCTTCTTAAACTTCATCAGTACCTCAAAAGTAATATTAGACATCTTGGACATATTGGAAAATACATATGTTCATTTTATTAGTTTGATGGGAGTACTGATACCTGTCTTAGTCCTGTAGTAGCTACTGACAGCTGGTTATCTTAGCTGAACACAAAGACTGGAAACACTACCAGATTAAATAAACAAGATAGAAGGTGTTAATTAGAGAGCTTTGGAGATGCTGGTTGGTCTTTGTTTGTTTGTTTTTAACCTAGGACCGAGACCAGGATAGCTGTTTTCATCTGTTTTGTTGCAGAAGCTGCTGGCTGTAGCTTCATAATTAGAAATACAGACATGAGAGTGGTACCTATATTCTCATCTAACTCAAAAATGCAGATTTCCCCAAGCGAATTCCTTTAAGACACAAGAAATGAAGCCTTTTTTCTAGTATATGTCCCCAGAGTATTTAGTGATTGAACTGATGGTATAAGGGTCATCCAGTTCTGTATCATGAACATAATTATGTTAAATGTTTTAGAACAAATGCCTAAATACAAAAGTACCAAGGATTGATCCCTAGTGGAACTCCACATCAATAAAGAAATTCAATCATGCAAATAGGTATTAAACAAATGAAACACTATGCCAGACCAACCCTAATGTACTCTGGTGTCTAATTACATTGAATACAATGGTGATGCAGTGACTGGTAACAACTGATGTCTGGTTACTGAAGTGAAAAAAACTCCACAGAAATTTGCACATACAAACAGGAATAATGCAGGTCACCATAGTGATTATAATATTTGCACAACATATTTTGCTTGTATTGTATAACTTTGTATTATAAACAACATGTTTTTCTCTGTCACTTGCAGGAGGTGAAGTACTTCCAGTTTCCAGGAGAGCTGCTAATGAGGATGTTGAAAATGTTAATCTTGCCCCTCGTTGTATCCAGGTAAGTGCAACACGGGTCCACATACACGCTCACACACAAACACCTGCATGCCGTCTGTGTGCCAAATGTCAAGCTTGATGAGTGAAAAAAGTCAGGTTTCACAATCAACTGTTGAAACCATGCCCTGTAGTTCTGATGAATTGCATTGTCTCTGTGGAAATGCGTTTAATCAAATTAAACTAACTCACTGGGTGAGTATTATTGTCACTGCAGTCAATCTCCCACACACAAAGCGAGAATGCCACATGCTGCAGAATCATTTTTCACATAACACTGTTGCCTCTGGTGGTTATTATTCATTTGAAAATGCACCAAGAAATCAGAGCTGCTGCCCCACCTTTTCTTTTGAATAGATGAAACATGAAATTTGACGAACCTGGGAGCTATTTGAATGTTCTTCTGACAACAATGAGGGGTGAATTTAGTTTGTACTGTAGTGGCTGTAGAGACAATTGACTATGAATGTTTGTCCTTGTCCTATGTAAAAGTGCTGTACTATATTGTATAGCAGAGAGGATAACCATTTGGGAAATCAGGGTCCACAGAAAGACATTTCCTAACTGTGTAAATATTAATCCGTGTGTACTTTCAAAGTGGTTTTCTAAAGATGTAAAACAGCAGTAAGACAAGATAAACACAGCAATATAAAATGACAGTTACATTTTAAATAAAATAAAATATACAGTACAAATAAGCAAAACTTAAATGACAAGGATTAAACAGGACAACAGGATTTACAATGCAGTTACACTGCAGTACAAGACATGACAAGGTAAGTTTTAAGACTCAATTTAAAAGAACTTCGTTTTGGGGGGAGTTTCTCAAAGATAGATTTACACAAAGCACTCTGTGGGAAATTATAACAAACCGTGTGGCAAGCTGGGGCCTTTCTGTGTGGAGTTTGCATGATCTCTGTGTAGATTTTCAGCAGATGCTCCGCTTATATTCTCCACACATTTTGTTTTTATGCATATCCTATAGAATTTGGTACTCTGACTGTGCATGGCTGCATGATGATTAATGTAGATGAAAAGCACAACCTAGATTTTTTACTGCACCCAATTGTCTTTTTCATCATCAAAGATTAAAGAGTAATGTTTATATGGAAGTAAACCTTTGCCCTTTTATAGCTTTGGATGCATTTATTGGAAGCACACAGCCTGCCAGATTCTCAGTTTGACTATTTTAGGCCCAAAGCTCTTAGTTGCCTTCATGTGGTCAGTGATGTCCGACACACAAAAAAACTCCCAAAACAAATCATGCGAACGCACCAGTTACATGCAGGGTGCTTTGTGCAATAAGCTACTTACAATCTATGCAACAGCAAAGACTGGATGAGAAGTTAATCCTCACTCTGTCTGTTTCTGTCTGTCTGTCTCTCTGTCTTTATCTCTGTTTCTGTGTCTATCTCTTGAATATGTCTCTTTTTGTCTTTATTTGATCTATAAACACAAGGCAACGGGCAGTAAGAGTGTTTGCACATTTATGCAATGGTCCACTCCCCCTGTTTCACAGATTCAGAGCAGGAGATGCCAAAAGTGAGGCACGTGAGGGCAAGAGACGTTAATTACAACTAATCTGAAACAGTGCAGGTAGGCACGGGGCCAAACGCAGCTAAGGTCAACGAATCACTTCAGCACACAGCAACGTAAAAACAATTAGGGCAAACATTCAACACGCTAAGCATAGGCTCAGGCTACTGGGGCTCCTGTTGAGTCTGCAACACACACAATGTTCCTGGTGCGTATATAATGGATAATAAAGTTTGAAGGCATGGCTTGCTACCTCACGGCTGCTGTGTTTGGACTGATAACTATGTATCCGCTCCGATTGTACTCTCTCAAACCCTCAGACTTTCACATCAATTTAGCCACAGACATAAACACAGTCAGTTTCCCGCTTTTCTCTGTTTCATTCTCTCTTCTGTCATGCTCACTGTTTATGGCAGAGTGTATCTAGATTGGGATGCAAAGACTGGCTGGTTGACACAGTGCATGGTACAGTAGGGCTTATCTAGAGGTGAATATCCGCACCAGCCCTACAGCCTGCCTGTCCCTATTTTTTCCCCTCCCAGCACCATCTGCGCACCACCCAAAGCGGAAACCAGATTATCCCAAGAACGCGTCATACAGAATCAATGGCCACTCCACTTACTGCCTCCTTATGTTCCATGTTTCTTTTAGTTTGCGGATTGTAATTAAAATGTAGAATTAAACAGAACTACATTTTGAAAAACTATATGTTTATTCTTTTTTTGTGTGGTTTCCAGAGACAGCATTTAACATTTTAATAAAGCCCTTGGAAGCTCTTTTTCACCAGTGGTTTGACTGAGATCTGATCGTCAAAGGTGAAGAACAGTTTAATTATATGCAGCATTCGCACAAATGTGTGGCTGATAACTGCCTTTGCATGGTACGAATAAGTTTTTCTTTGTAATGATGGCACATGAACAGTGAATCAAGTGCCTATTTCCAGAGTTGTATTTCACTCTGTTTGACCCTTAGTTTGTCCTCTATCAGACTATCCATGTTTAGCTGATTGCTTAGTTACACACACTGAAGAAGAAATAATTTGCACGAAATGTGAACATTGCAAAACAGATCTAATTGGGTTTTTCCTGTAGGTTATTTACAAGGTTTTGAGAAATGTGAAAAACATTTGACCTTGAAACATGATGTGTGTTGAAATGCAAGGCTACCATAGGTGTTTGGGTTTTTTTCATTATGGTCAATTTATGGTAGCTCTTCAGCCACAGGTGTCCTTAGAAACAGACTGAAATTCAAACATGTGATTAGCATCCTTGAATATGTTGCACAACAACTCCTGAACATAAAATATGTGCATCTTAAACATTTAAGTAATTTGTTTTTCTTGGAACTACATGTATTTCCCATGAGGGAATTTTAATTTGGCACCCTGATCTTTATTTCATTCCCACTGTTTTTGGATTGAATAACACATGTGGAAGACAATGTTTTATCATATTATTTGTTTGCATCAATATTTGGCATTCACTGTGAGATTTTCCTTGTCACAAGCTAATTTCTGTCCTCACACAGTAGCAGGGTGATAGATTGCCTTATTAGGATTGGTTGCCAGATAATTCCCTGTGAATAATTCTCTGACTAAAAGACAAAAATAGAGATGAAATGAGCTAGTGTAATTTTCTTGAGATAGCGCTAATCTGAATAGAGTGTAAATGACTGATTATAGTTTCAAATTGAAGTCCTTCTATCCTTTTCCCTGGATGTGGATGTGGCTCAATGAGTTTGGGCCCATGCCATATGTGCTCATCAAGTCACATTATGAAATGTATCTGCGTTAATGTCACAGTGGTGACGTGCGTGTATCCTCAGCTTAATGCAGCATAATTTGTTTTGAAGAATAAGAGTATATGAGTTCCTTTAAAATTATTTTAATATATAAAAGTAGCTTACTCCCTATATGGTGACATTCAGGAACAATACGCTTCGCCTAGTGCTTGCTCTTGGTGGGAATTGTTGGGCTTCTGTAAATAACATCATAGAGTACGGTCTAGACCTGCTCTTTTATGAAAAGCGCTGTGAGATAACTGTTGTTGTGATTTGGCGTTATATAAATAATATTGAATTGAATTTCTATTCAACTTGTAGCAGACCACAATACTCATTACAGTATACAGCAATGAAAAATCAGCTGTCAAGAACATTTCAAAGTAAGATCTTGTTAAAAGCAATGTCTTCAGTTCATCAGACATATGTATTTAAATCTCAATTGCCTGGACATCATGTTGCTGAAGTGTGTTTTGTCTTGCATTGTGAGTCTTGCATCCAATTCAGTTCATTTCAATGGAATTGCTGCGATTCCTGAATTTACAATTAGGGAGAAGCTGTGTGGCATCATTTACTTTAAATCCACAAGAGATATGGGTTCCAAACATTTACACACATAGTACAAATACACCTTTTAAATAAACTGTGTGAATTTACTGTCCCATTAGCAACTAAACTTTTATTTACCATTTTAACTAACATTTTTATTTTAAAAAATGGTGTACAGTGCTGAACAAAATGCCAGAGGGAGTAAAGCACAATATTGAGACTTTTTGGAGAGAGATGGTATGCCTAGTGCTATCCCAGCTGGCTAGCATGTTAGGATGTGGCATATCAAGCTACAGCAGTTGGAAGTCCCAATGTCAGCTAGCCTCACAAAATGCTTCTTTTAAAACACTGTATGGTGGCTAACAAATAAATATTAAAGTAAACTAATCTAAATGTGTAAATAGGATCTGCAGCCCTCAGCACCATGAAGAGGAGTTGAGATTGTTGACTACCTTGTGGTTCATTATAGAGAAACACTTAAAATATATGCATTATTGTATCATGCTGTTACTGTAGTTTTTCATTTCACAAGTAATATTATTGACAACTGGGTTTGTTTCCTAATATATAATGTTATTGTTTTTTTCTGATGTCTGCTCAGTGCTAGTCAGCTCAGCAGGTCAGGGAACAGAGTTAGAAGAACGAGAGGTTCATAGAGAATTGATTTTCTTCATCTCTGCATGAAGAGAGACGGATAAACACACAGCAGTGTTCTCGGTAATTACTAACTCAATATATTTGATATATTATTCATTCCATGTTGCTGCAAGTTCACGGAAATGTCCTGGATATCTGATATGTATTTTTGGAATCTTTGGTCATTAGCAGGCAACACCACCTGTTGTCAACTTCATTTTTGAATCTTTCTTTTCCACACTTACTGTATGCTGAATTATAAAGCTTTTGTTAGCGCATGACATCTAGACAGGCCTATAGTGATCTGAGCTGCAGGAACAAAGGCCACAGTGTCATTATCACATGTCATCGATGTCATGGATAACACCTCTCAAAGAAGCCTCTGCCTTTTTTTTTCATGTGGACGAAGGATTACTGTAATACTCTTACTCAGCAAAGGTGCAGCTGGGAGGAGTGTAAGCCCCATATGGTCCAAAAATCTTGTGGCAGATCTGCATGTGCTCGAAATGCACTGTAATCCTACCTTGACTCAGATGCCAGAGATAAGGAAAGAGATCTCTGTGTTCACTATCAAGAGTCCAGTAATTCAATTTCCTGTCAGTCAGAAGCAGAGATGCAGCAGCTTAAGTGCACTAAAAGTATTTGTTCGTCTGAGTTCACAAAATTTTACAGTAAGCGTACATATAAGCCTCAGCTAAATATGTAAATGTATAACCTGTGATGAGGTGTTCCATATGAAAGCCCTAAGTGGCCATCCATTCACATTTTTTACTCCGTTTTCCCGTGACAACAGGAAAAGTTTCTCAATGTAATAAATAATAAATTTTGTTTTCCAGAGATAATGGGATACATTTCTTGTGATCTCAATATGATATGATATGATTCCACTTTAGTGGAATTTTTTTTTATTATCCTCTTCAACAAAGTTCTTATGAAGAGACCTTTTCACATGATCACAATAAAGTATGTGCTGGAGGGTGTGCGTCCCGACGATTGGTTTATATCCATCAACCTCTGGACCCTTAGTTTCATTTCCCCAGCGTCTCCAGGCAAAGGAAACTCCAGCCTTTCTCATTCAGGGAAACACATATAAACATTTCCCTAGTTATTTTAGAGGTGTGTCACGCAAGCCACAGACTCTTATGAATGGCCTTCAGAACTTTTTAAAGGTGCATGACACACCTCTGAAATAGCCATCAGGAAATGTGAGAGGTTGATGGATGTGGACCAATCGCCAAGAGACACACGCTTCAGTACATACTTTATTGTGAGCATGTGAAATGGTAACTTCAACTTGTTGAAGAGGAAAATAAAATTTTAAAAATCTGCAAAGATGAGAATCAAACACACAACCAATAGTGGCATTAGGAATCTGTTTGAAATTACTTTAAATAAAGTCACCTACCAACTCCTGTATTACAATAAAGTATTGTTTTATTTTGTAAAAAAAAGTATTGCAATGGATTACATGGCCGCAAATATATTGCATTTAGCAGCTAAAGAGAATCCAAATAAATGCCCATATTGTTGCTAACATAACTGCTGGCTGTATAAATGGGCAATTTTCTGCAAACAAGTTCACCATATCAACGTAAAAGGTGATATAATAGTTGTGTTGTGGTTCCGCTGCCCTGTGGGTGTGATTCAAAACAAAACACTCTTATATATAATTAGTCAATAAAGGGAAAGAAGAAAGATCCTTCATATTTTAATAATGTATTTTATATGTTTTTATCAGTTCACTCTGAAGATTTTTTTTAATTTATCATAAAAAAAAATCAATTTCATAGCTTCTGCCACCTCACAATACAGTAGTACACCACAAACTCAAGATAAAACAGGGAAAATAAAACAATTTACTGTGAAATTAATTTCAGGCTTAAACACACACAGTAGGGAAGAGGAGGAGAAGATCATGAGGTAAATCCCTGGAATAGCAAATGTAATTATTTTCCTGTTTTTGACCTCCTGGCTGCAGTTTGTGGTTTCCCAAAGAGCTGCAGTCAAAAAAAACTGTGCACCAAACATCTGGACATACAATTCAGTTTTCAGTTGAAACTGTTTGTCTGTCATGTCACAGTAGATTGATATGTTTGGTTTTACCGTCAATCCACCTCAGCTTGACTTTCTTCTTGTTCTGATTTCTTACCAAAGGTCATCTAATCCCTGGCCAGCGCAGGTCAAACCCCTGACCTATCGTTACTACAGCTGCACATGTTGTCCGAGCGTGGGAGTTTATTCACACAAGCTGTGTATCTTTCTGGCATTACAATTCCAGTCTCATAACTCAAACAACAAACAAACAGACAAAGGTGGAGCACCTTTAGCAGTGAAGAGCTTTTCTATGTAATGGAAACAACAATGAGGGTGGAATAATTATAAATTGCACATTAATTTGCTGCAGCAATATCTGTGATGATAATTTAAACTGGGGGATCACACACTGGCTAATCAAGCACACTTTGGTTTCATGCATATTAGTCCCATTTTTGCACACTAAGACATTCAATCTAAGGTTTCATATGACAATCACACCTTGTGGTCATGGGAGTGTTCTAAGGTACAATGAAGGAACTAAATTGATGAATTCAGCCCCATTCAGTAAGGATGAATTAAAAAGGAAGCAAAGGACGTAGAGATACGTCCATCAAGATGAGCCATGATTTATTTTTAGGTCTGGGTAAAAGATGTCAGCAAAGCAAAAGGTGCAACCCAGCTGCAGTGATGCTTTGGGTCAAAACGATCATTGATTTTAAAATACAATATTTTCCTGGAGTGACTTTGAGAAAATAAAGGCATTTTTTTCAGTTCCCTTTCAATTCCCTTTACTTTCTCATCACTGTAGATGAAGGGAGACATATGAAGGAGAGGTAGAAATTCATGAATAGAGAGCTGGTTTTATGAGAATAATGGCTTCCTTAGCCCTGTTAAATTACAGGACAGAAAATTATTTTCTGGAAAGGTTTAGTTTAACTCAGCATGAGAAGGAAAAGCTTGATAAAAATAAACATATAGCTATGGGGATGATGCACTTCTTTGTATCTTTGTTCATCATGATCATCATCATCAGCGTCATCATCATCGGCGTCATCATCCCTGCAGCAGCAGGAGACTCACGAGGTTAGATAACTGCCAGCATGGGCTTCAACTTATTTTCTATGAGTGGGAGAAGTAGTAGCAGTCATATCAGTAGCTGTAACAAAACTCTTGGAAACAGACACCTATTACCATGAAAAACATCTAAAATAACACACTTAAAGTGAATCAGTAATATCTCCTCAACCATTACACATAGATGCATAATTCTTGTCTCCTTTGAAAAGTCAGAAGCTAAGGAATATGAATCAATAAACCCACTTTTCTATTAAAGAGTAAATGGAGATGCAATAAAGGAAAATATGATATTTTCATCCTCGCCTGGTATAAAATCTATATTTTAATAGCAATATCAACATTAAAACCAAATCAAATCATCCAACTGATCATCATGCAACTGAATATCTATTAATACACCTGGAATACAACTATAACTGTAAATTGTAAAAGAAGGTTGAGATCACCTTTATGTCTGGAGCCATGAAATTTAGCTTACTTTAGCAAGACTGGAAACAGGGGTAAACAGCTAGCATGGCTAGGGTTGCCACCCACCCCTTAAAATACGGAATTGTCCCGTATTTTCGAGTTGTCTTTATGCAGCATCCTATGCAAATCATCCCACACCCATTCTGTGAAGACTGATTGGGTAATACTCCCTACTATTGTTGGTTTGACTAATACCGTCAGATTCAGGGCCAGTCGGGGGTCAGATAAGGTCCAGTTTCTTGGCAGAAAGACGAGTTGAAACAACGGCGTAGGCAGCTCCAGAAACCCCCTATGACTCGAAAGCAGATGCAAAAGTTGCCTACCGGCAAAGGCAAGTGTGGGAGAAATCATATAGGCCTACCTGTTTGGAAAGTGTCAATGGAAATAAGTATCAAGCCAAACTGCACAATTTGTCGGCCACCCCAGTTACTAAAGTTCATTAGAAATTTTTCATCTTGTCCATCAACAGCCACATCATAAGCATCGTGGCATCCACTGGTTTTGTGGAAAGGATATTTTCCAGAATGACCAACAAAGTGACAGCAAGAACCGGTGCTCTGTGGAGCTCATTAGGAGTGAGATCTTCATCACTCTCAACTTTGAGCAGTCCTGTTCTACTGTAGCTGTTTGAAAGAAAAACAGCTACTCAGTGCTGCACGAGTTGTGGCTACCTCTTGTGGCTACATTTCAGTAAAGCTTACTTAGTCTTATCTCAATAAGAATTCTCTTTCCCAGTCCAGAATTTGCTTGTTTGCTTGACTTAGGAATATGAATCTATGACCGTTTTGGACAGCAGCCCTCATCTGTACTTTTTAGCAAGAAAAATGCCTTGACTTCATTCCAGCTCATTTTATTGTAATGGCACCCGCTTCAATCAGGCAGCTGAGCCTGTGCCCTTCAGTTATATGCATGTTCCCACCACACTCATGTTGTGATCTCAGGCTCCCATCCAAACCAAAAGCTCTATTTCTCGTGTGTGTCAGCACTGAGTCGTTTTTGTATCTGTTGAAATATTATGTGACTGGATGAGGTCGAGCACAGACAGTGACCGCACGGAAAGACTCACTAGTCCCATCTAAACACTTGCCAAGTCAAACCAGATTACATTTTGGACAGGGAAAAAATATTGTCACCCCAGCTCAAGAGGTTCAGTAAAGATCTCTCCAACTCTCCAACTCTCTCTCTTCGTCCATTTCTTCCTTTGCTGGCTCCATCCTCCCACTGTGCCAGCATTTCAACACCTTCCCTCACTTCCCACAAATTACATCTTCCTGCATGTTCTATGCCAGCTGAGAAGCAAACCGTGTTGAATGAGTGCTTTTGTTTTGTATTTCTGAAAATTTTACAGTGAATGTCACTGTGTCAGTGCAGTGAAAATGACGATCTTGAAAAGGAGGACTATTCAAAGCAACCAATTGAAATGTAAATTACTCTCTTCTGTTTATGATGTTTATGATTACAGTTGTTCATCTCCCCCTACCCCCAGGCCTTCTGTGATAGAAAAAAAGAAGTAGAAGCCTTTCAATGTCTAAATTTACAATTGACAAGAACGTTGAAAGATAGATAAGCAAGCAAGAAAAAGACATACAGATTTAGGTCATTACATCCGGTTTGATGCTTTCTCATTTTCCCAGACTAGCTTATCTGAGATGGCAGGTTCTTATATAAAAGACTTCTCTGGTTTGAAAAGAGGCTCATTAGGTTTGGTTAAGTGGCGCCATCTTGTCAAAGATGTACAATCAGCTCTTAACTGAAGCCTTATTGGAAGGCTTGCTCACACACGCACATAAGTATGTTATTAGGATGAATATTGAAAATTTTCTCTTATGTGTCACTATAATTATCAGTTTTAGTTTGAGTCTATTGAATCTCAGTGGGTTGTTTACCTCATGATGGTATTTTGACACTGTTGAAGGACTGATGATGTTTTATATATTCACAGTGAGAATTGTTTTCCTAAATTTACAGAGGAAAGAGGTAAAAAGTTGTATTTAACCTGAGAACCTAAACTCAGTTATATATTCAACAACCTTCAGCCAAGTTGTGCAATGTATTGCCACCTAGTTTTCTTTGCTCCATAAATGCTTTGAGTGAAAATGAACACTAAGAGTTAAATGATCTGCAACCACATGCCAATGAGCTAATATTTTTATTCATTCTGAATAAAGTAACTTTGCAGGGAAACTAACATTCATTTTTCAAAGTAACCACTTCTGAAAATCCTTTGGCAGTGCTTTCACCATGTCCTTCTCAATTTCTAACATTAACCTCTACTCCCCTGTCTGTCTTTTTGTCTTTTTGTTTCTGACTCTGCCTTTGTGTGTCTCTGCTTCCTCTCCATGCTCCAGTTTGATGTCAGGTCTAGCTGCCCTGGACGCCAAGTGCTCCAGCCGCCTGGGCATCATGACCATCTCCTACTACCTCTGGACCACCTTTGTTGCCGTGGTAGTGGGCATCGTCATGGTATACATCATTCACCCGGGTGGTGCTGCTCAGAAGGAGGACTCAGAGGAGAGCAAGAAGCCAATGACCAGTTCTGCTGACGCTCTGCTGGATCTCATTCGGTAAGAGAATGTCACATATCTACTATTACACATGCAGTGTCCGTTAACTCTGTGCAAACTGTCATCATCCTCATAGGAAAGGATAGGTGGCACAGATGTGAGGTGCATGAGCAATGTCACGTCACCACCTTTTCCCACACACACATACAGAGAGACAATTTTACCATTATGTATTCTTCAGATTTTTTTTTGCCTTTTTTCCCAAGATATTTACAAGGTTTAACCTCATCAGGGCTCCAGAAACTATTATAATGAAGGGGAACATCATGTCCTTTGGTCCCCATGTCCTAGAATAAAGCCTCTGTTGAGTATGGAAGATAGGTTGGATGTCTATTGTGTGTTATCATGTGATTTTTCTAATGTAAATTTTTTTATCACATAAAGGTAATATTCATCGGTCTTGAGTGAGAGTAAATGTAATTTTCTGTTTCTAACCTGGAGACGTGTGAAGGAGAGAAATGTGCTGTGTTTTACCATTAGCGTTAAGTGTCAAGTCACAGCACCTTGTTGTTTCATGAGGACTAAAGTCTGGGAAATGTTTGAGGTCAGAGCGTAAAGCCTGAAGCCTCGTGTGCCTGTGGGTTATAGCACTAAGCTAATTAGAGCTGCTGAAGGATAGAGGGGGTGTATTTGAGGTGAACCTGGGTCAGCCACTGTGTCAGTGTGACAGTCGGTCAGTGGGGTAGAGATGGCCGCTGAGCTGTTGATTCCACCACTAGAATATTTAACTTTATGATGTTATTGTAATCACAAATGCACAATGAACAATGAAGTTCATAAAAGCTTCCAACCCTGTGTTTTAGTTATCTTGTCGTCCTCCATTTATTTTGATCAATCACACAAAGAATTAATTGTATTTATTTATGGCTCACTTTCAATCTGAATGTAATAACAAGGAATAATAAACTGGCCAAGCCCATGGATTCCAACTATGTACTGATCATGTGGCAGAGGTGAAGCTCTGTCGTTCACGGGATCTCAGTGCGCGTGTGTGTATGTGTGTGTTTTACAGAGCACAGCTGTGCTTTGGATTTATCTCTCAAAGCTTCTTTCCAGCCTTTATCTATTATGCAGGCATACTGTATCAGTACACTCACAAATAGGCCCAACTGTCTGCATTCATGTATGTGTTTGTGTGTGTGATAAGTATGTATAATGAACAGAGTATCTATGAATATGTGCTTACTTGGATTTATTAGGGGCGCTGGGGTCAGACTGTTTAATTAGCAGGCTTTGTTCTGTCTTATACAGGATATGCTGCTGAAAGTGGTCAAATCCATGCAGAATACTCGCTAGTCCACCGAGTTGCACCATAATGTTGCTGTATATCTATGCCATGTGTCTTTTAAGTCACTTTGTTGAATGCGCATGCTGCAAAACACAATATGCCTTTCAAGCTCTCTGCAGAAATGTGTTGTTTCAGTTCTGATTGTGATTTGATCTCTGTGTTGATGTGGGATCTATAGCCAATGCTAATGCAATCCTGTTGAAACTGACAGATGCTCTTTTCTGTTTAAAGAATTCAATGTAACTTGTGTTATTAAGGAGCCTGTAGTTAAAAGGCAGCAGTCTGCACCACAAAAAAGTATTCATATTGCACTCCTGTTTTGGATTTGATCACTCCATTGAATGGATTACAATTCTGTTGTTCATTGAATGTATATTTTGTAATTGTAATAGCGGAGCTAACGGCCGTGTGCGGAGCTAGCTAGCTTGCTTAGCTAGGTGCAACTGTAACTCACGTTAACTGTCATTTTAACAGGGCTGATAACTCTGTCTAGCGAACAACAGTCTTAAAACTAAATGTAGTCACCAGAGAAAGTGAACAGCCAACTCCTAATAAGCTTTTTCAATGGTGCTGGTTAAATTTACACAGTGCCGAGGGTACGAGTCGGCTCTAGCCTGAATAACATGTCGTCATGGTAACGACTTGTCAATCATAGATAATCCCACCCTGAAACATACTCTGCTTTGTGGTCTATTTTAAAATAAATGGGACCATAATTTACTAAATGAACATCATTTTGTATTGAAGAAGACTTGAAACTAGTGACTGAGACCATAAACTCATCATGAAAGTGTTTACTGGGGTAATTATTCAGCTGAGAAGTATGGTCATTTTCCTATTATTTCTAATAGAGCCGGACTTCTTTTTGCAACCACAAGAGTCGCCCCCTGCTGGATTTTCAATAGAATGCAGGTTTCAGGGACTTACGCATCGGCTTCATATTGTAGACCGGAAGCTTCCCACTTGGTTCCTACCAGTGTTATTGTGATTTACATAGTGTTCTTCAGTGTTTACACTGTTTCCACACTTAAATTGTTGTAATCCAATTAGTTATTAAGAGTAAATGGTGATGGTGAGTGATGTTGCATGCACAATCGGTGGCATGCTCCCTAGTGTAACTACATATACTGTAGCAGTGTGGTCTATGCGCAGAATGCTGATTGTCAGTAAAAGTTGGCGAATAAATCCCTGATTTATCCGATTGTCCTCAGTCAGGTCATAATCTCAAATTGCCCTAGGTGTGGAAGCCAGATCTTGCAAAGCATGGCAATTTGATAATATAGTAGCGCACTCCTATATGTGGTCACATCTATAAATGAATTAGTCATTAAAGTAGGTTTCCCAACTTTGATTTTTTTGTTTTGTTTATGGTTTTGATTTACTTGAAATTTGTTTCAGATGCGATAATGTAATTATGTTGATTTAACTTGAAAATATTTAGTGTGAATCATTAGTTAAAAAACTAAAATAATATTGCTCATTATTTTATTTTTTTTAAACTACCTTTAGTGTTTTATATAAGAATGCTTTGTCTATTGTAGTTTTACTTCATTGTTACATTGGTCTGAGTTTCCAACATAAAACACTTCATCACATTAACACACACTAAGTTCATTATTTGTGAATGGACTATAATACCAAGGAGCTTTACAATGTACATATCAGGGAACCGGGGTTCAGTGTCTTAACCAAGGACAGTTCACTGGGCTGACACATTTCGAAATCACTATTCATCCTCACACCTATATACACAATATAGCTCTGTCTATGAGGGTTGTTGCCATTTTCCGCTCCAGATAGGTATTTCCTCCTTTTGTACTCACTTTTTTCCTTATTCTACCTGCTCCTCCATCTTCAGTGTGACCCCTTCCCGCTCCATTACTGTATCATTAGGCTGCAGTTCAACCTTGGCAGGCTGAACACTCAATACGCTTTTGCTCGGCCGAGAAATGAGTGGGCTTTTTCAGTATTATTCAAGTGTATCACCTTCCCACTATCTGAGCAGAGTTCGTTGTGGAAATAATGATTGTCAAGGTTTTCATCAGCCAAGATAAATGGAGAAAAACATTACCACTAATTGTACATACTGTTAGGGACAGTTAGGCTTCTCTTTTCATGCAGAAGGCTAATGGGCTGAATAAAGATAAAAACTTTTGTTTCATCCCTAACTAATTTCATTGAAGAGGGATTTTAATTTTCAGTGATGGACGAGATGCTGATCCTGCAAGTAACAAGCTGGCTAATATGTTGCAAGTTCAGTACTGTCTTGCAGGGTACTTTGTGGCATATTGCATCTCTCATGTGGTTTCATGATGACGATGATCAATCAGCTCATTCAAAGAGTACAGTGAATACAGTAAAATATCTTTCTTAACATGCGTTATGATGTGTTAAATCAGCCACTGTGAGTCACTTGTTCTCTTATTCACTGTTACCTTGATTTTTTTTTACTTTGGAAATACTCTGCCATCCACTGAAGGACTAATATTTCTAACAATTTACTTCCTCAGCAACATGTTTCCGGCCAACCTGGTTCAAGCTACTTTTCAACAGGTAAGCAAAAATGTTTGAGGCAAAAGTACACTAAAAGAACAATAGAAAAAGACAATACACAAACAAACAGCAACAATATTTTGGAACTGAGGTTAAAGCAATAGTTTGACATTTTGATAAATATGTCAAACTATAGACAATTTCTTAGATTAATACCACTCACATGTGTGTATGTTAGCTTAGCACAAATAATGGACATAGAGGCAATCAGCTACGCAACATAATACATCTCTAAAGCTGATGATACACAGGGGGCAACTTTCTAGTCTTTTCAACCACTCAAAGTGCTTTTACAATACCTCGCATTCACCATTCACACACTGAGCCTAAGTGTAAACAGAAACTAACATTCACACACATTCATACACTGGCAGAAGAGTCACCAGGGGCAATTCGGGGTTCAGTATCTTGCCCAAGGACACTTCGACAGGCAGCCTGGAGGAGCTGGGGTTTGAACCACCGGCCTTCCGGTTAATGGGTATCCCGCTGAGTCACAGCCGCCCCCCAGTAATCTGGTGACTATGTTTTGAACGGATAATGGCAGGCGGGGCGGCGTGATGAGGGAAGGGGATTAGAATAGTAATCTTTACTCATTACCGATGACGGCAACATTGCCCAGCACCATTGCTCTAAAAGTTGCTCTGTGTATCATTCACCCTAAAGGGAGTTCCCATCACTCACAGAAAACACTGCTCTGAACTGCCTGAAAACAGCTCGTTTGTAGTCCAGCCTTTTCTCCGTTATTATGTTGCATCACATTGTAATGCGTCATTATGCGTCATAAAACTCCCCACTCTGAAACTCTTGATCCAGTCTATGTTTCTAAGCTGGTCCGGGAACATGTACAGCTGAAACAAAGCCATGTTTACCAGCTTTTCAGGACCCGACCTACTCCGCTTCTGATTGGCTAGTAGTCCTTAACTAGGCACTGCACACGTGCAACTCCCAACAAAGATCTTGCAGAAGAGAAATGCATTACTCCGTAGCTAAAAAAGAGCGTTTAACACACAGGGTGAATGGAGGTGCTGCAGCAATGTGCAGTACTACAAAAATATGGTGTGTTTTGAAAATGAAACCATGTAAACCCGTTCTGGTACAACCCATAAATAAAATTATGAACCTAATATGACCACTTTAATGCTCACTTTTGAGGGAGCAATGTTTCCCTTTTCCTCTTTGACTGTGCAATTCTTTCTTAACATTAAAATTCTGTTAGCTTATATATGAAAAGAAATCTACTATTTATGAAATGCTATCAGCTTTATCAGAAAATACAATAACAGAAACGGAGACTATAAATAACCCTCTGTACTGCAATTATTGTCATCTCGTGTGAATCTTTTAATCTTTTTGAATATTTTTAATCTTAACACTAACATGAGTGTTAACATTAAAATTGACATGTGTCATTATCATGTGAAAATCTGCTGCTTTGAACATCTCTCTTGGTGTCATGTTCACTGTGCTGATGCTGTGGCCTGTGCTCTATGTTGGTTTTAAGTATCGAACCCAGAGAGTTCCCGAGCTCATCCCCAAACCAACTGTGGCTCAGCTCCTGGATGAGACAACCACACGTAGGGTTTACATCTATGGCATCCAGGATGACAACGGCACAGATATCCAGAACTTCTCCCTGGATCTCACACCGCCACCTGATGTTATCATGAAAACATCACCTGGTACCAGTGAAGGCATGAATGTGCTGGGGATTGTAATTTTTTCCGCTACCATGGGTAAGTGGTTGGCATGGATCCTGCACACCCACCTTCACAGAGTGAAATGCAAATTGCACATACATAAGTATGTGTAATTGCATAATGGAAATCTTGGCACATGCTAATGTTTGCATATTTTATTTAAACATGTGTTGTGCTCCAACGAGGAAAGATAAGAAAAAATAACTCACTGTTGAATGCATCATCTTAGTGTTGCTGTTTGATTGATGCATTTATCAATTCATGTATGCAACATATTGTTGTTCATCCAGGAATAATGCTGGGCAGAATGGGACCCAATGGTAGCGCTTTGGTCAACTTCTGCCAGAGTTTGAATGAGGCAGTTTTGAAGATTGTTGCCATTGTCATCTGGTAAGACTTGCATTTTGAAAGAAAACAGCACTAAAATTAAGTAACAAAATTTGTGAGAAATATTTGCTGATACTAATAGGATCAAAATTTTAGCTGAAACAACATTAGGAATTTTTCATTTTTAGCTTGGGTGTCATGTCAGTCTGTTAAAACTAACAGCAATTCCCACAAGCCTCATCTGTGCTTGTGTGTTAATGCTAATTAGCAAATGTTAGCTGCTAAACTAAGATTATGAAAATGGTAAACAGTATACTGTACCTGCTTGCTACCTGCTACCTGTTGGTATTGTCACTATGAGTATCTTAGCATGTTAACTCAAAGTGCAGTACAATGGGCAGCATCATAGAACCACTAGTGTGTCTGTAGTAGAAGTCTTGTTGAGCAGCAAATGCACCCTGGCTGTAAATACCCTCATTTTAAATAAAAGCCGGTGTCAGTTTATGAACAGGCGCTCTCTTTACCTTCCATTATTCACAGGTATTTTCCCTTTGGGATCGTATTTTTGGTTGCCGGTAAGATCTTGGAGATGGATGACCCTTCAGCCATGGGGAAGAAGCTGGGTTTTTACGCCATTACAGTGGTAATGGGCTTGGTGCTGCACGGTCTATTCATCCTCCCGGCCATGTACTTCTTCATCACTAAGAAGAGCCCCATAGTTTACATCAGGGGCATTCTGCAGGCCCTGCTTATCTCCTTGGCCACCTCATCCAGGTAAAAGTGGAAGATCTGACTTTTTACAATTTAACACTGCATTGGATTTCTCCATCCATCCATCATCAACCGCTTATCCTGTGTACAGGGTCACAGAGGCCTGGACCCAATAATTTCTTCTATTTATTTCTATTAATTTATAATGGGTTTTTCAGATCTTTTTCAGGACCAAACATGTAGTGGAGAATAAACTCACTTAATCAAGTTCACTACATTTTTAATGTTTATTTTTTTCTAGGGTAAAAGATTAAAACCAGTTATTACCTGTATATGAAGTGAACCTGAGGCTCTCATATGGTCTTTCTAGGAATAAGCTCTTCAGAAAATGCAATTATTTTTTAAATGTTTCTGTCAGGATGTTTACTAGAACAACTTGAGTGCAATGAAAAAATAATAATTTTATGGTTCACCAAAAATAACAAGCAACTAAGGGCAAGCCATGGTAAGAGTATATGTGCCTTTATACTATATTGTTAGTGCAAATGGAGGGCATAATGGAATTCACCTTGACTGAAGTACTGAAGACCTGATACTCATCCCAACACCACTACACCTTGTAGCCTTTCAAAGCAGTCAACTGCATTACTAGGGAGAGTATGTTGAGTGTTAGTCTTTCAGTTTAGCTAGTGCAGCACTGAAGGTTCCTGTAAATATGTGTTGTTACAGCTAATTGAGAGGTAGAACAAAAGAAAATAAAAGAATCTTTGTCTTTTAATTTTCTGCTGATTTTTAACACGTTGTACACATATTTGCATGCATACTGGCTCTTGGGCTCTTGAACAACTGTTTTATGGAATTTCTTTGAATGTTTAAATGTTTAGTGTACTCACATACGTTCTTGTATGTGTAAATCAAGCCCAATGTACGGCAGCCCTAAACAGCCATCCATACAAACATTTTTCTTAGTTAGTTTTCCCTTGATAATGGGATAATTATCTCGAGATCTCGAGATAACAAAACAGTAGTTTAACAAGGGGGTCGGCAAGCGCATTTTTAAATGATAATTTCAAAGTGGTTATCAGTGTCACTGGTTAGTTCAATTGGTAGAGCACAAGACTCAAACACAAAATCCTTTTCTTATGAGTCCCCTGCTCTACCAACTGAGCTAACCAGTGACACTGGAAGTTTTTCTGAAATTATCCTAAAGAAATGCACCTGTCAACCCTTGTATTGAGCTACAGCTTGTTATCTCAAGATCACAAGAAAATGATCCAGTTATCACTGGAAAACGGAGTAAACATATTATAAATATACATTTTTTTGATTGGATGGCCTTTTAGGGCTTCTGTACCAATGAAATCGATCCAGTAAATAAATACGCTGACACATGAGGCAGTTTCATGGCACTGGATGTTTCATGACTATCATGGTGGCAAAAACGAGATTCTCCCCCACAGGGAAAACTGTGATTTGGAATACTGGAACAAAATATAATGTCTATGTTGTGTGATTCATTTAGTAATCACATAATCACAGATCCAGAGCCATTTTGTGGTATCACACAATTGATTACTCTGCACACATTATCTGAATCATTTATTATTTTCTGCTGCAGCTCTGCCACTCTGCCTATCACCTTCAAGTGCCTCCTTGAGAACAACCACATCGACAGACGCATCATCCGCTTCGTGCTGCCTGTCGGGGCCACCATCAATATGGATGGTACCGCACTCTACGAGGCCGTGGCAGCCATTTTCATTGCCCAAGTGAATAACTATGAGCTTGACTTTGGACAGATCATCACAATCAGGTAAGGCTGGTTAAATTTAGACTGGAACTGTCTCATACAAATTGACTTCTGATGGAAAATTTGATCAATCAAACAATCAGACGTTATTTGTATAGCGCCTTTCGTGCAAAATAACAATACAATGGGCTTGATATTGTTGATAAGTTCAGTTTACTTATCATAGTAATGTAAGCAAATTTCATCTGGGTCAAAAAATGGTGCAGGCGTACTTCTGGTGTTTTGAGTGCAACATGTGATTTAATCTAATGTCACACATTTAGTTTAATTCTGAATTAATAAAAAATATTATGGGATTTACTAGATACACATATATGTAAATGTCACACAGATTACGCCTCATATGAGCTTCTTAGTCTGATCTGATTTCTGCTAAATCAGTCTGGAAGCCCCAGTGACACAGACAGACAAACAGACAGAGAGTCCCCTCCCACCAGCACCACAAGCTGATAAATTTCAACCACATTACCTGTGGCCCATCCAGGTCTAGGAAAATATCCTGTCCCTCCTCTAATTTCATGACATGTCCTACTGTAATAACATTAGGCAGACCTCTCCTCATGGCTGCAATCTGTGCCCTTTCCCTCATAATCCCTTGGCAGTAAAACCCATATGACCTGTATTACTCATCTCACTTGTCACGCCAGAATCATAATAATTTTTTTCTCTCTCTGCATCCTGTTCCCGTGCCGTTTGGCTGTTGACCATGGAGCTGTTCCATCTGCATGCTAACCCAATCCCAACCCCCCAACTCCCTAGCCCGGCAGCAGGACAGTTTGTCAGATTGTTTTGAGAGGTTCAAGGTCTCAGACCGAACATCTGCTCATACTCCCCACATCTCCCAGTCTCTCTACACAGTCGTGGAAGGAGTATTACAAATACTTAATTAAAGGTTGTGACACTTCAATGTAAAAATACTTACAAGTAAAAGTCCTGCATTGAAAATTTTAGCTAAGTGAAAGTACAGAGGTATCACCATCAAAATGTGCTTAAAGTACGCATTATGCTGAATAGCTCCTTTCAGAGTATTAGATACTGTATATTATATTGTTGGATTTACATTTTAGCATTTTAGTAATTTAAGGTTTTAGTTATTTTAAATGAATTTTAACATTACTTATCTTTCAATTACTTTTTAATTACTATTTGTACTTTGTGATTTCTTTTTAAATATAAGTATTATATTTTAAACATGGATGTTTCTTTTAACTTATATTTACGTAAACCACAATGAATTGCTCCTTTGCCACAGTTTTCAGTGTAAACTGCAAATGAACAAATGGAAAGCTTAATAGTATGGCAAACTGTAATCACGCCTTGCAACGCATCTGGTTACAGGTCATCAGCACCGTCCAGCCTTCAGCAGTAGATGAAATCTGTGTTAGGGCACTTCCTGAGTGTCAAAAGGTCACACAATTGTTGACAGAAAAACAGAATGCAGCACAAAACCGATCGGAAACCCTTGTTGCAAAATAATCGTGTGTTTTGTGTTTCAAATAGGAATCTGCAAATTGACTGTGGCTGTCAAATAAATGTAGTGGAGTTAAAAGTACAATATTACACTAGGACATGTAGTATCATCGAAGGCTACTAATAAAAGTAGCATAAAATAAAAACTCTCCAGTAACATATGAGTACCTCATACTTGCACACATAGGCCTACTTACTCCACCATTTTTCCTCCATCCATTTTATTATTTTACTCATGTACTTCAGGAAGCTTATATGCACCTTTGAAAAGACTCGTTCCTGTATGTTAGAAAAACAAATGCACTCTGTTCCTCTGTCTTTTCTCTCAGCATCACCGCCACCGCAGCCAGTATCGGTGCAGCTGGAATCCCGCAAGCTGGACTGGTAACCATGGTGATCGTGTTGACCTCTGTGGGCCTGCCCACCGACGACATCACTCTCATCATTGCTGTTGATTGGGCTTTGTAAGTAAGGGTTAATATTGCCAATATAAACAGCTTCCAATCAGGGAAGTGGTTAAATACATTCCAATCTTCTTCTTAGCTGGAGTTTATACCTTAGTTGATGTATTTTTAAATATTACAAGCCTCTACATTGAATAAACCTAAACATCTCAGTGAACCAAATGACTGACAGCTCTACAAGCGATTTTAGATTATGAATAATATTTTATTTTCCCAAGCTTCATTAACACAAGGTATAAGGTAAATGTATTGTCATTACACAACAGGGCTGTATAATGAGATGAAGATGAAGTGGATGACTTTTGATTCTATCTCTTAGGGATCGATTCCGGACTATGGTCAATGTGATGGGTGATGCCCTGGCCACAGGCATAATGGCTCATATCTGCAGAAAAGATTTTGTCAAAGAAGGGGAGCAGGTGAGAGACCAAATTAAGGAATTCTGAGGTTGCAACAGACAGAAAACTGGTTAGTCAAATTGAGGGCTTATAACACAGTAAGTCTTTGTATGTAGAAGGCAATTTTATAATAGGCTGTGTGGAAGATTTAAAGGAGTAGTTCAACATGCTCATCAGCTTTCTTGCTGGGAGTTAGATAAAATTGATACCACTCTGTGTCTATGCATTAAATATGAGGTAAGAGCCAAGAGTTGATTAACCTAATTTAGCAATAGACTTGGGCTGATGGACAATCGATGAACATCATGATTTAAAAGCCCTTCACTTCGCTCACTGCTCATCATGTCATGTGTAACTGTTCAACTTCATTGCAAATGTTTCTTCATGTTTAAATAAATGTTTGAAACAAAATTAAATACAAACATACATATATAAAGAAATCTTTATAGGTGTAGCCCATAAGATGATATTTCCCCAACAATATCATTGTCCATTGTGAGGTTTCACTGTGGACATCGCCCTAACCCTATGTAGTATATAAAGACTAAACAAAAACTAATAGACTGTTCATACAGAAGTAAACAAGGAGCCACAGAGGTTAGCGACAGCAAAGTCCTTATAGGCTCTATAAAACGTCTCTGGCTCCAATTAGCTCCGGCTAGCTCATACTTGCTAACTCTCCCTATTATCCCGTATTTCATTGCCCTCTCCTGGTTTCCTCCCGGGGTCACATCTCTCCCGAATTATGATAAATGTTCACAACTTTCTATCCCTTCCATTACATTCATTACTGTTACTGTAGCAAGATAGAGGAGGAAGAGAGCCACATGTATAATAATGGCCTTGGTGGAGCTTTTTCATTCATCACGGGCTCCGTCTGGAGGGGGAACAGCTGCTCTAGAGTAACGTCACATTTCGCATTTCAAATTGGACCACATATGAAAGTGGCCCTAATCCGAACTGGAAAAGATCAGATTCCATGTGACTTGGCCTGTTCACACAAAACATCAGATCTGAGTCACATACGAGCAAAAAAATCGGATATGATTCACTTTGGCCTGCAGTCTGAACACAGCCTTATATTCTCCTAGTATTCAGTCTGAAAATGCAGTCAGGCTAGCTGTTTCCCCTGCTTCCAGTTGTTATGCTGAGCTAGGTTAAAAAACACCCAGCTCTAGCTCCAGAGTTGACACAGACATGAGAGTGGTATCAAGCTTTAGGTTTACTCATTCATCAAAAATGCCCGAATTGATTCTGATAATGGTGTAACAAGTGGCAGTGTCATCGTGCCATTAAATCACTTCTGTCAATGTGAAAGCTGTCTATAATCCATGCATTAACCAAAACATGTCACTATCCAGCCTTACTATCCATGTCACTATCCAAGCTTTTTTCTATGACACACATGAGAATTGCCTGATTCTAAGTCACTCCACTTCTGATCACTGCGTCCACCAGGTGCCTCTGATCTGTGAAACCAAGCCCATGATAAGCATCCAGCAGATGATGACCTACCAGAACCAGAAGAACGGCTGCTACCAGCCACCTCCGCCAGGCAGCAAGCAGGACCACCTCTCCCCGGATGTGGCTCGCCTGATCCAGCTGGAGGAGGGGATCCGGCCGATAGAGAAGAAGAAACACGCTCACTCCTCTCACCACAAGAGAGAGCACAGGGACAAGGACCACTGTTCCGTTGATATGAACGGGCTGGAGACTAATGTATAAAAACAGCTGCCCTGCCAACAGCTTCTCGCTCATCCATAGCAATAGGGCCAGCAGGAGAGGAAGACAGATTAAAGATTGAGGTGACTAAGTTCACGTGCTTTTCCCCTCCGAGAAGGAGAGTGGCCTAGAGTGGACGAATGCAGATGACCTTGGGGGGAAAAAGACTCATTTTTTTTCTACATAACTTAAATGATGATCCACATTTGATTGTGTATGTTTGTGTGTGTACATATTTATCAGAGATGTATAATTTGATACCAGCAGTGACAGTGTGCTGCTGTAGCTGACAGAGCGCAGAACTGCTCCTGTTTCGAGGTTTCACTAACATCCTCCCAGATCTGTGAGTCAGCCCATCTCAAAGGAGCGGAAATGGAGAACTCAATAGCTGTGGGGGGAAAAACTGACAACGTTCACTCATATCTCTTTATATTCATTATGATCTGGTTTGGTATACTTTTAGCATGATATTGGTTGGGGTTTTTGTATATTTCTTTGTTGTTGTTTTTTGTCATCCTGTTCTTGATTCACTGACTAAATAACACGCACGACACAGATACAAGGTGGGACAATACAAGATAATTGAGCAAGAAACCTTCATTTTAACACACATATGCAGTTTAACGGTTTGGTTCACATTCAGGAAAAAAAAGTCCCAAATTGTCCCATCTTTCCCTACACTTCTCTTCTCTGCTTTGTTGTCCTGGGTCTAAGTGGGTACTCTGCCTCTACCTGAACGGCCATTGCCAGAATCAAGGCAAAAAGGTGATGAAAGTCATGTCGATAACAAGGACAAGTGTTTGCCCTTGTGTTGAAGTCATGTTAAGTTGTCTTTGCACCTCATTGTATTCCCTTTTTGCCTTAAACGACCAAAGCAGAAGCATGCAGGACCGGTGCGTTACTGACGTACACCAAAACAGCAACAACCACAAGTCGACAATCACAGGTCATACTCTGAACTCTGTCCATATGTATGTGATATATGCTGTACATGTATGTATTTCAAAAGTTTTAAAAATATAGATTTTACTACCATGTCAGTATGTTTCCAGAGCTGCATTTGTTTTTGTTAAAAGAAACATTTCACTGTAGTTTATAATGTACCAACTCTGTAAAAAGAAAACATCAAGAAATGAAAAATATATCAAAAATGCACAAACAGTATACTCTTGGAGTTCCTTTTTTACGTTTTTTAGAAAATTAGGCTTAGGCTAAATTACAAGAACTGTATGTGCAATGAAGGTTCAAAAAAATGACATTTCACGGACTGAAAAGTCATTAAAGTGTATATATACACATATAATATTTAACGTTTTATTTAGAAATCTGACAAGCTGCATCTTCTCTCAAAGGCATACAGTACAAAAGGATCTGTTTACCTATTAACATATTAGCAAAGTCCTATTCAAACCTGACAAGCTGCATCTTCTCTCAAAGGCATACAGTACAAAAGGATCTGTTTACCTATTAACATATTAGCAAAGTCCTATTCAAACCTGAACAAATTCCAATGTAAACCAAAGCCAACTGAGCAGTCAAATGAGTAAAGACAAGCCAGAGTCCTGGTTCAATGCAAGCCAAGTGCACCTGGGAGCACTTCACTACCTGTTGAAAAGTGATGGTACCAGGGGCAGCCGTGCTGTGGGCGAAATTACTGACTTCCAAAATCCGCCAATGTTGTTGCTTCAAGTTTCAGCGGGCGCCATCTTGATTATTGCGCAATACCTGCGAGCCACCTGCCTGCTCTTGACATTTCAGCAGAGGAAACACATGATGATTTTTGCCATTTTGTGGCCAACCCGTTGGAGATACATAGACATGCATGGTATCAAATGAAAGGTCTGCTCAAGCCCAATCTCTGTGGGATGTTCCCTTCTCAATCTACAGGCCTGTAAAGCATGGGTGGTGATGAATACTCACTGTTATCAATATTTCAATGTTTTATCATTTGGAACTTGGTTGTATGGACAGAAAAAGTGTTTTAAGGATATCTACCAATAAAAGTCAACATTTTAACAGTAAATATTGCCAAAATATGGACATTCACCAGGTATATTTTAAAAATGTTGTATGATAACTGTTGTATTTTAGTTTATTTTCATCAGATTTACAGTTAGAATTGCATTTTAGGTGTATTAGAAGATATTCAGTTGCATTATAAACTTCTTATGATGGTTTTGATGGTTAATTGCATTAAAATATAGCTTTTTTACAAGGCGAAGTTGAAAATATCAGATTTTTTCTTTATTGCATCTCCATTTAGTCTGTAATGGTAAAATAAATCTGTTAATTTATGGATTTATATTCCTTAGCTTCTGACTTTTCAAAGGAGACCAGAATTATGCATCTAGGCCAAATGGTTGAGGGGTTATTCCTGATTCATTTTGGGTTTGTTATTTTAGCCGTTTTTTCTGGAAAAAGGTGCCTGTGCCCAAAAATTTGGCTCAGGTAAAATCTCCATATTCAAGCACAGTATGGCACTTAGGTGCATTCTAAATATGTCGATAAATTATTTCAAGGACTTTAGTGCTAAAAATCTAAAACCACAAAAAATATATATTTATGACATTTTCCTATTCAAGGGTGTTTTAATATGAAGAATTAAATCTCTTATTGTCATGGCTGACCAAATAAGCTCATGTATCTCTACCTTGCAGGGGATTTCCAATTCAAAATAATTTTAGGTATATTTATTGTACACACCTCATATAATTTACATTTTGTCATGTTATACCTTGCAATAAGAATTTTTGAATGTTTCTTAAAACAGGGCTGTAATAAGAGCCTAATATCCACAGAAATCTACTTTCAAAAGTACAGAAAAGCAAATATATGCTGCACACAGCACCAGTACAGCAGGTTACATAAATATGAAGGCTATAGGTCCAAAGAAAGGTTGTGTAACCATTTATGTGTGCTATAAGGTGTGATGTGAGTGATTGGGTTGCTTTGCTTTTTTATAGCAAAAGATCTGTGCAAGAGCAACAAGAGCAGCTTACAAGCAAGACTGGGCTACAAATGTCAGATAAACGCTGTTACAAGACCACCTTGGAGAACAAATTACAGGAAATGTGTGTAATTGCCAACTAAATGACAGACAGACGGAAGATAAAGATTTAAGCGTATACAAGGTAACTGTGTCCATCAGAGGCACATAAATGGCTCCACATCATGCCTGGCATTTTACCCAGGTATGACATTCAAGTGAAAAGATGACAGTACTGAATCCGTGTATGGTTCATTCTTTGATTATTTTGTTTCAAACCCAAATCGGAAAAAACAAAAAACAATTGGTTTTACTGTTTTAAAACCACAATGGAAAAACAAAGCAGCGTTTTGTTCTATCTATGACCGGTGTTGTATCCAGGGCTTAACATTAATTTTTGTGGTCACTAGTCACTGTGACAATGTTTTCCAAAGTTACTAGCCACGCAGCATTTTCACTAGCCACATTTTTGTTTTGGGGAAATTACGTTTTATAAGATTACAGTTGACAATGCACTAATATTATCACTCATTATCAGCTCTGATAAGGTTGAGTGTAAAGCTCCTTTTTTGAAAACCTGTAGTCCATTAAGATAAACACATTAAAATAGTAGCTTCTTATTTTATATAATAAAACTGCTGCATGGGTGTAAAAGTTTAATTAAAAAGATAAAACTGGATTTATGTTTATCATCAGGAAGCTGTGGTCGCTCTGAGTAATTAGAGATATGAAACAAGTATACAGGTCTTTTTTCCAGATTATTCCCATACAGACGCATCTTGTGCTTTCCCATGGCATGACAACTTTTATTAAAACATAGTTCTATATTTTAATAATCAACTCTGGAAATGTAGTTGTGATATGACGATTTCATGTGATATAAGGGTACCCCTGCTAGTAGTAACACCACGTCCCTTATTCATGAATATATACTTGCTAACTCTCCCTATTATCCCGTATTTCATCGCCCTCTCCTGGTTTCCTCCCGGGGTCACATCTCTCCCGAATTATGATAAATGTTCACAACTTTCTATCCTTTCCATTACATTCATTACTGTTACTGTAGCAAGATAGAGGAGGAAGAGAGCCACATGTATAATAATGGCCTTGGTGGAGCTTTTTCATTCATCACGGGCGGCTCCGTCTGGAGGGGGAACAGCTGCTCTAGAGTAACGTCACATTTCGCATTTCAAATTGGACCACATATGATAGTGGCCCTAATCCGAACTGGAAAAGATCAGATTCCATGTGACTTGGCCTGTTCACACTGTTGTAAAAACATCAGATCTGAGTCACATACGAGCAAAAAAATCGGATATGGGTCACTTTGGCCTGCAGTCTGAACACAGCCTTATATTCTCCTAGTATTCAGTCTGAAAATGCAGTCAGGCTAGCTGTTTCCCCTGCTTCCAGTTGTTATGCTGAGCTAGGCTAAAAAACACCCAGCTCTAGCTCCAGAGTTGACACAGACATGAGAGTGGTATCAAGCTTTAGGTTTACTCATTCATCAAAAATGCCCGAATTGATTCTGATAATGGTGTAACAAGTGGCAGTGTCATCGTGCCATTAAATCACTTCTGTCAATGTGAAAGCTGTCTATAATCCATGCATTAACCAAAACATGTCACTATCCAGCCTTACTATCCATGTCACTATCCAAGCTTTTTTCTATGACACACATGAGAATTGCCTGATTCTAAGTCACTCCACTTCTGATCACTGCGTCCACCAGGTGCCTCTGATCTGTGAAACCAAGCCCATGATAAGCATCCAGCAGATGATGACCTACCAGAACCAGAAGAACGGCTGCTACCAGCCACCTCCGCCAGGCAGCAAGCAGGACCACCTCTCCCCGGATGTGGCTCGCCTGATCCAGCTGGAGGAGGGGATCCGGCCGATAGAGAAGAAGAAACACGCTCACTCCTCTCACCACAAGAGAGAGCACAGGGACAAGGACCACTGTTCCGTTGATATGAACGGGCTGGAGACTAATGTATAAAAACAGCTGCCCTGCCAACAGCTTCTCGCTCATCCATAGCAATAGGGCCAGCAGGAGAGGAAGACAGATTAAAGATTGAGGTGACTAAGTTCACGTGCTTTTCCCCTCCGAGAAGGAGAGTGGCCTAGAGTGGACGAATGCAGATGACCTTGGGGGGAAAAAGACTCATTTTTTTTCTACATAACTTAAATGATGATCCACATTTGATTGTGTATGTTTGTGTGTGTACATATTTATCAGAGATGTATAATTTGATACCAGCAGTGACAGTGTGCTGCTGTAGCTGACAGAGCGCAGAACTGCTCCTGTTTCGAGGTTTCACTAACATCCTCCCAGATCTGTGAGTCAGCCCATCTCAAAGGAGCGGAAATGGAGAACTCAATAGCTGTGGGGGGAAAAACTGACAACGTTCACTCATATCTCTTTATATTCATTATGATCTGGTTTGGTATACTTTTAGCATGATATTGGTTGGGGTTTTTGTATATTTCTTTGTTGTTGTTTTTTGTCATCCTGTTCTTGATTCACTGACTAAATAACACGCACGACACAGATACAAGGTGGGACAATACAAGATAATTGAGCAAGAAACCTTCATTTTAACACACATATGCAGTTTAACGGTTTGGTTCACATTCAGGAAAAAAAAGTCCCAAATTGTCCCATCTTTCCCTACACTTCTCTTCTCTGCTTTGTTGTCCTGGGTCTAAGTGGGTACTCTGCCTCTACCTGAACGGCCATTGCCAGAATCAAGGCAAAAAGGTGATGAAAGTCACGTCGATAACAAGGACAAGTGTTTGCCCTTGTGTTGAAGTCATGTTAAGTTGTCTTTGCACCTCATTGTATTCCCTTTTTGCCTTAAACGACCAAAGCAGAAGCATGCAGGACCGGTGCGTTACTGACGTACACCAAAACAGCAACAACCACAAGTCGACAATCACAGGTCATACTCTGAACTCTGTCCATATGTATGTGATATATGCTGTACATGTATGTATTTCAAAAGTTTTAAAAATATAGATTTTACTACCATGTCAGTATGTTTCCAGAGCTGCATTTGTTTTTGTTAAAAGAAACATTTCACTGTAGTTTATAATGTACCAACTCTGTAAAAAAGAAAACATCAAGAAATGAAAAATATATCAAAAATGCACAAACAGTATACTCTTGGAGTTCCTTTTTTACGTTTTTTAGAAAATTAGGCTTAGGCTAAATTACAAGAACTGTATGTGCAATGAAGGTTCAAAAAAATGACATTTCACGGACTGAAAAGTCATTAAAGTGTATATACACATATAATATTTAACGTTTTATTTAGAAATCTGACAAGCTGCATCTTCTCTCAAAGGCATACAGTACAAAAGGATCTGTTTACCTATTAACATATTAGCAAAGTCCTATTCAAACCTGACAAGCTGCATCTTCTCTCAAAGGCATACAGTACAAAAGGATCTGTTTACCTATTAACATATTAGCAAAGTCCTATTCAAACCTGAACAAATTCCAATGTAAACCAAAGCCAACTGAGCAGTCAAATGAGTAAAGACAAGCCAGAGTCCTGGTTCAATGCAAGCCAAGTGCACCTGGGAGCACTTCACTACCTGTTGAAAAGTGATGGTACCAGGGGCAGCCGTGCTGTGGGCGAAATTACTGACTTCCAAAATCCGCCAATGTTGTTGCTTCAAGTTTCAGCGGGCGCCATCTTGATTATTGCGCAATACCTGCGAGCCACCTGCCTGCTCTTGACATTTCAGCAGAGGAAACACATGATGATTTTTGCCATTTTGTGGCCAACCCGTTGGAGATACATAGACATGCATGGTATCAAATGAAAGGTCTGCTCAAGCCCAATCTCTGTGGGATGTTCCCTTCTCAATCTACAGGCCTGTAAAGCATGGGTGGTGATGAATACTCACTGTTATCAATATTTCAATGTTTTGTCATTTGGAACTTGGTTGTATGGACAGAAAAAGTGTTTTAAGGATATCTACCAATAAAAGTCAACATTTTAACAGTAAATATTGCCAAAATATGGACATTCACCAGGTATATTTTAAAAATGTTGTATGATAACTGTTGTATTTTAGTTTATTTTCATCAGATTTACAGTTAGAATTGCATTTTAGGTGTATTAGAAGATATTCAGTTGCATTATAAACTTCTTATGATGGTTTTGATGGTTAATTGCATTAAAATATAGCTTTTTTACAAGGCGAAGTTGAAAATATCAGATTTTTTCTTTATTGCATCTCCATTTAGTCTGTAATGGTAAAATAAATCTGTTAATTTATGGATTTATATTCCTTAGCTTCTGACTTTTCAAAGGAGACCAGAATTATGCATCTAGGCCAAATGGTTGAGGGGTTATTCCTGATTCATTTTGGGTTTGTTATTTTAGCCGTTTTTTCTGGAAAAAGGTGCCTGTGCCCAAAAATTTGGCTCAGGTAAAATCTCCATATTCATGCACACTATGGCACTTAGGTGCATTCTAAATATGTCGATAAATTATTTCAAGGACTTTAGTGCTAAAAATCTAAAACCACAAAAAATATATATTTATGACATTTTCCTATTCAAGGGTGTTTTAATATGAAGAATTAAATCTCTTATTGTCATGGCTGACCAAATAAGCTCATGTATCTCTACCTTGCAGGGGATTTCCAATTCAAAATAATTTTAGGTATATTTATTGTACACACCTCATATAATTTACATTTTGTCATGTTATACCTTGCAATAAGAATTTTTGAATGTTTCTTAAAACAGGGCTGTAATAAGAGCCTAATATCCACAGAAATCTACTTTCAAAAGTACAGAAAAGCAAATATATATGCTGCACACAGCACCAGTACAGCAGGTTACATAAATATGAAGGCTATAGGTCCAAAGAAAGGTTGTGTAACCATTTATGTGTGCTATAAGGTGGGATGTGAGTGATTGGGTTGCTTTGCTTTTTTATAGCAAAAGATCTGTGCAAGAGCAACAAGAGCAGCTTACAAGCAAGACTGGGCTACAAATGTCAGATAAACGCTGTTACAAGACCACCTTGGAGAACAAATTACAGGAAATGTGTGTAATTGCCAACTAAATGACAGACAGACGGAAGATAAAGATTTAAGCGTATACAAGGTAACTGTGTCCATCAGAGGCACATAAATGGCTCCACATCATGCCTGGCATTTTACCCAGGTATGACATTCAAGTGAAAAGATGACAGTACTGAATCCGTGTATGGTTCATTCTTTGATTATTTTGTTTCAAACCCAAATCGGAAAAAACAAAAAACAATTGGTTTTACTGTTTTAAAACCACAATGGAAAAACAAAGCAGCTTGTTCTATCTATGACCGGTGTTGTATCCAGGGCTTAACATTAATTTTTGTGGTCACTAGTCACTGTGACAATGTTTTCCAAAGTTACTAGCCACATTTTTGTTTTGGGGAAATTACGTTTTATAAGATTACAGTTGACAATGGCGTGCTAAAATGCACTAATATTATCACTCATTATCAGCTCTGATAAGGTTGAGTGTAAAGCTCCTTTTTTGAAAACCTGTAGTCCATTAAGATAAACACATTAAAATAGTAGCTTCTTATTTTATATAATAAAACTGCTGCATGGGTGTAAAAGTTTAATTAAAAAGATAAAACTGGATTTATGTTTATCATCAGGAAGCTGTGGTCGCTCTGAGTAACTAGAGATATGAAACAAGTATACAGGTCTTTTTTCCAGATTATTCCCATACAGACGCATCTTGTGCTTTCCCATGGCATGACAACTTTTATTAAAACATAGTTCTATATTTTAATAATCAACTCTGGAAATGTAGTTGTGATATGACGATTTCATGTGATATAAGGGTACCCCTGCTAGTAGTAACACCACGTCCCTTATTCATGAATATATCTGTAATTTTACAGCATTTAAGGGCACTTTCTTCCTGCCTTTTCTCTCCTGCTGTGCATTTCTTCTTCACACTTCACGCTGTGTTGATGTGTGTGTGCATGCGACCAGTCGCGTGAGATGACAGGTAAAAAGCAGACGGGAGGCTGACGGTCCACAAGTCTAAGGGACTGCTGCCTTGTGACAGATTCAACTTTTATATTCTCTGTCTCTCTCAAGTCTGGATGTCATATTTGACGTGCGCACCCTCGCGAGAGAGGTGAGATAGTGAGACGTGCCTGTTGCGTGAATTCTCGTGATATTAAAAAAGCTTGCTCTGTCATCGCTGCCGCTGGTTAAGTTGATAATTAACGGCAGGCCAAAACAGCCCTCGGTCCGACTGCCAGTCCGCGGGTTTAATCTCCACAACGTATTCTTGTTTACAGTGTCGTCGGTCAGTAGCGCGCAAGACAATAGCCTTCACTAATGGACCAATGAGCAAACACGATGTGCAGGTAGTACTCATGGGAGTTGTAGTGTCGTAGTGTCACATTGCAATTCGTTTGTTATTTCAGTCTTTTGACAAGACTACAATTTTTCAACACGCCAAAGTGGCTAGTGGGAGTGTGTTACCCGCCACGGCCGAAATCCACCCGCGTTTGGCGGGTGTTAATGTCAAGCCCTGGTTGTATCCCTGGTTTTCAAACTAACTGGCTGCTGTACACGTGCGCCTCCTGTTGTTTGCAGCAGCTGTGGTCTGTCGGGCTTCATCCAGCCAGAGGAAATCACCAACCCTCCAGCGCACCAGGTCATCTTGCGACCAAGCCCGCTTTAATGCACGGGCTTACTGGCGCTTAAGCCCCAGGGCCTACGAAGACAGGGCCTATCATGAGCCAATAAATAATCACATTGTTTTGTAGTTTGTCGAATTTTCTCTCCATCACTTGATATTCATGTTTTTGGCTGCTGATAGAACCAGTTTACAAGTGACCCACATGGGAAGCATGATAGGACATTAGAGAAATAGTTGTGGCATGTGGTGTAGCCAATTCAAATTTATGCCACAGAACCTATAGTGGCAGTAGGCTAAGTCAGTTGGATTTTACCAACATAATCAAGGCTTTTTCTACAAAGAAGACAAGATGAAAGCACTTATAAAAAGGTAAGACGATGCTCTATTTACTGCTTTCCAGTAGCCTGTGGAGGTTTTACATTGTTGTTGTTGTGCATTTTCTTTGTGGAATACTGTCTTCCTTATATCTCCCGAGAGAAACTAATTTCTACTTTTCTGTATAGACAAACATGTTCATTACACATTTTTATTGTTTTTATTGTGGGCCTACAAAACCTTTCTTCCCCAGGGCCTGACGGCAGGTTAATGCTGACCAGGTCAGTGTAGAGATGCTGAACTAAAATTACCTGAACCTTTTAATCCCTATCATTCTTTAATATAGAACTACAGCTCGCCGATTTCACTAATAACAGTTCATGTTTGCTGTGTACCACAGGATGTAGGCTACTGACAACTATCACTGAAGAAATTTGATACTGAAGAAATCCTAAAAACCGGAGGATTCTTAAACTGATGATACACAGAGCAACTTTTAGAGTAATCGTGCTGGGCAACGTTGCCGTCAGTGGTAATGAGTAAAGATTACTACCTTAATCCCCTTCCCCCACCACTCCGCCCCCCGCTATCTGTTCAAAACATAGTTGGACTTGCCCCTAGCAAGATTGCCCGGCAAGATTGCTCAAAAAGTTGCCCCATGTATCATCAGCTTTAGGCAACTTCTGTCCCAGTTGCTAGTGAGTTACAAACTGAACGTAAGCATCCTGTTTTTCTAACTAGAAACTCACCTATGTTGATGTTCAAGGAAAAGCTCATCTTAATCACATTTAATCAGGCAGCCCTTGCCCAAGTGAATCGGCTGCAGGTTTATCAAGTGTAACACAAAAAGCTACACTTTACACATTAAATATCAATATTTTTCCGTTTTGGTTTTAAAACAGAAAAAAAAAAAAAACCTTGTGTTTTTTGTTTGTTTGTTTTTATAATTCTGTTTTGAAACAAAATAATCAATGTGTAAAGGCAGCCAGGTTTTATTGTATTTATTTTGAAATACTTATATTTTGACATGACAAAACCCGGAAGTAGGGCCTGTAGGTCAGTAAGCTTCATGAGAGAAAAAGACGTACCTGCAGTGGTGAGGTTACCTGCTAGTTTGTTTCTTTATGTTACTCCATATGTTGTGGTGTTTGCTACAACTGTGTAAGTTGAAGAATCATATTCTTTGACTGTGAAGATTGCTTCTGGGAAATGACTCTGCCGTTGGTTGAGAAGCAGGCTAAAGTGGTCAGTATTACTGTGTTCTTTATTAGCCCTGACTACAGTGCTAATGCTATTTATGCAATGATGTCAATATTGATGCTGTCTTTTATTTTGTTTACCTGAACTTTTAGTTCTACGGTGTTAATAAACATCTGTGAAGGAACCGGAGTCTCGCATTCAATCAATGGGCGTCACACAATGGGTTTTTTGTATGTTTAGTTTGAATGGTTTTGTTTTACAGACTGAGCTGAGCTTCTTAAGTTGACTTGAGGCGAACCAAACATTAAAATCCTGAGATAACACC
The DNA here is from genome assembly GCF_014851395.1 of Micropterus salmoides. Lineage (NCBI taxonomy): Eukaryota > Metazoa > Chordata > Actinopteri > Centrarchiformes > Centrarchidae > Micropterus > Micropterus salmoides. The sequence goes on along the minus strand of NW_024040485.1, from coordinate 23,035,813 downwards.
ACTCCGCTTCACCTCACCCCACCCCTTCACGCTGCGCTTGATACAGTATATCTCCTAGAAACCCATTAGCTCACTGTTAATGGTCAGTGAGAAAGGTCAGCCATGCAGCTTGGGCAGCATCTGAATATCACCATTTGGCCAGCTGGCCACCTGGCAAAGGGACAGGATGGTTGGTGGGCTAAAGGGAGTTGGCCGGATAGGAGCAATTAGGAACATAGGCTGGATCTGGCAGAAGGTGCACAGTTGTGGGCGGAGCGGGGGAGGCTAACAGGGAGAGGTCTGGATCAACTCTGAAATAAAATCACTAATAGATGGAAAATGGAGAAAGAGGTAAGTAGGGCACAAAGGCTAGGAAAACAAAAAACAGCAACAAAAACAACTGAAATCCCTTCATTTGGATTCTAACCAGTAAAAAGTAGAGAACTGTGCTGTAGTTACAAGCTAGATAGTTCAAACTAAAGTATTTGACCTTGTTCCAAACAAATACATTTATTCTGGTAGAGTCTCTAAAATGTTAATGGGGTACAATATAGTTTGTCCTTAAAAAAAAAAAAAACTTGAAACTTTCCCTATACATGCAGAAAAAAACACAATAAATCTAGGGGGGGAAAAATCAGGTCTCTGGAACAAAACAAAGACATCAGCAAAGTCAGTCACCTAACTCCTGTAATATGTATTTGCAATTGACAATAGAAAATGTACAGAGTTGGTATTTATTGTCTCAGCTCCGATACAGTCACTCACCACAAGTAAACACCAGGCTCAGCACAACTTGGTTTCAATATTTTCCAAGTGTAAATACTCGCCAAATATCATGAATGAAGTGAAGCCATTTTCACATTATATGAATTCACCTAATGTCTCACCTGAAAACTATTGTACGCCATCATTTGCTGCCATGAACACTGTTGTTATTCAGGTAATTTCAAAAGCCCCACCTCCACCCCAGAATCCACCTGTAGGCTTTGGAAGGTTATTATCGTCACTCCCCACTCCCTGGTGTGCTAAGCTGAGCTTGTTGTTTACTTGTGGCGAGTTCAGAGCTTAGGCTCCAAACATCAACACTGTACACAGTCTACGTGCACATATGTATCTGTTCCACATGAGTTTACTGACTGAACTAGCTGTAAAATGTTAGTGGTGCACTGTTGCCTCAGTGAGCCACACCAGATCAGAACAAGGCATTCTATTTGCACCTGAATGGAAGAACTGTAAGTGCACACACATACAACTTCTGAGTTTTATTTGCCTACTTTCGCTTTATAGATTTATTATATTTACAAAAATATGATGACATAGTAAAAAAAAAACAAAAAAAAACACCACAGCAAATGATGGCTCAAATATTCTTAGTATTTTCCAAAAAAAACCTAATATTTAAGATCTCATGCTGTAACTGATTTAACTCCTCTACATATGAGAACTGTGAACCACAAAATATTGATAATGAAACAGGTTGATAATATGATAAGAGAAAGAGAAAGATTTATAAAAGAGAAATAATTACTGACCCACCTTTAAGGGGGGAAAAAAAAAACATCAGAATTTTGTTAGTCAGAAAATTTTTTTTTTTTTTAATGTCACACAACTGCTATAATTTACAGATATATATTCTATGCAAAATTATCTATCAAAATGGTTGAGGCCAAAAATGGCTTTAAACTACAAGCATAATTTCATTCACAGATTTACAATTAGATGCACAGTGATGTTGTTGATAACCTATCAGCTCCTACAGATTCACTGCATTGCTTCGGAATTTATACGAGACCTAAAGATGGTGGATCCAGAAGATCCAACAATAACAGTAATAATTACCAGTTGGGTATATATTATACAGTTTGATCTGATATCAGTAGCAGCTGGAACTGAGACTTTATGGTCCGTATCTCAAAATCAAACACATTATCAAAGTATTCAATGAGCTTGTCAATTAGCAAAATTTAATAGGAAGGATTAGGTTTTCCAACAAATTTGTGGTTAAAGTGTTGCTCAGAGGACAAAAAGGGTAGCTCCGGGTCTCACAGCTTGGCCTTGCCTGGTGAAACCTGGAGGTTCTGCAGCTTCAGAGCCATGCCCACGTTCCCAGTGACCTTCAGTTTACCTTTGAAGAACGCCTGAGGAGAGTAAAATAAATGGAAATTCAGCAATTTACTTCATCAAATTGCATTTGTAATAATACTTTGTCACTGGAAGATGCATCTCTGATACAATGAAAAACTACTGAAAACCTGACAAGTTTTTGTCAGACAAATCTAATGACATACTGGAAAAGATGCTTTTAGTGAGTCACTATAAAGTGCAACACCAAATTATGTGCTGTGTTAAATAAAGACCTCTTTGTGGCAGGATATTCTGTCAAGTGACCAGTCAGTGCCCATATTCCTATGCCATGTCTCTGTGCTCCGAGTGGCAGTGAAGTGAAAATTATAAAACAGAGCAAGGATTGAGGCTTTTGGGCATAATGGACCGAATTCATTTTATTTCCTTTTGTTGATATTTATCTAGCTAATAACGTGCACTTTAAGTTAACCCCCACAGGCACTAAAACCACTTAATAGTAACTTGGCTTTGCTGAGAGTCATTGTAATATTTTAAATATACAAATCTAATTCTGCCATCCTTTGATCGGTCTTCTCAGAAAGAAACGTGGCAAGGAAAAACCAAGTTTTCACATTTGTGGTTTGTTAAGATTATTTGCTGTTGCAGCTGGATTGGGGCATTTTAGCCTCCGGTTGTGTAAATATAAGTGGCATCCACTTGCCAAGAACATTAAAGCTAGGGGCCTCTATAGTTTAAGGGTAGGAAATAACCAGGTTCAAACATTTGCCACACACTTGGTGATAAGAGAATAAAATAGTAGAGCTCCTTGAAAATAATGAGTAGGTTTCTAAGAGCTAACAAGAGGCTCCAAGTGTCAGACGTCAGAATGTGATTGGAGTAGTCTCCCCCCCCCCCCCTTTTTTTACCCCCCAATGAGATGTGTACAGTTTACAAAAGCCTGATATCCAGGAGCCTCTAGACACACCAATATGTAAAAGCGACATAAAGCCTATATTAATTATTTTCATGGTAAGACATGTTACTGTGAGTGCAGGGATTTTTCAGAAGGTGAAAAGGAATTAAAACAGCAGTGAAAAACAGAACTCGTCTCTTGCTCTGTTAAGTCCCCAGTTCCCCAATAAGATGGAGTAAAATGAGCGAAACATAGCAACCACACCATAACTAGACTCGGTACTAAATGCCTTTTTTCTGTCGGTTATATTTACGAGGTCAAGTTGCAGTCTCGCCTAATCATGCTCATAACAGGTTATTTCTTCATGAGCACTTTGTGAAAACCAGAGTAAATAAATAAAGCCATAATGAGCAGTAAAGTGTGGTATGACTTGGTTTATCTGTGAGCCGAAACAGAACTATTTTTCCTTTTCCTAAAATGCCACTTTTGTTTAAGTTTTGTTTATGTTCTTGATCTCTTTTCCTAAATAATGGTGTCTTATAAGCCTGTTTGGGTAGGGCATTTTATTTAGGTATGTAATTTATGCATGACACAATAATAAAATTTTTTATAGTAAATGTAACTTTTTTCCAACTCTTTCATTTCGTTCATGTGTAAAACAGAAAAACAAAGATATGGTTAATACGTATACGTAACATACAGTTTGTGCGTTCAACTTTCCAGTCATCAGATCCAGAAGATCATCATCACTCATGGATAAGGTGCAGTCTGCCTTTTTACCTAAAAGGGAAAAAAAGTGGAACTTAATAATTACGGCTAATTACCACAATATTTAAAATGCAGCAGAACTAAAAATTCACACACAGAGAAAGTATTTAATATTTTCTTATACACACACAGAGGAAAAAATAAGCTCTACCTGCTCAAAAGCGAAACAAAATATGATACATATATAATGTTAAATATTGGAGAAAATGAACTGGCAATTTTATGAAACTTTCCTTTTATGTAAAAACGTGCTACACAAGTCCAATCCAGTTTCTTTCACTGAAGCAAAATTCAGACAGCTTTATGGCTCATGCTTTCTATGTTCTGACTGAACATTGGCCCTGCAGGATGCCACATTTCATCACAAAAACAAATGGTAAATGGACTGTACTGTGCCTTTCTAGTCACTCAAAGTGCTTTACACTACATGTCACATTCACACACATTCATACACTGATGGCTACCATGCAATGTGCCAACTGCACATCAGAAAGAAACTAATCATTCACTCACACACCAATGGTACAGCCTTTGGGAGCAATTTAGGATTCAGTATCTTGGCCAAGGACACTTCGACGCGCAGGCTTGGGGAAGCCGGGAATCCAACCGCAGATCTTCCGATTACTACCACTAAGACAGTCCTAAAAAGTATGTGTTAAATCAATGCCTTATTGACACAATCACCAAAAGAGCACATTATCAAGCTTAAATAATCAGTATTAACTGCAGACTGAACACAGACAAAGACCCGCTAAGCACTTTATATGTCCTGTATATCATTTTTTCCAGTATAAAGCCTTACCCTCTGTTTACCAGTGGGAAATGGGAGGTGACAGTGCTCCAATGAGATCCGTGCACAGTGAATGCAATGTTTACCAGTTGTACCACTGTTTGGTGCTGAGCAGATAGTGTCAAGTAAGTTTTCTTGTCCGTTTTTAGTAGAGCCCCGATATATCGACCTGCCGGCATGAGCTAATTGCATTTAATCGGTAAAAAAGAAACCTAGAGTCAGATCCTTAACTCATGTCATGGGTGTTGCATAGTTTGCCCACCAGAGGGCGACCAGCTGCAGCTCCCCTGTTAACTACACTACCTCACCACAAAAACCACAGAAGAAAACGATCAGCTGACCAGAGTTTACCCAGCTTACACTAGGATTTGGAAACATGCAGAGGGCTGTGTGAGCAGTGAGTTGGTCTTTTGTCAAGTTAATTACATGACTTTAATAATTATATAAAAAACAGACCCAGTCACTTCTCCTCTCCTGAAAACATTCATGACTTGATAACCCTCCCATTTTTCACTGCCATCTCCCGGCTTCCTACCAGCTCACAGCCGTTTAATGTTATGGCAGTTGGGTGTTGAAAGCTACGCTGCTGGACAGACGTAACTGTACATTTATTTCAAACAGTGTGGCAATTCTAGCGAACGGTGCACATTTGTCCCTAGTTCATCACTTCTAAATATTTTCTAAAATCACGTAACGTTTCAGCAGCTAACGCTGCCCGTTGCTAAATTAGCCACAAAGCTAATGCCGTGTTTATCAGTGGAAGAGCGCCAACAGTAATGAGCCGTTAAACTATAGTTTGACGTATTCTAAATATATCTGCGGGCCGCCTGTCTGCAGGTTAAACCAATGATTAAACCAGAACAGTCATGTAAATAAACGTGAGCTGAACAAGAATCTTACACGGCTTCCTGCAGTTCCTCTTTAGTCAGAGCCGTAATGGCTCTGGTTGTAGTTATAACGTTAGTTAAATGAAATCTCAAAGTGGCAGGTCCTCGTTGGAGACATTCCTGTAGTATTAGATGCATTCAAAAGCAGCTCACTGTATCCTAGACTATGATGTATATGGATGGTGGTTAAATGGTTTCATGTAGCTTTGGTTAGAAGAGTGCTGGTAAAGGGATGAACTAGATTCTCTCTCACTCTCTCCGTTTACAGACGGTTGAAAAAGTTGCACCTTCCAGGAGCAAAGATTTATTAATGCGCAATTGTTTACATGTTCACTTTTTGAGACTGTAATCTATTTTGTTAACAATCCATTTAGGAAAAGGTTTTATAGCCCACATACATACCAGCTTTCAATATCGGCCTGTTCTAAGTGTAGATTATAGAGTAAAGGGGTCTACTATCCAAGTCATTCTTAAAATCAAAATATTGGCTCATAAATCGGCTCTTTTTCACTTTAATATCGGCATCAGCCCCCAAAAACCCATATCGTTCAGGCTCTAGTTTTTAGAGCTTTTCACGGCCTGCGAAGCTATAGCGGAGAAAGTGAACTGAAACAGTAAAGTTGCGGGCCAGACTGCGCTACAGTCGCTATAAAGCATGGTAAATCCGAGGGGAGCAGCAGATTCAGGTGATACATACAAGGCCACAACCAGCTTATACAAGGCAGAATACAACAAATCGAAGAACATTGTGCTTTTGGAGACTGTGTCCATTTTCCCTGAATTGTGAGCTTTTAATTTGTCTCATGTTTATATGTCCATTGCAGCAGCATTATCAGTCTTTAAATCCAAAGATAACATTTAAAAGATAATTCAAGTTATAGGATGAAAAGTGTGTTCAAAGTGTCAACGACTTTAATGGTGAGTTTTATAAGACTATAAAGTTCACAAGAATTCCAATAAACAGCCAGACAGCCAAAGAAATCTCTATTTGAACCCAAAACGCAATTAAATGTGAACCTTTCAATTGTATTGCCAAATGAAGACATCCCTACCAAAAGGTGAAAGGTATCTCAATTTTTAACATGGATTTTTCTTGGGGATTGAAGCTACACTGAATAAAATTATAAACGCAACACCGTTGTTTTTGCCCCCATTAATCATGAGCTGAACTCAAATAAAGACTTTCTCTATGTACACAAAAGAGCCATTTCTCTCAAATATTGTTCACAAATCTGTCAAAATCTGTGTTGTGCGCACTTCTTCTTTGCCATGATAATCCATCCACTTCACAGCTGTGGCATATCTAGATGCTGATCAGACAGCATGGGTATTGCACAGGTGTGCCTTAGGCTGGCCACAATAAAAGGCAAAACAAAAGTGTTGCGTTTAGAATTTTGTTCAGTATATTTCTCTTTTGAGCTTCATGGAAAAAGAGCCAAAACAAAAGCAAGAAAACATTGTTCATTCCAGGTTTGGAACATGTTTTACTTCCACAATACAGACTAAGAGTATCAAAAGCAAAGAATGTGTGCGGTAGAGGCTGACAGATAAAGATATAGCGTGCAGATATCATTGGCCGATAAGAGCTAATTGCAGATAAAATCTGTACTGATGTTTATAACAGCCGATAATGATAATAAAGGATTTAGGAGGATATGTTGACAGAAATGCTATATAATATACATAACTATGTTTTTAGTGGTCTATAAAGACCTTACATAATGAATTGTCATGTTTTTATTAACATAGAATGAGCCATTTCTATCTACATACACCGCGGGTCCCCTTACATGGAAGCCGCCGTTTGCGGCGCCATGTTTGTGCAGTAGCTGAAAACGGACAAACTGCTCTACAGAGCGTGTTTCGTCACTACGTTAAATACGTACGAAGAAAAGGACAAGAAGAAGTAGTAGTACTAGAAGTAGTAGTCATCTGGTTTATTAGAAGTAACAAGAGTCGTGAAATATGGACTAATGGAGGCCCACACATATTATTTAGCACAAGAGCCGACAGATTGTGTCGGTCACCGTAGCTTCTCATGCACGCTGAGAAAGTGAGGGGTGAAATAATCGGAATTCTTTTTTCCGCGTTAAATCTTTCTTGCAAAAAGAGGAACAACTCTGCAACTCCCCTACTGGCAACACAGGTGTTTGGAATGCCACAAATCCACCACAAAACACACACTTCAAAGTACTATTTACAACAATTAGGAGTGTGACGATCTTAAAATGTGACAAGATTTCACGTCAGGTTAAAAGCTGTCTCATGAGACTCACGCGAGTGACATTTTTAACACTCTCACGCCACACATCCTTTTTCTCACAGTGAAAAACAAATGTATAAATGATAAGGTCGACTCCCGGAGCGAATCAAGTCTGCCCAGATGATGCGAAACCAGTGTACGCCCGATAGTCATCAAGTGAACCCGCTGTCTGAGTCCAGACAGTTGTGATCGAGTGGTAACGAACGGTTTTGCAATATAAACATTTAAAAACTGAGGCGCAATCTTGCTCTGTTTGGGACTGTGACTTGCACTGTATCAAAGGTGCTGAAGTTAATGTGTGTGGATATGTGGTGAGATTTATGCCTGATCACAAGTGTTTTTAGTTAGTTTTGTTTCCCACCTCTGTCAGTCATCTTAACATGTAGTTCCAAACATGTTTCTGTGTGTGTCAGACGAACTGAAGGGAATCGGAATGATGACGTTAGTCTCGTAATACTACTTTGTTCTCTACATGTCAGAGAACACAGATATGTGGGGGAAAATTATGTGCACATAGTTCTGAACATGAGCAGAAAACCTGCTGCTGAAACAGAGGAGCTATTAAAGTCCAGGAGTTTATAAGTGAATTAAAATGAATTAATTTATCACTGAGGTGAAAAAGTGCCAATATCACATTTAAAGTGGTTACTTCCCCAATCAAAAAGGTACAAAGTGGGGGCGAAGACTAAATCATGCATGCGTGTTGACTCAACAGGGATATTATATTTATATTATATATTAATGCAGAAAATTAAATGTTTAATGCTATATATTTTCAAATAATTCAGCATTGAGGATTTCTTAAATAGTGTTAAAATCTGTCTTGTCTCGATCTTATGAACCCAATTACATGTTTCGTCTTGTGAGCCATGTGTCTCGTCACACCCCTAAAAACTATTTAAAAAAAATTTTAACTGCATTATGTAATGTTATCTTGGTGAGGTCTTATAACTACACATAACAAAATGTTCGGGATAATCTTTATGTTTCTTAAAAAAAAAAAAAAAAAAAAAAAACGGGCAATATATTGGAATTTCGGATTTTAAAATACTCAGATATCAAAATTGGTATCGGTGTGTGGTCTCTGCAAGAAAAAGAAAATCTCATGAAATACTTCCTATAATGAATATACAACAGATAAAAAGCGCATTTATTGGTACATGTACATACTGAGAGTGATGTGTGGGAAAGAGCTGAGAGAGAAGTCTTACAGTGTATTTCTGAGAATCCCCTAAGCTCTTTTAGTGACATCATATTAAACAAAATACATACATGAGGCAAAAAAAAAAAACAGGATTATAAAGCCCAGCATGTAACAAGTAAACTACGTTTTTATTTCTATTATTTTTTAGTTTTAAATCACATGGCTACTACAAAAACACCAGATAAATATTATTTGGCCTTGGAGAGTCAAACACCTCTATTTAGATACATACCTGGGTCATTGGTGACAGAACCTTTGCCATTTTTCACATCCACGACCCAAGTCGCCTCTTTTCCCTCTGGTCCATCCTTCACTTTAAAGGCAAACACTCCACCAATCTTCTTGACCAGCTGCTCTCCTTCCTTCAGAGAGTAAAGAAGACGTACTTGAAATTATCCATAGAATATAGCAGTCATATGCAGCCGAACAGAAATGTGAAACGCTTGCAACCACCAATGAACCTGAAGTTTCTGGCAGTTGTTCAGAGCAGGAGAGTCTAATAATCCACATGTGAGCAGCACATTTATTGTTTATCGTTACGTTGGCAGGTGCAGGGAGAATGAAAGCCCACATGCAGGAGCAAGTAAAATTCAAAACAATAAGAATATATGATCCCACTTCATATCAGCAGCCCTACGGTCCACGCCCACACATATTACTATAAGGTGTCAGTCTCTCCTCTGCACCAACACCTGAGGCGTCAGCCAACGTCACATGCAGGTTATAACTGATAGATCAATGAAAAATCTGAACCTCAAAATGGTTTTCAGGTGGTGTGTGTCAATAAAAAAAGAATAAATGCTTTTGGATTCAACTGTGCCTCAAATTACAGACATTTAAACATATGTTCTAACACAAGTGGAGGGGCACGGTGAAGCATGCCTACCTTTTAGAATTGTTTTGTACACTTATAAAAAGGAGGCCCCTGGTTACAGCCTCACTAATGCACATAAATGACTAGACCACCTATATCTTTTCTGACACGTCAAAGCAAAATTGTTTGCCTTGAACACAAGGTACAACTACTGCTGACCACATTTTCCATTAACATTAGACGGCATGTCATATGAATATTAGCAATTACCTTTAGAAAATAACAGATAGTGGCTTTTTCCTTTTTTCAGTGATGATCTAGCTGGTATGACAGACAGGGATCACGTCCTACACTAATATGTTCCTCTCTGCAGAAGTCTGATTTTAAACATGTGCAGTCAATGGCTAAAACTTATCTATGAAATCATTTATTACATGCTTAGATCTTGATCTGGCCTTGTTCCTATGCTGTTTTTAATATTATTTTTCATATTTTTACATTGTATATTTTTGTTTCTTTCTTTTGGATAGCCCTTTTTGTTCTATGCTTGGCAAGTGATTTTCTCATGAATTATATTTTAACCACTGCTGCTTGAACACCAATAACTGAATAGCCTCAACACAATTTTGCCTACTAACAAATCCCAGCGTTCTGTTGAACCTTAGCTTTCTAAAGCCCCTTTTCCACTGCACGGTACCAGCTCGACTCGACTCACCTATTTTTGGTTTTCCATTGCAGAAAAGTTGTACCTGTGCCTGTTTCCAGGTACTTTTTTCATATCACCTCCGTCGAGGTTCCAAGCGAGCTGAGGCGATACTAAAATGTGATGTGAAAACACGGCAGACTATTGATTGGTCAGGGAGAATCGTCACTATTCATTGCGTCATCATTGTGTGTGCGCCTGACAGAGGCCAGCAACAGAAATTTCTATACTTTACAATTTTTATACGTTATTTCATCACTAAATCCACTACTTCTGTTTTGAGGTGAGAAATCAACTGTGTAGATTTTGAATGTTGACAGTTTTACGAGAAGTGATGGCGGAACAAAAATGTGCTTGAAAGTTTCAGAGTTGAGGAGCTCCGCAAGTGGCGGCGGGGGAAGTGCACTGCAGCAACAGCAGACGAAACCGCTTATCTGTCATTACATTCTGAGTAATGTTGAAACTTTTTAACTTAAATTAAGAGATATCTGTGTGTGGGTCGTTGGTGTGTGTGTCGCATTGAAAATTACATCGTGGCGGTTGTGTGTGGCGTTGCTATGACGACCAGCTACTTTGAGGGGTACTATCTCTGGGAACTATCTGTAATGGAAAACAGAGCACGGCCAAACCGAGTCGAGGGGAGTTAAGCTGGTACTAGTAATGGAAAAACGGCATATAATCACTGTGGCCCAAATGTAGGTCAGTCAGACCAACGTCACACTTTATTGAAACTTCACAATGAATTTGGTGTATTGATATGCAAGTGTAATATGGTCAAAAAACTGGGACAACTTTATAGGTGTGTAAACATCAAAAGTGATTTTATGTTCTAAAAAAACATGTCTAAATAGGAAATTAAAACAAGCCTTGATATAAATCAGTTTATAACGAAGCTAATCACAACCAACTGTGTACCAAACATGTTAACAAATTTAACATTATTCAACCGTTTTAAACAAGTTGAGAAGAAAACGTTCATCTATAATAATTCATTCATTATAAAACTACCACAGTTACCAGCCAGCAGTGACTAATTTACCTTCAAAGGATAATGCAAGTTGCATTATTGAGAATTAATGTCATCTAGTCTGTGCTACCATGTGACCTGACTCAGGGGTGTGTTCACGACACTGCCACAACATAAACGAGCAACCGCAACTTAATGTTCAAATAATTTTGCGTGTGTTTTCCATGACTGGAAAACTGTTTTCCAGATTTTCCATGATATGTGGGAACTATGTATATGGCCCTGAACCTGTAGTGCTGATAGTCAGCTTTTATTGTCCACCTCATGTACATTTTAGTAGGTACGTATGTTGCGTTTGTGAATAAAACAATTTACCACAAGGCAGATGGGCTTATGGTTACATTTGCTAACATGGAATAATCAGCAGACTGAATGAAAGAAATGAGAACAAAGAAAATCTACGATCTAAGGTGTGATGGGGACTATACCTCATGTAGATGATTTTCGATCTCTTTGAAGACAGGGTAAGCTTTAAAACCCTCCAGACCGCTGCCCAAACTGGTGGGAATTGCACCTACATGGGACCTGAGGGAACCAGAAAAAAAAATCCAAATACAAAAGTTTGCAAAAATTGTGACAAATGTATTCTTTCCCCTCTCCTTGATTCCCTTTTATGTGAGGTTATATACAGTAAATCACTATGTAATGTTGCACAATAGCAACAGCAGATAAAGCAATGTACTGTATCTACAGCAGAAAGAATTGCAATAGTTAAAGACACGATGTTCAACTGTGGATCAACATATGACACATAACAATGCAGTTATTATTAGAGGAGACAAAACATGTTTATTAGAATTGTGCACATACTGATAAAATTAACCTCTGATTTACATTCCTCTTCAGTACAAAATGACATACTGACAGACAGACTGATAGAATAATAGTTACATGATATAGAAATGGCTCTCCTATGACTTATTCCTCTGGTGTATTAGTCAGCAACTTATCACCTGCCTTTTTGATCTAACTGAACTAAAAACAGCTTGTTGGTAATTACTTCCCCACCTGGCCTCCTGAGGGAATCCCATTCTGTAGAGAGCCACAACCACAGCTCCTCCTAAACCAATGTTGTGCTGCAAGGCCACTTTTGCCCCTGGGACCTGCCTCCTGCCGGCCTGCCCTCTGAGCTGCCAGCACAGCTCGGCACACTGGGCCAGACCTGAGAGAGCACAAAATGGGGGAGAAGGAAGAAAAGGGTGAGGATGAGGTGACTCAGAGGGGATGTGGTGTAGGATTGATGTGAGGACTTGGCAATGTAATTTACGACTAATGAAGCTTAACAAATGTATCATAAAAGAAAAAAGGTACATTAACTAATGTAAGAAAGACAAAAACAATGAAGAAGTTCACTTGTCATTAACAGGAATTACCTTGAGCCTTGGATCATTAGGTTTTAAAATATTGACTGATTTAGACTCCAAAATGGAGTTCTGAGAAAACAAATCTGCGTGTTATACATACATGAGGGTAAGTTATACAATTTGTTTTAATTGTTATATTAGTTGCCCAGAACCTTTTTTTCTTCATTTTAAGATGATTTCAATCTGAGGGCAGAATAAACCCGCTGTAAACACAACGCTATAACATGTACAGTAGGGGTTGACACACACACACGCACAAGCACACGAAACTATTGTTCCTGAAAGATGTGGCTTGACCTTTGGGGAATTCATTCTCTTTGTTGGACATTAGACATTGATTTCTTATTGCTGTTTTTGTAAATAATCTCCAAATGTCTCTGGACTTGTTGCACTTTTTTGTCTATGGTGTGACTAAAGACTGAAAATACAAGTTAATTTCTGTTTTTCCTGTATAATCTGTTTAACCAGAAGAAGTGAGAAGAAATATGTAGCATTCATATTTTTAAAAAACTATTACATTTACTCGTTCAGCGGACGCTTTTATTCAAAGCAACTTTGAATAATATAATAATATTCAAAGCAACTTTGAATATTATGACAGGTATCTTCATGGTAAAGACCATTTTCTAGCAAGCGTTGCACTTGCTTACAAGGGAGGAAGAAAAGAGCGCAGGGGCTATTACAATTACAATGTGCAAAATTAAATGCCACATATACAGATAAAAGGAAATACTTTAACTAGTAAAAGCAAATTCTGAAGAAATTATGATGTGAATGCTGTCTGTTGAAAGGCTTGCGCTAAACTGGATTGAAAAGCTGGATAGTATGAAAGATGTTGAATATTTTTATGATTATTGAAAAGCTGATGCTAAACTGCAATGTTGGCTATAATTTGCATGAAGTAGCTGAAGATCTATGAAAACTTGGAACCATGCGAAAGGCTCTAAATACTATGAATAATATTTTAAATTTGAGTAAACTGAAATAACTAACTCAAACTGCTCTAAAAGATGTAGAACATTTCAATGTTTGAATGTAGTTTCTTGTTGAAAGACATGAAAAAGTTTAATAAATGTGAGAAAGTCCCAAGTGTTGTGAACATATGACCTGAACAACTTTAGAAAGGAGTATGAAGATGTGGAAAAGCTTGAAAGGATATGATCTTAATATTAGGGGTGTCCCCAACTAAGGATTTACATAGTCGAGAATAATCAGAATTGTCAAGGATCGCCTATAGTCGAAGCTGTGTGTGGGTGTGTCGGGGGGAGTTTACGCAACGTAGCTCCACTTTAATCTTGAGAAGCTGCAGAGTTACAGTCTCTAAACTGAGGCTTATTGTTGACCATTTTCTCTCTCGCTCTGTTCGCCTGCTATTTACCGGTCTTCTGCAGAGTTGTAATCCTCGCAGTAATCCACAGAAGAGTTTTTAACTGCTCTCCAGTCCTGCTGGGCTCTTTCCACTTTTGAGTGTCCTAGTTTTAATTTCAAGAACAAACTGTCCATTTTATTTCCATTTTTTTCTGACTAAGTTTGTATTCTTGGATATTTTAATATTCATATCTATTGTCCTTCTTCTTCCTCATTTATCTCTGATTTTATCAAACTCAGAGTCTTTTAACTTGGTCCAAAATGTAAAACAGCCCACTCATAACAAAGGTCACTCAGTTGACCTTGTGCTCACCCATGGTTTCAGTGGATGATGTGTCTGTGGTAGATTTTGCGTTCTCTGATCATGATGCAGTGCTCTTCCAGGTACCACACCTTTCTACAGACCCCAAACCCCCCAATACGAATTCGCTCTCGCTCCCTAAACTCGCTCTGTGCTCTACTTTTTTGCCAAGGTTTTACCGAAATGCATGATGCTTTCAATAGCTGTGGACATGACCACACCATAGATGAGCAGGTCAGTGTTTTTAATAACGCCACTACCATTTTAGACTCAATAGCACCAATCAGATACAAAAAACGGAAACTTAGTGTCTCCCATGCCTTTTTAAAACATTTTTTGTACTCCTATCAGATTGCTGTCAAAGGCAAGTAACACATATTTCTCAGATCTGATTGCTAGTCAAGGTCATAACTCCAGAATTCTTTTTAAAACCATATATTCGGTAGCTATTCCTGCACCCACATAGCCAGGTGAATCTTCTCCTGAAAAATGTGAAGAAATCACTTTTCTAACAAAATCATGGAGATTCAGGAGCATTTTAACAATAACACATCATTTACTAATTTTACGGAAATATCTCTTCCAACCCTGGAACGCAATGTCGCATTGTCTAAATCATCTACCTGCCCTTCAGACCGCATTCTGACTTAGTTTTTAAAAGCTGCATTTCAGATGCTTGGCCCAGACATTGTAGCAAAGATTAACCATTCATTGTCAACTGGTATTCCTACTTCTTGTTTTAAGCGTGCCTCTGTTTACTCAGTTTTTAAAAAGTCCTCTTTAGATGCCTCTGTTTTAAGTAATTTTAGACCCATTTCCAAAGTGCCATTTTTATCTAAGATTTTAGAAAAAAAATCGTTTCAACTTGGTTAATCTCCTTTTTGAACAATAATGAATCAGGTTTACGCTCCATACACATTACTGGGACTGCTCTAATCAAGGTCACCAATGATTTGCTGCTCGCAACTGATTCAGGCATACGCTCTGTTTTAATTCTTCTTGACCTCAGGTCAGTTTTTGACACTGTGGACCATGATGTTTTAATTAGCTGTCTGAAAAACTATGTTGGTATCAGTGATGTGGCCCTGGACTGGTTTGTCTTCTATCTGTCAAAGAGGTAATTTTCTGTGATCGTTGGAGAAGCCTCCTCCTGTCATGCTCCTCTATTTTGAGGGGTCAATGTTATTCACCATATACATGCAACCCCCGGGGAAAATCATTCAGACTTAATATATTGATTTCCATTTATATGCAGATGACACCCAGTTGTATGCCCTCGTTAAGGCCTGGTTCTTCCGATGTCTCTGGTATTTTCTCTTGCCTCACTGAGATAAAAGCCTGGATGTCTAATAACTTCCTTCAGTTAAACAACACAAAATCAGAAGTAAGTGTATTTACCCCCATCTGAACCAGCACTAGCTAGCTCAAAAACCTCACCACTGTCTTCTCAGATAACCCTTCAGAAAGAAGCCTGCAACCTTGGTGTCATTTTTGACTCAGAACTGTCTTTTGATGCTCAGGTGACAAATAGTGCAGTCCTGTTTTGTCCAGCTGAGACTAGAACATTCCTCTCCTCTGCTGAGAGAAGGTCATCCATGCCTTTATTTTCTCAAGACTCGACTATTGCAAAGCAATATTGCAAAGCTCTGTATTCAGGTATTAGTAAGAAATATTCATAGATTACAGCTCATTCAAAATGCTGCAGCCAGGCTTTTAACTCCCACTAAGAGGAGTGACCACATCACACCAATCCTTGTAGCCCTTCACTGGTTACCTGTGAGTTTTAGTAAAATCTTAAAAACAATTCCATTTGTTTTTA
Organism: Micropterus salmoides; assembly: GCF_014851395.1. NCBI lineage: Eukaryota > Metazoa > Chordata > Actinopteri > Centrarchiformes > Centrarchidae > Micropterus > Micropterus salmoides. The sequence continues at coordinate 23,019,549 of NW_024040485.1, read as the reverse complement.
CAGCCCTGAGCGGCCAAGCTCCTGCCTAAATCTGTGATTTGATAACTCCCTACAACCCGGACCGATGCCTGAGATCCTCTGGCAGGGCTCTACTAATGGTTCCAATGTCTCATCTGACCAAACTTTGCTGTTCGGGCCCCTCAGCTGTGGTACACCCTGCCCAGAGATCTCTGTGCTGGTCTCAGGCAGGCAAACTCAGTGGCTTCTTTTAAATATCTTCTCAAGTCTCACTTTTATTGTATGGTGTTTTTAGAAACATATTATTGCTGTTACTGTATTATTTAATAATGATTTTATTGTTGGTTTTTAATTTATTTAAATTCATTTATATTTTTAATAGTGCTGGTCAACAATTGTAAATTTTAATCGCGATGTTCAGTAGCAAATGTCAAATTGTCTTGAACTTTTTGTAGGCTGTCAGCACCAGAAAAGAGATTGGCTACATCCTGGTGAAAAAATTATGTATGTAGAGTGAAAGTTGTGGAAAACAGAGACCGTTGAAAACAAATTTCTAAAAAGATTTTGTAGGGAATTCCCACTTTGTCAATTGGTCTTCCCACTATTCATAGTTTTCTGTGACATGCACAGTGACCTGGAGGGCAGAACAACAGACAAGGACGGCGGCTCCCCATAAAGATACAGCAAAAGCTATTAAATTTCCCTTCCCATGATTGTTTGTTCTGCCATTGAAAACCGCTAGGTTCCTGACAGATCTTGACTGCAGTGATGTTTAAGTTTACCTTGTGGAGAATCCCTCACCTTCTAACTTACATTGTCGATTAGTGAATCCCAAAGCATACCAACTATCTGGCATTTTGGCAACACAAAACTAACTAACTCAAAAGTAACAGTATCACTTGCTTCCTGGTTGTCAGGCAGTGGAAAATAATGTCTTTTTTTCCTCCCAAGAGAGCGTTTCCTTTGGAAAGTGACGTCACGTGAAAATTATGAATAGCTGCAAACATTCTGTCCCATAAACTCATTATAAACTCATAAAAAAGGCTGAAAATAACCTCAAACTTGACTTGCAATTGTGTAAAAGTTAGACTGATGTGAAAAAGCTAAATAAACAGTATAAAGTCCAAAAGATTGTGAATAGGATTGAAAGTTGAATAATACCAAGAAAAAGAAAAAAAAAGTGGAAGATTTACATATCTGAATGGAATGTTAGGTATTTTAAGTATGAATGAATATGATGAATGAATAGATAACAGTTGAAAACCTTGAAAAAGTTAAATAATAAAATAATAATAAATAATTGGGACATTTAGAACATTCTGTCCATCCACTTGCATGGGGAAAATCCACAAAACCTTGAATATCTTGAAAATTAAGAAGGTTATCAAAATTCTGAATACATCCGCACGTCATAATAGAGATGAATATTTTAAATCTTTGAATGACATGCTTTCAGCATTCATACCAATAATATTTTGCCAGCAGAATCAAATTGTTTTACAAGATATCAGTATTTGTGGTCAAACATAACTTCATGATGTTATGTCATATGTCATATGCTTCAGTAAGAGCAAAAAAATCCTGGGACCACTTCAGATGGTTGCAGATTTAATATCCACATCACACTACGTCAGCTATACTGCAAAGCACCCTGTGGACTATAAATGAAAATTTCTGTCACGTTTGATTTGATTTTAAATGTAAATGTAAATGCTCCGTACTTGTATAGCGCCTTTCTAGTCTTTTCGACCACTCAAAGCGCAACGAACGCAAACATTCACACACATTCATACACTGGCGGAACAGCCGCCAGGAGCAATTCGGGGTTCAGTATCTTGCCCAAGGACACTTCGACACGCAACCAGGGGGAGCCAGGGATTGAACCGCCGACCTTCCGATTAACGGCCAACCCACAGCCGCCCCCGATTTTAGACAACTTTCTGTTTGTTAACTGTGTCGATTAACACATTAGCTTTTATGTTTTATTTGATTTCATGCTGAACAGAGCACCTTTATTTTTTTAATAAAATATGCTTTAATGTGATAAGTATCATTTTCTTCAATGATATAATTATTAAAACTCTTTAATTACATTGCTTGTAAAAAAAAGTATTAGCTTGAGCCAGTTGAAGGCACCGTACACATGCATGTGATCAGGGCGCTACCACCTCCGCCTCGTTTGGAGCAACCCAGGAGATAGAGGGAGTACTGATGACATGGATGGAAAATCATGAGGCAGGGGGCATGATGGTTGAGATTGTGAGGTGTGACAAAATGAAGGATATTAAAGATTATTAAAAGATAAAGAAAGATATAAAAAAAAAAAAAATCCTCGCTATCTCCCGTCAATGTGTGTATTATTGAGTGCATACGAACCCAAGCAGCTGTCATTATGACTATGAAAAATGTGTATATGTGTATGAAAAATATTGGCAAGTGAGTCATCTACACTGTTTGCTCAGTCTTGTCCCTCAGTAGTTTAATATGTGGTGAGATTACAGGCTGCCCTCTCTCATGCAAGCCCCGAATCACTTTTGTTGCAATCCAGATGGCCATCTCTATGAGACACATGCCACCTGGTGGCCACTGTGGCAATTGTTTGACAAAGTTTGAAGTATTCACCAGCTAGTTCCATTCACCTGCTGCTCCAAACAAGCCAAAAATAAACATTGGCTGCAAATTATTTTTTTTACCCTAATCTGGCGTTTTAACTCCCTACCAGACTGGAGTATGTATTGTGTACTTTGTACAGTAGAAGTGGTTTTCATCAAGAGTCAGAGGCTCGGCGTACCTGTGGCGCCAAGAGGATGTCCTTTTGAGATGAGACCACCACTGGGGTTGACCACAAACTTGCCTCCATATGTGTTGTCCCCTCTGTCAATAAGCTCTCCAGCTTTACCTGCAGATGTAAACATTACAGAGTGAAATTTATGGTATAATACTATTACATGTTAATATAATATCTGTTAATATATTATCATTATATATATCATGGTATTAACCAAGCTCTAAAAGGAACAAAGACACCTTGGTCTCTCTCTCCCTCTCAAAAGTGTGATTAATAATTAAAAAAGATACATACACAAACAATCACAAGTGAGGAAATAAATTGAATATGAGTGTATGAGAATATTCAATTCATATTCATGTCTATTTCTGAAGGAAGATAACAGGGAATCAAATAAAGGAGTTTCTACAAATAAGAATATATAAATAATACCAAAAAAAGATAACAAAGTATGTCTTTAAGTAAAATGCAAGACAGACAGACTAGACTAATAAATAATATTACAGTACAATTATTTAATTTATGATATCATTATTATTGTTTGTTATTTTAATAATTGTTCCTTGGAAAATCCCACTGCTTGTCAAAAAGCAAGACATATTTTCAAAGATGCTTTTTGTTTTAAAATGCAATTTTATTGTTCAGATTCAACACATCACTGCAGTCATTGACATGACTTGGTAAGTGTGAAAGTATCAAAATAGACATGTAGTTTCAGACTCATGCGCCAAGTCTGCACTTTCCATCTCAGACAATGAAGATTTTCAAAAGGATCTCCAGAGTGGATATATTTATATAAAAATAACTAAAAACTGAGCTGTTCAACAGCACCGCTGTAGCAGACAGTCCTCCCAGATAGGGCTCCAACTCTCTCCATGATCACTCATTTAGAATGTCAATAAAGCTGATAAAACAATAGATGAGATTTTGTGGACACCAGGCCTTAACAGATACCTTCATACCTGTATGGTTCAGTAAGATCTGTGGCATTTCTGGATCACGTCCCTCAGTGTGACAGTTTGCGCTTTCATCCCTAATTATTTTATCTCTCACAAGAATGGATCTTGTGAGAGCGCCATGTTCTGTATTTAGCCTCAATGGCTGAAACTCTACACAGTATTGTCACACACATTCCACTCAGCTCACGTAGCAGGTTCTGCGTAGGAAAAACACTGAATTTGAATATCAGCAGATACTTTATAGTAAACAACTAATATAAATAGGGGGACCCTCTAATCCTGCTAATCCTGGCCCATTTTCATGTCTATGCGTTCTTCTAAAAGTAGAAACTTTAAGTCAGTGGGAAGGAGGACAGTGGAAAACGTCCAGGTCTAATCCTCAAACAGCAACAACAAGTTTTAAAATAGCTCGAGGACAAATTAGGGTTTTAAGAGCAGTCGTCTTACCCTCTGGACACAGCCCCAAAGCCTCATACGTGATGAGCTCGTTGGCGGAGAAGCAGTCATGTAGCTCGACCACATCGACGTCACTGGGCTTCAGACCTGCAGCGTCAAAACACTTTTTGGCAGCCAACCGGGACATGTCATATCCTACCTGAACAGAAAAAAAAAAAAAAAGAACTTATCATTCAGATTCCAATACATGATAAACACTTGAGGCTGTCAGGAGGGGTAAAACTACAGCTAATAACTTTATGATAGGACAAGACTGTTAACCCTGGCTGTGCAGCAACTATATAGCTTCTATATAAAAATACTATAATGATGCTAACAAAATGATAGCAAGGATCCTTTAAATTTATAGTTCAATGTTAACAAGTTATAATACTAATATTTTTTCCAAAGAACGTGAGGATACATTTCTATTTCAATTTAAATAACACATTTTTCTGTCCAAAAAATAGAAAGTTACTGTCGTCATCGTCTGTTGTAGGTCAAATCAAAAAACGTCTTGCCTGTAATAAGTCGCCTTCTTCTGAACTGGTAAAAGACCTTACTTAAGCTGCCCTGTGTTTTCCCACTGGTCTGAGAGATATTCCTAGCTCTCTTTCACACTGATCTCACTGTGAGTTTGCTGCATTTCCACCAGCAGACAGACATGGGGACGAAGGCTCCTGTCGCATCAGGTTGGTCTCCCGCAGGTTCAGGATGTAACGTCCGATCGCTGCCAACTCTTTGCAGGGGTCAGTCTCCAGCAAACCCTCCTCTAGCTGCAAAAAGCACCAGGCTGTTCCTCCGGCTATATGATTCACGGTAGCTGTTCCTCCGGCTATATGATTCACGGTAGCTGTTCCTCCGGCTATATGATTCACGGTAGTAAACTTTCACTTTTAGACCCTCTACTTCCTTGCTGAGGTTTTAAAAAGCATCCTCATTGGACTCAGCATGTTTCCTCTTTAAAGGTGACTTACTTACTTAAAAACAAGCAAGCTTAATTTTCTTTTACAACCAAAAAAGCACTTTCTTGGTGACATACTGAACTGAACTACTTCAGCTTCAAAAGACTCAATACTCTCTTGTCAAATTAAAATCTGTCTGGCACAACATGGTATCCAGCTTCTCATACTCTATACCAGGCCTCTAGGCAGGACAGGTATTTAAAAAAATAAAATAAAATTCATTTAAAAAAAGTTCCATCCGCTACAGACAGACTGACCAAATATGACCATATAGAAAACAACTGGAACGTTCAGAACAGTGGGAAATCTGAGTTTTTGGCTCACAGGGATTTCTTTTAAATATGTTTAACTCATTATTTGAAGCTTTGGCCACATTTAACATGTAAAACCGACATGGTATCATTATAGATATGACAGAAAATACGGAGAAGCATAATAAGTCACCTTTAAGATCTTAAGAGTTATTTAGATAGTCAAGACTTTTGCTGGAACGACTCCTTAATGCCTCTAACCTGATTCAGAAGAAAGTCAGCTTTGTTGTTGGAGGTGCCTAGTCTGTGGATGCCGATCAGCCTAGCAAGCTGTTCAGTCTGTTGTCACGAGACACACTTTGATTATGTCAATTTCTTACCATCTTAATGCAGCTGTTTTCGTCAAACGTGGAGGCAAGGTCAGTCACCATCTCTTGGGCAATTATCTCCACTGCCTGGTTCTCCAAATGGTGCTTCCTGACGAAGGCCTCGCTGGCCAAGACTGCTGCTCCAGCACCATCTGATGTAGGGCTGATGAGAGAAGAAGAGAAAGATAAACAGACATGATTGTGTTAGGAACTGAGGTAGTCATTATCAATAACCAGTCCCTCTAGGATTTCACGGGCCTATTTTGTGACTGTTACTGTTGTTGTTCATTTTGAGGCAGCTTTTCTAAAAAAAAAATTGCGATGAAATTGTGTGATTAGCCTAAGTGAAAACTGCAAAGGTAGATGTGATATATTTAAGTTAAGAATTATAGCTGAATCATTAAAACAGTCCCTCCAGGATTTCTCGGGCCTAACCCTAGCCATGCATATTTAAACCAACTGACCGGCATGCAACAGTGTCACTGTGTTATGGTGACTTCTCTTATGTATGTTTTGCAGTGGCAAAGTCTAACCACAATCGTGCAGTCAATACAGACTACCACCTATATACAGCGTCGTAGCCTCGAAAACCCAGGTGTTTTCGAACATTAACTTAGCTCTCCTTATTAGCTAGGCTCCTTACATGCCTGCTAATAACTTTTTTTAAGCTGGGTCTCCGACATTGACAGCGTTGCGTTGGACAGATCTGTGCAGCTGTGATCATGAGGGAGAGGGAGGGAGAACGAGAGAGAGAGAGGGACGAGCAAGAGGATGCGAATGCGCTACGGCACTCTGCAATCAAATATGATTTTAAATAGACCTAGTAAAAAAATAATTAAATTTAAATAAATAAAACGGTCAGCGTTGATATTGTGGCGGGCTGCCACAAATAAATAAAAGGTATAGGAAACACTGCTGTGTTAACAGTTGCGTGAAATCCTGGAGGGACTGAATAACTCTGCACTTTGATAAAATACAAATAACTACTACTTGCCTCTGTCCTAGCATAGTTACACTCTGGATGATCAATTTATTTCAAAAAGGTTAAAGGCAGAAAAGTGTCCCTCTTACCAACACTGCAGTAGAGTAAGGAATTCAAACACCTTCCTGGAATCCTTCACCTGCTCCAAACTGTACTCGTCCTGGAACTGGGAATACCTGCATGAACAAAAAACACATATTTACACATAAACAAACAAATAAAAAATCTGTTTTTAGAGTTGAACTGTGTCTTACGGGTTGTTGGTGGAATGCTTGTGGTTTTTCCAGGCAATTTTGGCAAAGTGTTCTGGTTTTGTACCTGGAAAAGATTCAAACATTGAAACAAACATTTACTGTAAAATCATGAACTCAGTGCAAATGAGTTCACACAACCATCACCTTGTATGCAGTTTCTCACTCACACACACACACACACACACACACACACACCCACACACACCGTATTTCTCCATGTGCTCCCTGCCAGCATTGCCGAACAGCTGCGCTGCTGCTGGAGCTGCCACCATCCCGTAGCGGTTGATCATCACTTCCATGTGCTTGTCCATGGGATTGGTCCTGTCCATAAACTAGAAACAGGTATTTTTTTCCCCTAAAGAAAACATCTTAAGGAGAGAATGATGGCATAGTCTGGCGAATTTGCTGTTATGCACACACAAGCTGGAATTTCCAAAACTGTTCAGACTTTTTATATATCAAATAATTTCCTCCAGCTGAACTCAGACAAAACAGAAATCCTGGTCATCGGGTCCCAGCAGATGGCAAAACAAATACTGCCATCTGCTGGTTCCCTAGTAAATCACATTAAGCCTGTGGCAAAGAACCTTGGTGTTTGGTTTGATAGTAATTTAAATTTCGAGCAGCACACCACAAAGCTTGTTCAATCATGTTTTTATCAACTTAGAAATATAGCAAAAATTCGATCTATGTTAACTTTTAAGGACACTGAGACCATTTTACACACCTTCATCTCATCACGCCTGGATTATTGCAACAGCCTTTTCACCTGTTTAACCCAAAAATCTACTGATCGACTCCAGACTGTCCAGAACTCAGCTGCCAGGCTTTTAACCAGAACAAAGAAATATGACCACATTACTCCTATTTTAGCTTCATTACACTGGCTCCCAGTATGTTTTAGAATTGACTTTAAAATTCTATTGATCACTTTTAAAGCTCTTCATGGCTTCTCGCCTTGTTATATTTCTGACCTTTTAGTCCCATACGCACCAGCACGTACCTTGAGATCCTCGGGCAGAGGTCTGCTGTCTGTTCCAGAGTCTCGACTGAAAACTAAAGGGGACAGAGCGTTTGCTGTCAGGGCCCCGAGGCTCTGGAACAGCCTGCCCGAGGAAATCAGGTCGGCTGAGTCAGTGAACTCTTTTAAGTCCCTTCTTAAAACATACTTTTTTATATTATTGTCTTTTGGGTATTATTGTATTGGCACTTTGTAACTTGTTTTTGAAAAGTGCTCTACAAATAAAGATTATTATTATTATTATTGTTTGAGGTTCTGCTCCTCTATAATAGGAATTCCCTCAATAGCAAAAAGCAGTTAATGAAAACAAACAAAAGAAAGTAGAAGTTCATTATTCCTTCATTTCTAAGGTGCAGCCACACTAATCTTTTTTTAAATGTTTATCAATGAGGTGTTTCCATCAGGACTAATGTGGACCCCAGCTGACATTAATTCTTTTCAGCAAGAAAAACTATGCTGGTTGCTACAGGAGGTGAACACAATGACAGCATGGTAGACTGCAAGGTTTTGGGTCCACCTGCTCTACATCCAGTGCAACAACACGCAACATACAGTTTTATACCTTTGAGGACAAAGAGCCCCTCTCCATCCTCTCAAAACCGAGGGCAAGCACACAGTCAGCAAGACCTGCAAAAGGAGAAGAGAAGTGCTCGAAAAGTGGGTTCTAGTGTAGATCATGGATTAAGACGCAGAAGTTGGTTAAGAACTTTTAATCACTTTCACTGCGCCCTGCTTAACTTACCTCCTTGAACTATCTGCCGTGCCATGAAGATAGCAGTGGAGCCTGTGGAGCAGTTGTTGTTGACGTTGATGATGGGGATCCCAGTCAGGCCCAGGCTGTGGTAAATGGCCCTCTGCCCACATGTGGAGTCACCTGACGGAATAAGGTACGTGCATTCAGCATTTTTCCTTAATAATTTAACTTTTTTACTCAGGTAATTACAATATGAAAGGCACAAGGTTATTCTTTAATGACCAAAAACAGTTTACTTATTAACATGCATTTCTATAGTGTCATGAGAGCATATACCGTATGGAAGAAAAACTAGGCAGCACTCCCATGATACTGTTTAATATGCCACACTGACATTTCGGGCCATACGCTCTTCCTCAGCGTGTATACAGCAACGTCACATTCAATTACACAGATGTGGGATTCCTTATGCATTATCACAATAGGCACCACTGGCCTATTATAGAAGAGGGAGGTACAAACACAGACGTAGGGTCACAGAAACAAAATCATGGTACTATATCATAGTAATCACAGCAATCATAGTAATAGTCCTATATGTATAGTGCATAAAGTGCATTTCTGCCTAGATACTTTTATAAAAGATCCTCTAACTTAAGTGATTATTTAGTAAAGTCTGATTTTCCTAGGAGACCTATCCATCACTTCTTGTCTCATATCCCTAGTGGGAATTTTACTTGTCATAATTGATTCATTACTATTCTATCATTAAGGGCAGTAAATTGAAATATCTCAAGACTGGTGTTGACATTAAGGTCAAAGGCAGCATTACATGTAATACAAAATATGTTGTCTTTTTGTTAAAATGTCAATGCAATTTGTATTATGTTGGGAAAACCAAACGTGAGTTGAAAGCCTGGATCTGTGAACATAAGTGTGCTACTCGTAATCAGGATGTAAAATCATCTGTTGCAAGACACTTTAACAGCCATAATCATAGCTTTAGTGAATTACACTACATGGCTATTAAAACAGTGACGTGTCTACCGAGGCAGAAATAGGGACAGAAGCCTTTTACAAAGAGAGACTTATTGAATACATGTCCTTGAGAACCTCATACCAAATGGTATGTGTAAGCACCATTTACTAGTAGCAAATTGTTTATTTTATAACATTTGTTACTCTTTCATTCTTGTGTTTATTTCAGTGCCACTTCCGTATTGGAACTTTTATTTTGAAGGTTTAAAGAAAGCTGTAAAAGTGTAAATAAGCGAGTTCCTGTGTCTGTGTTAGTAGCTCCCTCTTCTGGAACAGGCCAGTGGTGCTTTTGATAAATGTTTAAGTAATCAAACCTGAGTGTAATTCAATGTGATGTTGTTATTCATACTCTGAGGAAAGGCATCTGGCCTGAAACGTCCGTGTGGCATACAAACAGTGGCATGGGAGTGCTGTCCTAGTTTCTCTACTATGACTTTATATTTATAGATTTAGAATTCAGCACCCTGTCCATAACCTCATGTTCTTAAGAGTGAGCGTGTTATGGTCTTTTTTCATGAGCATATACTGTAAGTTTTTTTTGAGACTTACCATACACATATCCTACACAGGCTTGTTCAATGGAGGAATATGGGATCCCTGCATCTGCTAGGGCCTTTTGACCTAAAATATGATGTTGACATACAGTAACAAAACACTTTGTGACATGTTAAACAAAAAGATCCATCCCAGAGAAATTCAGATATGGTATCTTTTGAGTGAGTGAGTAAGCAAATAATTTGTAAAGATAAGCACCGGCTTCCTTGGCCATATCAGGGTAATCATAGTTGTCTCGGATTCCAGGTTTGTCAAACTGCAACAAAAACAGAAAAGTACAACAGATGGTGAATCTCACTCAACATACGCATTCACTTCTGATTTTCCTCTTCTCGGGTAGAGGACAACATTCTCAAGTTATTTCTTTTGCATTGGTAAATGATCAGCTTTATTGTCACTGTAAGCATTACATAAGATGAAACTTAAATTACAGGTAGAGTCACTCTAACCAAGTCATACTTACAATATGCTTATGATGAACTTGGCAAATAGAGCTGAAAATAACAGCAAATATTTTGATAGTCGAATAATTGTTCTAATCATTTTTACACAAAAATAATGGAAACATGCCAAACTGTCTCTAGTCCCACTCAAAATGAGAGGATTTGCTGCTATTCATTTTCATATATAAACAACGTAAACTGAATCTTTGAATTTTGACTGTTGGTGGGACAGAATAAGACATTTGAGGATGTCACTGTGTGATGCATTTCTTCAAAATGTTTTGACATATGATAGATTACCGTTTTAAAAATTATCTGCAGATTAATCGATAATGAAAATAATCTTTAGATTATAGCCCTACTTGCAAGGCAAACACACAGATGTATAAACCAATCTATTAAGCACCATATGAAGAACATATTTCAGATGGTGAAAAATTATCTTATAATAGGTGCAACACACATTTTTCAAACTTGTAAAGGCATGTATTTGTACAAAAATGCATTTTACATTTGGAATTATAATCAATAAGTAATTTCAAGGAAAAATTATTTCCTGACTTTTTGGCAACATCCTCCTTAGTTTGCCTTTGCCAGTTTGCAAATTAAGTTAGTACTCAAGAATACTCAAATCCAATACCCACATTAAATGATAAAATAGAAAAGATAGGGAAAAGGCAAGACGGAACAGACAGTGGCATTATGGGTTTTTTTTTCCTGGGGTGTATAGCACATGTGCAGGACTGAAGGTGATAGCAATGCTACTACTGAGGCATAACAAATAAGAGAGCTGTTGTCTGTGTACTTCTCAGTCTACCATTTGGTGTGACACACCCTGTGAAGTGTAGTTTTAAGTTGAATATTCAACAGACATTCACTCAGGGTCAAGTGGTGTCTTCTTACTCAGTTCACCTAGTGTTCACAATATAAGGGCAGTTAGCTCACCTCTGACGGCTTTCTATTGAAATAAATGTCAGCATTTTATTACTACTGAAATAAAATTCAGCATTTTATTTCAATAGCTTTCATGTCATGTGACATGTGATTTGGAGTCACTGGATCACATGACATGGAAGCTATTGAAAATAAATGCAAATGTGCCCATTAAAATATTCATATAAACTAGACGAAATCCAGTATGAAGGGGTGTGTCACAGTTGTCCAGTGTAGTAGTACAATTAGCCATATCTTTGGAGTACATTGGTCATATGAGAAGGAAGAAAGAGAAAAAAAAAAAAGAAAAAAAAACACCAATCAGATTTTTCCACCATAAAGCATTAATATAAAATAGAAGGACACAAATCTACGCTGCAGAGGTGTGTCTCATTTAGCACTGGTTTGGAGTCACTGGGTTACATGACATGGAAACTTTTGAAAATAAATGCAGATTTCCCCATAACATTGTTTTTAGTCATTCCCACAGAAATATATTGATGTGACATAAGCAAAACGGAGGTGAGCTAACAGCCTTTACACTGCCAACAATGGTTGAAACTGAGTAAGGAGACTCCAGTGGATCCTGAGTGAATGTCTGTGGATTATCCAACTCAAAACTAACTTCACCGTGGTGAGTGTGACAGGGACATCAGACTTGTAGAGTGACACCAACCACAGTTTCATATGACAGCATTTTTGAGACACTACTGTAAACACGTTCTCATGAATCCCCCATTAAAATGCACTAAAACTGACATGACCTCAGTTCATAAAATACATAAACATTTTCAAACCCACTAAGTGCAATATCCAGAGGCCTGACTGCTCTCCTTCACTTGCAACTTGCTTGTGAAAACAGACTTGAACCTCGCAGAAACTGACAGCTCTGGAGTTACACTTCATGTTAGCAGCCTGCTGGAGTGATGAACCTTAGCCCACTTTGCAGATCTGTTGGCCATGAACTATGGACTTGAAATGTCAGCATGGTGGGCAGGAGAAACAGAACCAAGGACGTCGAACATTCACCCCAGACATAAGTCACGAAACCGCAAACTTTAAAACTTAAAACACTAACAAACTGAAACATGTTACCTTATGTGGTTTAACAATGCTAGCTAATGTTTACCATGTGTAGTGTTGGTTATGTTACCAAGCTATTACCAAGCACAATATGAGCACTTAACACTGTGGACTGTAAACTAACTGTAACATTAAAGTATATAAGCTGAAGTGTTTAACTTGTAGAGCAAATTCAATGCACTGCAGCCTGGAGTTAACTTAGCCAGCTATGCTAGCTTCAAGTCTTAATGTTAAGGTCGTCCTTTACGTCTTGTGGACTTAATATTAATGTTACCTTTGTCATGCCCACACCGATGACAAACACCCTGTTCTTCTTTCCAGGTGCCATGGTCACTTCTCTCCAGCTGCAGGTCGACAGAGGAAGGTAGGTCTGTGAACTGCAGCACATATTCTTCTTCTTCTTCTTCTTTAATGGCGGATTGCAAACAACTTTTAAGTGCATACCGCCACCTACTGTACTGGAGTGTGTAACATCATATCACTCAGCTATCAACCTCAATAAGGTGCTCTCATTTTTTGTTCACCGACCCAGTGTCTTTAAGAAATTTAAATAATGCCTTCATGGTGATTCTTATACCCTTTTCTTCTCCTTCTGTTCCCAACACCCCCCATCAGATTCCAGTCCCGCCCTGCTTCCTGAACCCTATCTTGAAATATCTGTCTTTCCAACTCAAACAATATGCAGTGCAAAATGATATGTTCAACATTTTCTTTAACCCCACAGTTTTCACACTTTTCACTATTCCTTTTCCCCAATAAAAACAAGGTGCCATTCAGTCCTGTGTGATCTACTCTTAGTCTTAATAATTTCCTCCCGCCTGTTCCTTTCGCTATAATTTTTATTACTGACAGACTTTTGTATTTTATAGTAACTCCTTCCTTTCCTGTCTTCCTCCCACCATTTCTGCCATATTTCAGTACCTTTCTTCTTAATGGCTGTTTTTCCTTCTCCTTTTCCTAGAGGTATTTGAACTGTTATTTCCTTTTGTAATGCCTCTTTTGCTAGTTTGTCTGCAATCTCATTTCCGTTTACTCCCTCATGAGCTGGCACCCAGCAAAACTGAACATCTATCCCTCCCCGATGTAATCTTAATAAGCTGTGAAACATTTCTATCAGTAGGTCTTCTCTGCCAGATGTCATTGACTGAATGCTTTTAATAACTGCTAAGGAGTCTGTGCATAATATCACCCTATCAGGTCTGACCTCTTCAACCCACTGTAATGCTGTAATGACTGTATGCTGTATATACAGATAGCCTATCTGATAATCGTTTTGAGATATTTATTTTGAATTCTGGTATATGTATTCCAATTCCCACACATTCCTGTTTGTTTTTAGATCCATCTGTATAGATTTTTATATAATTATGGAAACTGTTTCTCAGATAGCTGCTTGTCCGTATTCCCACTTCCTCTATTCCCCATCTCTTTTCTTTCCCAGTATACTAAAATCTGTTTTTACGTCTGGATAGAGCCAAGGTTGAATGTTACTGACTGGACTGGGTGTGGTGAAATCTAATGCTTCCATTCCATATTCCCTGACTCTCTTTTCCCCCGTCCATCCAAACCCATGCCCCCGAAACTTGAAATAGTCCCAACAATCCTTTGTTATCTCCTTTGCAGGGTTTTCTTTCCCACTTCCTTTCAATCTGACCCAATATGCTCGCGCTAGTTTCTCTCTTCTTAACTCCAGTGGTGTCTCTCCAGCTTCAATGAGTATTGTGTTAATGGGAGTTGTCTTAATGGCTCCGATGCATATCCGTAAGGCTCTGTATTGTAATTTATTAATTTTTTCCAATGTTGTTTTTGCTGCTGCATCATATACTATGCAACCATAATCTATTGATGACCTCATGCATGCTCTATATATGTCAATTAGTGACTGTTTATCTGCACCCCAGTCACATCCCGCCACCGCTCTCTGTAAATTAATAACTTGTTTGCATTTAGTTTCCAATTGCTTTATGTGTGTTTTCCATGTGTACTTACTATCAAACCACAATCCCAAATACTTAAATTCATTTACTTTTTCCATTGGCTGCTGATATAGAAAAAGCTTTTCTACATGACACTTTCGCTTGTTTGTGAACACCACATAACAGGATTTGCTTGTTGATATTTTAAATCCCCACTTGAATGACCACTTCTCTACTTTCCCTATTGCTTTCCTAATGTTCTCTAACACATATGTCTCATTTCTTCCTCTCATCCATATGGTCCCATCATCTGCATATAACGCTGATTTGATGTGTCCATCTAAATCTGAAAATATATCATTAATTATAATGTTGAATAATATAGGGCTAATTGCGCTCCCCTGGGGAACGCCATTATTTACCTTAAACTCTGTAGAAATTTCTGATCCAACCTTTACTCTAATTTTCCTATCTGTTAAAAAGTCTAGTATCCAGTTATAAATCCTTCCTTCAAACCCCGTTCTATTTAGTTTAATAAGTAGTCCTTCCCTCCACATAGTATCATATGCCTTCTCAATGTCAAAATACACTATTATCATCAGCTCTTTCATTTTCAGTGCCTTTTCTACCTCATTACTTACTCTAACGAGAGCATCTGTTGTGGAGCGCCCTTTCCGAAATCCATTTTGTATATTACTCAGTAGTCCTCTCTGTTCCATTACATGTGATAACCTACGAACTATTATCCTCTCCATCATTTGCATAAGTGAGATGTCAGAGCTATGGCTCTATAATTACCAGGATTGGAACAGCAGCACTGATCCAGCTAACTCCCCTTATAGCAAAATGTCGTGTATATCCAAGCTGATGCATCACTCTGTGGGAAAAAACAACTATTTTCTTTCTGCTAATGTGCGTGCTGGGGGGCGGGAGTTATCGTGAAGACAAACATGGTCCTCCATAAAATCTTACTGAAATAGCTTTGTTGTGTTGTCATCAGATTTGGCCTGCATACACTTTGTGCAAATAATTTTTAGCTGTGGCAGGCTCTAACATTAAATCATTTTATCCTCAAGGGTTGTCTCCACTTATGATTTACCAACCAGTCGTTTTTTTTATGTTTTCACTGACACTTGAACATATGACATGAGTTTCCTGTTATGCGGAGAAGCTGAGTTAAGTGTAAAATATCTAATATTTCAGGCACTTGTCTGTCCTTTTTTTATTCTGTTCAATTGTTTAACATTTTGAATTTTAAATGTACACCTTTCCATTGGTGCTGTGCTTTAGCTTTATGTGGAAATGTTAAATGTGGCTGACATGAGGAAAGTTATTGCTTTGGTGATGGAATGAATGGTTTTACTACACAGTCTGTCTATTTGCTCAATGTATGGATGCCACTGGACCATGTGTTTCCTGAAATGCGGTGCGAGATGTTTTTCTTAATTCTTTTGTTATATCCCATAGAGAGAGGGGTCTACTGGGTCCTTTCTCCATCACTGTACATTGACAGTAATCTCTGAACAGTTTACAGTACCTTGAAATGCTAACAGAGTGAGTGCTCTTTCATTTCTTCTCCTTGGGTGAACAGCTCTTTCTGATCAGCTAATGTTGCTCTTCCTATACTATTTGCCAAATAGGACATCTTTGCTAATTCCAGCTTCATTGAAGATATTTCAGTTTCTTGTGGTACAGCTGTAATCCATAGTTCTGGACTTTTCTGTTGTCTCAATGATTGTTTTTGCTATAATAGTATGCTAATACTATCTACCTACTGACCACCTACACAGCACTCAAATATGCAAAGAAAAGGCTAAACTCAAAATTTTCACCTTTCAGTTTTATTGAAGTAGTGAAAAAGACCTTCAACGTGTTGATTAATCCAAGATGTCTATGGACAACCTGACCCCCACACTTGTTAGCGTTCATCATTAACCAAACAACGCGACCTCAGTGCCTGTGGCATCCCTGATGTCAGGAAAGAAGTCTGAGGATGTCCGGCTGTAGCGTTCGTCTAAGGATGTCCAGCTGTAGCGTTCATTTGCCCACCTCTGAGGCTCATCTCGTGAGGACATCAGCACTTGATGAACTGGTGTGTGACTTCATATATTCCCACCGACTCGTTGACTTTCTCATCGTAGTCTGTCCAGTCCTAAAATTTACAAAAGCAAGAGTTTGTCAGGTTGCACAGATAAGACTGTAACTAGGACAAGGCGATATGGCTAAAAAAGTTATCCCGATAAAAAAAAATTATATAATTCAATATCAATAATTATCACGATAAATGTCAAATCATTATTTCTTTCTAGTTTAAAGGCTGTTTTTGCTCCTGAGTGAAAGTTGAAGAAACCAGTTAATTGTGGTTTAAAACGATTATTTATGGACAGAACAAACACTTGATGCCAAACAGTGAATTATTTAACAAATCTAGGGGAAGAACATTCAAAGCAATTATGATAAAAAAAAAATTCAACAAATACGCATGAGTAAAATTAAGTAAAAAAAAAATTTCCTGAACAAAATAAATATCCTAATTAATTGAAAAAATTAAGTGCTTATCCGTTGGTGATTCAAATTAATTAAATCAAACATTTATTGAACATTTGTTATAGTTACTGAGTAAAAATATATCGTGATAATAATCATTATTGTTTTATTGCCCAGCCCTAGCTGTAACATTCTGTAAACACATCATTAAAAGTAGTTTTCTGAAAACATCGCTGACAGAAGCAGAAATACAAATTAACAAAAGAACCTGTAGCAAAATAACTACTGGAATCCACCCACTCGACACAAGTTAATGATATCCAACAGTCCGGGATCAAGGATTGAAATTCAGTTTCAAGTCAGATATTCTCTGAAAAGTTAATATTTGTGAAACAAACAAAAACTTTGAGGGACAAGTTGTTTCCACTGCACTGACTTTTTCTTGTAGGTTGATTTCAGGAAACTTTGTTCCAGATTCTGCTCCTTCTGCAGTGAAGCCAGCCTGGACGAAGAAACAGAGAAGAGTCACATGATATTATAATATTGTCTAGTTGTTCATGGATTTATCCTCAAGTAAACTGTATCCAATAGCATTCATCAATATCATTCAATTTAGGTGTGCCAATAAGCATTCCAGTGAGTCAGCATGATTAATACCAGAGCCAAGAAATGGGCAGAACTGATGAAATGGAGCAAATGTGTTTGTCAGGCCAGATGTCAACAGTGAAAGGGTCAAAATTAAAAATGTACACACTTAATACATTTAATGGGCCTTTTTCAAGAAGACATTTTGACATGGCAAAGTAGGAAAAGCACAGTTTAAATAATAAAACTGATGGGTCATGGTACTGTGCAGGCTAGCTAACTGGGACACTTCATCGTTAATGCTGTTAGTAACACCTGTGTTTTTTCTACTAGTTAAAATTTCTGCTGTGAAAAAGGCCTATGCTACACGCACTGTAAAAACTCATAACGGATCAGAGATTCTCACTTGTGGTTGGAAGTCAATGGGCTCCAGACCTCGACACTCAAACTGCACCATTGTCTTGAAGTGTTCGCTGTTCTCGACCTGCAACCCAGCAAACACACGGTGTACGTTTCTAAAAACTCTTTTGGAGGTGCTTTATTTTCGGAACTGAAGAGACAAAACCAGGGGAAGATAAAAAAAAAAAAAAAACATATTCAGAAAACTATTAATGGACAGGTTGACAATTTTGAACAGAAGGAACGATTACAGAAAGACAGCCCTATTTCAATGTTCACATTGTCCTGCTGCTGCTTAATGCACTGAAGTCATACGTGCATGCCTAAAAGGGTGGTTCAGCAAATGAAAACATGTAATGTAACCTGAGAATTAGCAAGTTTGCTCTGAACACCATCAGTCATGGTTTTAAGTGGCAACTACAGTGTATTTTGTGAGTAGCTGTGTGCAATACAGTTGCACTGGAGACAGAAGAGATCAAGCTCCTGTGTGGATTTCATGAAAACAGAAAGGTGTTCAAGTACAAGTACAGGATGTTTGCTTACATTATAGGGTGTGATTGTGTCTGCCAGGATATCTGTAAGAAAACAGTTGACGTGTTAAACTTTATAAAACAGAAAATGAAGATAAAGTGAGTGAAATGGCATGCTAGCTCATACCTATTGAATTTTCCCTGGCACAAAGTTTACACTTCTGCACCATGCTGGCACTTCCTCTTCCTCCCTTTAGTGGTACACTCTCCTACGGAAACAGGCTGGCTACATATCATAACAACATATACAACATTTGCCAAAATGTATCAACACTAACATCACTGTTGTACTTACCACTAAGGTTACATATTGCCATTTATTTGGGACCTCTCCACAGTTTCCACACTTTAGCTAAATTGAAGGGGAAAGATACAAAAAAATTGCTTTGTATGAGGGAGAGAATGTGAGGGACGCTGTAACACATCTGAGGCCGAAAAACATAAATATCAATAACAAAAAATGACCCTTTTTTTGGACGAATATGTAAATATGCAAACTAGCATGCTAGCTTTGACAGCTACCTTCAGAAACCAGCGGAAGTCGTCGCCCAATGGTCTCACATTGGTGACATTCTCCAAAGTGGCTTTGAACTGGAGCCCAAATTTCTGTCACGTATATGACAAAAGGAGATGTTAAAATTCACCCACAATGAACTGAAGCGCTTCATTGTTTACATCAGAAACATGCTGCAGGGACACATACCACCATCTTGAAGCTTCCCCTCTGACGACTGTCCCTGCTGCCTTCAGGTACGCCCTCGTAAGTTCTGACTTCGGAGTTTTGTTTTCGGTCGAGTTAGCTACAAATATTTTATATTATAAGAAATAGTATTAAAAATAGTGTAGTAAAATAACATTTTGACAGCTGTTTTGTTTTAGAAATAGAGCAGCACAGCTTTGCTTTGATAATATACCAAATACCATTAGAGTGAAAATGAATATGGGAAAATGTGCATCATGTGTAAAACATATGTAAATTAATTGGTGATTTTATACCTAATGAGGTATATCTTGCCATGCTGTTGACAACCATGTAGCTAGTGATTTTACGTATTCAGGACGATTACACCACAGGCATCCCAACATTTACGCCCATCAGTATTTAAAGGGAGCACAACTACAGAAGTTAATTGCACCCTCTAGTGGACACACTGAAGTCAGTAACTTGAATGACCTACTTACTGGTGCCCAATGAAATATCAGCCGTCCTTGTTCACATATACTGATGGGGGTCGACACATGAATGTAAAGCTCAAAGCATTAACATCGTCCAAATAATCACACACTTCAGACTGCATCAGTTTATTGATTGTTAAGCAATAGACCACATTCAGTTATAAATCATCCTACAACCCAATCCAACAGCCAAACAGTACAAATCTCTTGGTACAAATCATTCATTCAATTGCACTACATACAACAAATACAGCACTTAGAAAACAAAACTGGTTCAACAGTTATTCATTTATTGTAACATTAGGTTAGAGTGAAAACTGGTTTCTAGTGTGGATCCTTGCTGTACATGTTAACCTGAGGCAACTTTGCAGCGGCACACACACCTGGGAAATAACTGATATTGCTGTAGCATAAAACATAAGTACACCCCTTTTCTTGCATTTCAAATCAAACTGGTATTTTCAACCTGAGTATACAAATCCTACCTTATACTTATTTAACGGGGCTCATTCTGGCATGTGTATGTATGTAAAACTAACAAAATAGGGCAAGATAAGGAAATTAAATATCCAAATTCTTGAGACTTAGTTCATTTTCATTCACAAAAGATGAGTACTTGTATGAATGTGTTTTGATGGGGACAATCGTACATCAATAGGCCATTTACCAGAGGGTCCATGCAGCCAATGAATGTAACGATTCCCACAATACTAGACTGAGCTAATACAGTAATCAGTTGAACCTTCCAGCCTTTGGCTTCATTGGTCTAGTAGTCACATTATTCGGCATGTGACAGATAGTACTGAAAAAAATCATGTATTGTTACTGCTGCTGCAGACATACAGAATCAATGCAGTGGATACTTGGTGCAGTAATCAAGACCTCTAATGTAACACATTACGACAGAACTTAAACACTTAAAAAAGAAAGGGGTAGAAAACCCCGAGATTGTCAGTACAAATACAGAGCACAATCCTGGTTTCTTCAACTCGTCTTCTAATCCACGTCCTTGTTTGGAACCCACCCAAACATTTCAGACTCCCCCAGCCTTTAGGGGTTCAAGTTTTATCAGACATTTAAAAAAAAAAAAAAGTAAAAGGATTCCCCTCTTTTATTCATTGGCAACATGAATTTCCATGGAGCAGCAGAGGCTACAAAACAAAATGCAAACCAGGAGCAAAATGCAAGAGGTCAATTTTAACCCATGGTCTCATAAGAGTGTCGCTCATACCCTCCTGACAAAAATCTAAATCCCAAATTCAACAATTACAATGAAAGTTACTAATAACAAGAGTAGTCATAATAATAAAAGGCATTTCAATTCTTTCTGCATCTCTTAAATACAAGGATGCCAACAGGCATTATTTACAGCGCAACCCGACACCCCTCTCCGCCCTGTGAAGAGAGGTGCGACGAGGTCAATGAGGCCGGCTGCTGGACTCTGAGGTGCGTCGCTGACGTGGCGTACTGTGGCCGTTCATGCAGCCACTGTGACGCTTGCTTAGTCCACCATTCAGAATGTCTTGGATGTGTTGTACTATCAAGTTGATGGCCACTGCAGGAAACAAGGAAGAGAGATGGTTACACAGACATTAAAAGTGCACTCTGTCAATTACAATTAGTACACTGTACTCCTACATTATCTGAGTCACAGGCAGTTAAGCATCAAAATGGATGCGGCAGATTCAGATTCATCTTTTATTTAATACACACCCTCCCTGTCAACACCTGGCGCCTACATTACCCACAACTCTACTTGCTCGCCAGTGGCTAATGTAGCCTCCAGCCACAAGCTGAGGTGAGGAGCGGGCTACAGAGGTCTGGTAAAGTCACTACTTTGCAATAATTCCCCCCCCCCCCTTCTCATTTTTTAAACTTGTGGTCTTCAAACCCAATTGATGTTCAGCAGACTTCACACAGCTCCCTCTGGAGCCACAAAATGCTTTACACAACAGTCTTCACATCAGCAGTAGCACTCCCCTGGACAATGACAACAAGAGAAGCTATTCCCACTCTGACCAACACACATGTCTCTTTATACTGTTTAATAACCGTCCTTACCAAGGTTATCTGCTCCTCGTGGAATAATCACATCTGCATACTTCTTTGTCTAGTAGAAATAAAGATGAGGTCAATGCTCAAGTTTCTAGCGAAATAACATTTTTCATGATCAGATGTGTGCCGCTACTTGGGAAAATCTGATAAGATATATTAAATAGATTTGAATAAACAAAATATATAAATACATTTGATGTGGCTCTCTTAAATTTGATTATTCAAGAGTAGTGATTGAAATGAGCTGAGGGAAACATTTTACAGTTAAAAGACAAACAATGTAGCGGCAACACTTAATTACCCCAAATACGTCTTTGGCCTTTCTGTACGGCAATTTCTCATTTTGACACATTAAGACCAAAACATCTGTTATAAGCTAAAATTGGCTGATAATATTGGCCGTCCCAGTGTATCCGTTGGCCTTTGCTTCACAACTGCAGATGCGCATGAGTTAGGAGCATCACTTACTGGTAAACAGAACTCCTCAAAGGCAGGTTTCACAAAAGTGATGTACTGAGCCAGCACCTGCTCCAGTTCTCTACCACGCTCACTGATGTCTCTTAAAACTGGAAGCAAGAAAGCACAAAAAAGAAGGACAATATAAATACTAACCATTTAACAAAATACATTGTATGAATACACGCTAGTATTAAGTGGACTTAAACTAGTATAAAAATGTTCCTGCTGCAACAAGTCTACTTGTGCCTTTCATTGCTTTATTATTAAATTATATAGGCGGTGCACTGCTCTACAATTGTTACAGCTGTGGGTGTTGACCCAACCCTCACCACACACCTCGGCGTGAGAGCCGTGTGTCTGGATCTGTGTCAACAAACAGCTTCATCTGGAACAGGTCTCTGATTTCCTGTGAGTAGAACATGAGGATGCCCTCAAACAGGACCACATCGGCCGGATACACTGTAACAAACTCCTCTTTCCTGGAAGAACACACACACAGAAGAGTTTCCTTCTCTCTGTCAGTGGCAGACATGGTGTTATGCAAATGTAAACTGATTAAACAATCAAGTTACAAACCAAATATTAGGTTCACCAACCCGTGGACGCAATTTGTAATTGTAGATTAAGTGTCTATTCTGCAGGAACACATGATGCAACAGACAGAGATGCTCACCTGGAATGACTGACAAAGTCATAAACTGGGATCTGGACCGTCTTCCCCTGCAGGATCTCTCTGAGGGTTTGCAGGATCAGCTCGTTGTCAAAGGCATCTGAGGATAACAAAAAGATAAATGCTCAGTTTTTACCTCCATAATTATATGATTTAACCCCAGTTACACTAGCTTGGTGTGATGCCCACAGACACGTGGGACGGGACTCCACACTGCACGTTTTGGTAACCCAGGAATCCCTTTCCTGTAACAGGTGTTGGGTTCACCCTGTAAGCCTGGAAGCAGCTGCCTCTGAGAAAGGCCTGCTGACGGTGGGGATTTGAAATCAGCTGAGAAAGTAAGCAAGAGCAAAGACGGTGCAAAGTCTGAGTCCAAAAATGGAGTCTATGCATCTGCCAAAAACACACTGGAATAAATTACCAACGTGGCAGCAAAGCTTGCTGCCGAGCGAGCCAGTTCATCTTGGCAATTTGCTTCCTTGAATTTGCAAGTCATTTTCATCTATGCCTTAATCTTTTATCTGTGTAGTGCTAAAGCAGCCTTGTTACTACTCACATACACAAAATAACTTAGTTAAAGCCAGGTATGTGGAGAAATCTCCACTTGCAGATTTGAATAATACTTTTCTGAAATCTGTTATACGATTAGCAAACATGTGCCTGCGTCATGCCAGCTGAGGTTCCACACCCCACATAGGGCATGAGCAATGCCACCAGCTATTCAGTGTTAACATACCTGGATGATCAAAGTTGAACTGGCCCTTAAGTGCCTTTGCTTTCTGCTCTGGAGTTAGCACCTTGTAGAAGCTGTCCTGGCTGAGGATGGCCACCTGCCGCTGGTGATGGTCGATCTTGTTCTGGCCCAGCAGCTCCATGATCTTCTCACATACGGACGACTGCAGAAACAAACAGAAAACCGTGGCTGTCGGAGTAGGTCACTACATTGGAAAATGGGGTGAGCACTTTACATACGTGGAGTAAGAGCACTGTAATGATAACTAGTTTCAACTCAGGCCACAAAGAACAGAAATGACTTGTGTTTAGACCGTCATATTTATCAAGACATCAGGTGGGTGGGTCATTTCCCTGTATGAAGTCAACTAACACAATTGAAGGTGAACTGCACCGTGGCCCATCATGTTTGCCCCCACTGACCTTCCCAACTAAATGAATCTCATACCCAGTGCTGACTGGGCATTCACCAGCGGCCCGAGGCTCTGTTGTCTTTGTGTCCATGAAATTGTGCTACAATGAATTTGGACGCCCCCACTAGGGAGCTGGAAGGTTGTATCAACACACTCAAAATGCAACAATTTCAGACAAAGGGACCCGACTCTGTACGCACCAAAAAGTCCAAGCCTCACTGTCATCCTACAGCATCGCCCAATGGACATTTTAATTTAATTTTAACTCCAAGCTAACAGACAGATTCATCTTTTGGCAATAACTTATCCAGGAATATTCTGATAATCTTGTTGTTTTTTGGTCATGACACAGAAATGTTTTACTTTTTAAAAATTTGTTCCTCTAGCCATATCATCTATTTATTTAGCAATGTTAGTGTATTACACAAAATGATAACTGATGGGTTAACCAATGATGAAATGTATGAACTAAGCCTGGTGATAGCTGGAACGATTAATCAATTAGTTGTCCACCATTTATTAACTATTTTGATAATCGATTTGATAGCAAAGTTCTAAACTCTCTGATTCCAGTTTCTCAAATGTTATTTTCTGGTTTATTTCCTCCTCTATGACAGTATACTGAATATATTTCTGTTGTGGACCAAGAAAACATTTAAAGACGTCACCCTGGGCTTTAGGAAACACTGGTCAACATTTTGCTAATTTTTTGGGACCGAACAGCTAAGCGAGAAAACAATGAGCAGTCAAGTTAGTAATTGAAGCTGGTCTAGTCAGGCTGCAAGAAAGTAAGTTAAGCCCAGTCAGTCCCCTTGTGAAGGGATTTCAGGAGGCCACCCCCTGCCTCAGTGACACTGTACTGAAGGGACAAGCTGGCACGAAACCAGACAAGACAGGCGAGTCTTCGCCCACGATCATCTAACTCGAAGTTACCTGCACTGCGAGTGAAGCCGGAAACAAACACGGCGAAAAGTCACGTTGCTCAACGCTTTCATTTAATTTTAAAAAGCCTCTTGGCTGCTTCTTTCTCTAGCAATTTTATCAGTTCAGTTCGCGTCTCCTTGTTTTTACAAAGCGGTGTGGCTTCTGAGCACCACCAAGTCGTCACATCGCCCACTTCATAACAAAGAAATATAATGACGTGTTCGGAAATGCCTACGTTTGCGTGTGAAGTCACTGGGACAAGACGCGGGTATGTGCTGGTGTGCCGTTACATTAGCACTGTCCACGCAAGTAAACGGTAAATCAGGGAAGCTATACGTTTAACTAGTGGTGTGTTAAAATAAAAAGGCCGGGTTCTGTTTAGAAAGATAACGTATTACACTATAAGCCCGGCCAAAACCAGATGTATTTTTATTTCAAACGTTATCTAAGGTCTGCCACAGAACAAAGGGACGTGGGCGCGATAGCTTTAAGGAAATCTTTCCCGCTGACGCCTGTATCATTCCTTATCCCAACATCTAGGTTAACCTTATTTAACGTTACTCTAGGTCACTTAAAAAAGAAAATGTGTTTAGCGATGCGCTGTCTTGTCTTACTAAATATAGACGTTAACCACAATCTTGTCTTTTAAATATTTTCTAGATATAAAAGAAACGTGGTTCACAGTGTTTACAAACTGTTCAGATCGATAAAAGCGAGCATCAGCTATTGTCTAGCACACCCTGCACTGCTGGAATTTAGCTAGGCTTCTAACTAAGCTAACATCACGTAGTCTAAAGTTAGTCGGTCCCGCTGACGACACCGGCATCTCGTACGAAAAGAGAAAGATGCCTCGGAACGAACACAAAAATTCAGTAAAACAAGCGTCGGACACGTGTGTTAATGTTAAACTAAACCGGTGTTTGGGAAAAGCTGGAAGGCTAACCAGATGATGGAGCTGTCAATCAAGCCTCAACGTTGGGTCGCTGAAGCCACGCGGTCAGCAGCACCCGGCAGCCCGACTGAGCTGTGACTCTGCCGTGATTTAACTCAAAATATAACGATGACAAGTCGCGAAAACCGTCAAATTAGCTAGCCGACATGCCAACCTTGCCGCTGGCGGTTCCTCCGGAGACACCGATGAGGAAGGGTTGTCGAACAACGTCGGCGTTTTCGCCACGGTCCCTTAATTGTGTCTCACTGTCCCCGGCCATACTTGCAATGTGTAGGAGCTGCTGCTGCGCTGGAAGATCTTTGAGGCGAAGCTCCTCCCACAACAACGCCGTAGGTTTAAACACTCGACATTTTATTTATATTAATTTATTGTACACGTTGTTTAACTGTAATAAACGTACTCTTTGTATTCTATTAAATTATTAATTTGTAAGTATTATCCTGTTTTTATTTATTTTGGGATTGACGGGGGAAATATCCAATCGTCTGTTACGCTTTGATGGCTGTCTGACCTCAGCAGCGGTCTTACAATACTAGTCCCGCCTCCGGGTTGAAATAACGGTAACCGTGCATTTAATATTTTTATATATAGCAGGTATATACACTCACCTAAAGGATTATTAGGAAAACCTGTTCAATTTCTCATTAATGCAATTATCTAATCAACCAATCACATGGCAGTTGTTTCAATGCATTTAGGGGTGTGGTCCTGGTCAAGACAATCTCCTGAACTCCAAACTGAATGTCAGAATGGGAAAGAAAGGTGATTTAAGCTATTTTGAGCGTGGCATGGTTGTTGGTGCCAGACGGCCGGTCTGAGTATTTCACAATCTGCTCAGTTACTGGGATTTTCATGCACAACCATTTCTAAGGGTTTACAAAGAATGGTGTGAAAAGGGAAAAACATCCAGTATGCGGCAGTCCTGTGGGCGAAAATGCTTTGTTGATGCTAGAGGTCAGAGGAGAATGGGCCGATTGATTCAAGCTGATAGAAGAGCAACTTTGACTGAAATAACCACTCGTTACAACCGAGGTATGCAGCAAAGCATTTGTGAAGCCACAACATGCACAACCTTGAGGCGGATGGGCTACAACAGCAGAAGACCCCACCGGGTACCACTCATCTCCACTACAAATAGGAAAAAGAGGCTAAAATTTGCAAAAATTGGACAGTTGAAGACTGGAAAAATGTTGCCTGGTCTGATGAGTCTCGATTTCTGTTGAGACATTCAGATGGTAGAGTCAGAATTTGGCGTAAACAGAATGAGAACATGGATCCATCATGCCTTGTTACCACTGTGCAGGCTGCTGGGTGTGGTGTAATGGTGTGGGGGATGTTTTCTTGGCACACTTTAGGCCCCTTAGTGCCAATTGGGCATCGTTTAAATGCCACGGCCTACCTGAGCATTGTTTCTGACCATGTCCATCCCTTTATGGCCACCATGTACCCATCCTCTGATGGCTACTTCCAGCAGGATAATGCACCATGTCACAAAGCTCGAATCATTTCAAATTGGTTTCTTGAACATGACAATGAGTTCACTGTACTAAAATGGCTCCCACAGTCACCAGATCTTAACCCAATAGAGCATCTTTGGGATGTGGTGGAACGGGAGCTTCGTGCCCTGGATGTGCATCCCACAAATCTCCATCAACTGCAAGATGCTATCCTATCAATATGGGCCAACATTTCTAAAGAATGCTTTCAGCACCTTGTTGAATCAATGCCACGTAGAATTAAGGCAGTTCTGAAGGCGAAAGGGGGTCAAACACAGTATTAGTATGGTGTTCCTAATAATCCTTTAGGTGAGTGTATATATCCAGTTGTGGAAGAAGTGTTCAGATCCTTTACTTAAGTAAAATTAGTAACAGCACACTGAAAAATACTCCACTTCAAGTAAAAGTCCTATATTGAAAACCTTACTTAAGTAAAAGTATGTAGGCTAAGTATTATCAGCTAAATGTAGCTTACTTACAGGTACCAAAAGTAAAAGTAGGCTAGTACTCATAGTGTAGTAAATGTGTCCTGTCAGTGTTTTACTATAATGTTGATGTAGACAGATAGATAGATAGACAACTTAAAATCAATCATGAGGGAGGTTAAAAGGAATGACTTCCTGTAGAGGTCTTTATTGCTGCTGAGCTGAAGGAGTCTCTGACTGAAGATGCTCTGTTGTCTGACCAGTAGTTCATGTATAGGCTCTGAAATATTATCAATAATTTTCAGCTGTTTGTGCAACATCAATGCAACATGATAAATATCACTCCATTAATGTGTATGCTGCATTTTACCGCTGTAGGGGTCATGCTAATTTTAACTAAAATATACAGAGTTAAGGAGTTTATAGCTATGAGATGTTTCAACTGCCAGGAATTTGGGCATGTGGCTAAGGTATGCAAAGGAAAGAGAAGATGTGCTAGATGTGTTGGGGAACGTGAATATTGACAGTGGCGAGAGGGAGCGAGACCAGCTTGTTGTAACTGTGGAGAGAACTACAATGGTGTGTTTTGGGGGTTGTGTAGTGTTGAGAAGAGAGGAGGAGGTGCAACAGATTAGAGTGAAGGGAAAAGTCTCATATGCACATGCAGTAAAGATGGCCAGACAGGAAAAACTGGTGAAGGAGCACAGCCACAATAAAGGGCAACGGGCAGAAAAATAGATGTTGGTGACCTTTATAGCAGGATTGATAAATGTAACATTGGGCAGGATTTTATAAGGTCTTTTTTATAGTCAGTCGGAGGGAGAAACTGGACACTCTGTGTGTTCAGGAATCATGGCTGAAGATTCTGTTTAGATTTTGTTTTGTATGAATATGTGGCAATTAGGTGTGATAGGAAATATGGGGGAGGAGGAGGCTGAGTCACATTTATTAAACAAGAAACCCCTTGCAGAGTACTGGGTATCGGAAAAAAAACTGGAGTATGTGGTGGTGGAAATGTAGGTGGGAAGTAAGCAATTAGTGGTTGTGAATTATAACTCTTGCAAGAGAATATACTTAAACAAACCTGAAGACCAAGAAGGTCAAAGCAAGCACTGTGTGGTGTGGGGACATAACCCGCTGGGGGAGTGAGAAAGCTGATGCTAGTGGCCAGGTGATAGAAGACTTGTTAGATGAGAGGAATTTAGGCTTCTTAAATGATGGGAGTAGCCTACAAGAATGTTAACACAGGCAAGGTGTCGACACTGGATCTTACATTGTTTTCAAATAACATTGCAGCCAAATTCAATTGGAAAGTGTACCAAGAGGGAACCATGTAGTGACCATTGTCCTGTTTTATGCCAGATAAAAATATCAGTGACTGAAGTGGACAGGGGTGGAAAATGGGTGTTTGGGAAAACTGAGGATTTTAAGGAAGAGAGTGATGAATATCTTAAACAGATACAAAAAGCTCATTCATTGGCAAGGTGGACAGGCAAGAAGGACATACTGGAGAAAGTTTTGTGACTCGATTGGGAACACAACCCCAGTGGGAGAAGCATGGGGAATGATCAAAAAGAGGGGGGGAAGGGACAGAAGGGACTGGAGTTATCCTGTGCTAACAAATGGAAATGAAATAGCAGCTGCTAATAAAGAAAAGGCTGAGTTACTGGCTAACACCTTTGTTAGGGTACACAGTTCTAATAATTTGTCTGAGGCAGGAAGAAGGAAAATGGAGAAAATAGAATCTGAAAACAAGGAAGGGAAAGGAAAATACTGGAGATGAGCAGAGTGTTCCATTTACTTTGGGAGAGTTAAAAAAGGGGCGCTGGCTAAAGCTGACTGCACCAGGGAAGGTTGAAAAATGCTATGTAATGATAAAACACTGTGCAGAGGGACTAAACAACTGCAGATTCCTGCGTACATGGCTATTATGGGTAATCAGACACAGAAAAAACTAGCCAAACAAGATGTTAAAAAAGAAAACAGACACCGCAGTTAAACATTCAAAGGGAAAGGGTTTTGCATGGAAGGAAATAAACAGCTGCAGTGGTGACCAGGATACAACTGCAGCATGTCAGAGTAGATTTAGGAAAAGAAGGGGTAGTTTGGATCCAGTAATATGTCTAGAAGATGAAGTAAGGAAGGTGCAAATTAAGGTGGGGGCTTCTGATAAAGCTACATGCAATGGGAAATGGAGGTAATGTTTTTAACTGGATAACTGACTTTTCAAATAAAAGGTAGAGGTGATTTGTCCGACAAGTATGAGGTCCTACATTATTCTCTATTACGATAAATGACATATTCGGAAATGTACCATTAGATATGGGAAAATCATTATTGGCAGATGATGGGGCTTTATGGAAAAGAGGGAGACATTAGAGCCATATAGGTTGTTTTTTTTCAGTTGAAAAGACTAAAGCAATCTTCTTCGCAATAAAGAGGGTTAGACTAAATACTCATTTGATATTATATGGAAATAATTTAGAAACAGTTGAATTGTTTAGATTCTTAGGAGTATAATTTGACTCCAGATTAACACGGAGGGATCACATTCAAAATTCAAAAGTATTGTGGATATATGCAAAACAGTTGTAAATGTGATGAGATGCCTTGTAGGGTTGGACAGGATAGATAGATAGATAGAAAGATAGATTCAGGCTCGGGTCCTCAGGTTGGAAACAGCTCAGAGTGAACTATTTGATGAATTTGAGAGTACCCAACCAAAAAAGTGCTACAAGCCTGCTGGGAAAGGGAGGGAACAGGAAAATCAAGCTAGACGGAAGATGCAGCAGACATGGGAGTGTATGGAATGACATTTTGTCCAACAGGGGTGTGACCTACAACCCCTGTGTGGGTGACCACTGGTGGTAGATTTAGAGTTACTTCAAGTTAAGGTAATAAAGAAAAGTGCTAATTTGGTACATTAGTTCTACAGTTAAATGAAAGGAGAAAGGACTTCAAACTTCTTAAGTGTAAACACAGTTGAGTTGTACACCATTTGGTGGGCTGAACAAGGAAAACAGAGCTCTAATCTGTAGGGACTCTCAGCATCTGCTCGGTGCAGCCTTAAAGCTACGTATACATCTATACATCCAGTAATCGATCCAAGACCTACTATTTGAAATAATGGAAAAACTCATAAGTAATTTAACAATACAATCACGCTCATTTGGATTCCTGCGCACATGGGCATTATGTATTTATTTATTAATATTAAATTAGGGACAAATGCATAAGACATAGCTTTATAAAGTATACAAAGTAGATACCATGCATATAGGATTCTAGCCATAACTAATTTGCAACTTCTGTCCCTGTTTATGATAGAGTGGACAAATTAGCCAAACAAGATGTTAAAAAAAGACACCACAATTAAACATTCAATATCAGAGAGAAAGGGTGTTGCACGGACAGAAAGAAATAAAGAGTAGCAGCAGCACTGGGATCAGGAGATAAGAGGAAGACAACTACATGCAATACAAACAGTGAGTGGGTATTAAGAGAAGAGTGGAAGAACTGGAAAAGAGGAGGTAGATTAGATCAGTAGGTATGCACAGTAACTTGAACAGAGAGGGAAAATCTGACAGTGCGGACGATGTAAGAGTTAACTAACTCCAGAAGATGGCGGTAACGTTAATGCCAGTCAAAGGATGCAAGCTGCCATTAGACTTCAAAAAAGAAGAAGAGGCTTGGAAAGTAAGCAGGTTTGAGACCCATAACGTTATACAGTCTATGTTTAAGACTCAAATACAGGTGAAGGTGAAACTTCACAAATGACAAGCGGAGGGAGCACTTTTTCATTGTGATTTCTGCATTATTGTGTTTTAAATGTATCTGCGTTTGTATATGTCTGTATTGAACTGTCTTGTAAAACTCGACAGAGTTTTTGTAGCTAGCATGTAAGTAACGTTTTGTACACTCGCTGTAAGTTTACTAGTGCAAGATAACGTTAGAGGTGAAACTTCTGTGACGTCTTCGACAGCGTTGTACAGTTTTCGGCTAAACTTAGAGCAACAGAGCCAGCTTCAGTCACGTAATGCTCCAGAGGCTCGTTGCGTCCCTGCGGCGCCCCGATGCTGCATCTCCCCTTGCGGCGTCGGTTAGATGCCTGTCCTCGGGCTCAGTGGACATCACGGTCCCGCTGAACTTCTGGGCCGGCAAGAGATGGACGAGCCAAGAGAAATGCAACAAGGAGAATGTTTACGAACCTGCGACAGGTAAGCCACACAATTCTTTGTTTGTTTGTTTTACTTTATTGACACTGTTTGCTAACTGGACTTTGGTCACTTCTGTGTGTGTATGGAAAGCAAATCAATATCAGACATTTTAACGGGTTAACTTAACTTCCTGACTTTTTGAATACGTTCAAGTTATCTTTCTGCGTAACACATTTATATATTTCACATTTACTTATTCAAGGAAAGTCAACTGTGCACACTCTCTGTTATTCAGCAACACACTCCTTTATACTAACCCATATCCATTTAGTGTCTGGTGACCATTTTCATGTGCAACCAGTTCTGTGGCCCCTGAGCAGCTTCAATGGGGCAAAACCAATTCATATGATCACATCCTAGCTATTATTGCTTCCTCTGTACCCTGTACATTGTCGCTTTGAACCAGTATTAACTAAACAAACAGGCAAAGTGAGATGGCATTGACAGCATTTTGTGTTAACTGTTGTCACCATAATATGTTTCACTTTGCAGGGCGAGTCTTGTGTCATTTGGAGCCATGTGGTGATGTGGAGGTCAATCAGGCTGTGAAGGCTGCCAAGTCAGCCTTTGGCCATTGGAGCAAAATGTCTGGGATGGAGAGGGCGAGGATCATGATAGAAACTGCTCATATCATTGAGGTGGAGGTTTTGTTGTTGTTTATTTGTATGCTACTCCTGAGAATATGTAAATTGACAAAAAGACCACATAAGAATATTCCAGTATTCGAGTATTTTGATCATAGGGTCTGGTTTCCTTAGAGCTTTCAGTGTGCTGGTAATGCAATGAAGGCTTTCTTTTGTCATGCAGAACAAACGTCTTTAGAATGGGAATCACTATACGCTGTTTACATGTAATGTATAAAATTGTTATATAAAGGGTTGCAGCCTGTTTCACATAGTCATCATCTTTCGTGTCCCAGCTGAACATTTGAAGACATCAACACTCACTCAACACTTAACTACACATCTTCCTTTGTGATTTGCACAAATGTGTCATTGAACTCAACAGGGGATAATAGCTTCTACCTTAAGTAATTTAACTTCATGAAAATAGTGCCCTGCTTTGTACATCTAGTAATGGATCTGGGATGTTGTGCAACAATTACACTAATGAAATGTATTACACTCACCCTGGCTTTCATGAACAGAGAAGGAGAGAGGAGATAGCTGAAATGGAGGTGGTCAATAACGGGAAGTCCATCACAGAGGCCCGTCTGGATGTGGACTCTGCCAGACTGTGTATAGAGTATTATGCAGGGCTGGCCAGCTGTCTGGCAGGTTGGTACAGTACAACACTCACTGTTTTCCCACCTTTCAAGAGTCTGGAGGAAAATAAAATAACTCATGCAGGCATGCCAGGCAGCAAATGCACTCAATATTATGAACTATGTAATCTGTATTGATCAAATTAACATAATTCATCTTAAATACTGACTGAAAGTCTTGCTGTCAAATGTGTTTGTTGAAGAAAAGGCTTTTTACAAACATGTTATAACATACATTATTCAAATTTCCACTGTCGGCACTTTTTAAAACCAAAATCTTAAAAATGTGAAAAAAAAATTTAAACCATCAACTTGTTTTACCATGTTTATGCTTTCTCCTTTCATTTATCAAGGCCAGCATGTCCAGCTGCCTGGGGGATCCTTTGCCTACACTCGCAGGGAGCCTCTGGGAGTCTGTGTCGGCATCGGTGCTTGGAATTATCCTTTTCAGATAGCTGCCTGGAAATCAGCTCCAGCCCTGGCCTGTGGTATGGGATACTTCTAAAGTTGTCAAGACATGTATATTATTACCTCTATTACACTTACATGATTTACTCTGTGAGGAAGGGTAACATTATGGTTAGCTTTGTTTGTTTATTCAGCAGAATATCTCAAAAACAACCATACGGAATTAAATTACATTTTTTTAAGTTCGACTGTGGAACATGGTTGTGGGGGGGGGCTGGCCTCTTTAGGTCAAATTGTTGAAGAAGTTGATGCTGGTTCTCAAAGAAAGGCAAAAGGGAGACTGACATTATGACCAGCAGGTGATGATAATGTTATGGCTGATCGGTGTATGTCACAGATTATCCACTGAAACACTTTCTACAAATGTGGTTTACCATTTTTTTCTGTTATTTCTTATCAAGTTGCTCTTGGCTCGACATATTTGTCATACACTGCTATAACTCCTTAACATATTGTACAATTGCAGCCAAATGTCAGTGAAAGGTAATGGCACTTCCCCTTTAGATGGCACTACAGCAACATATTGATTGAAATGGTCATGAGTCTTTGTCTTCACGCAAATCTTCCCAATTCTTTGATGTAACAAGGCCTAACATTCACAATTTTAGGTATTGCCCCAAAATCACAGCAGCATGTCTAACTCAACTTGACAAAGGTATTATCTCCTAGTCCTTTCTAGTTCATTAGACGAGTCAAACAATAAGAGTCTTACTTTCTTTTGTTTTTCTCATGTGTCTGTGATCTAAAATAGGTAACGCCATGGTGTACAAGCCATCACCACTGACGCCTGTGACAGCAGTCATGCTGGCAGAGCTCTATGCAGAGGCTGGAGCTCCAGAGGGGCTGTTCAACGTGGTGCAGGGCGGCCAGGAGACTGGCAGCCTACTCTGCCACCATCCTGACGTTGCTAAGGTGTCCTTCACTGGGAGCGTGCCAACAGGCAAGAAGGTCTGTTTTACTTACATGGTAGAAAGCTTTTCTTGGTTTTATTAGTGTGAGACATGAAATAAAAAAAACACCACTCACTTATAAAACACCTCAGTTCAAACCTCTCGCGATTGGGAATTGTGAGGATTTAGTATTTGTAGATTTAGCGTTAACAATGTTGCAGTCTGTCTTTTCCCTCCTAATCTGTGATGTGACCAGAGCAATCAATGGATATTCTTCCATGTGGCTTTGACCCACAGATTATGAAGATGGCATCCAAGGGGGTGAAGCCTGTGACTCTGGAGCTTGGGGGGAAGTCTCCTCTGCTCATCTTTCAGGACAGCGATCTGGAGAATGCTGTGAAGGGCGCTCTCATGGCCAACTTCCTGTCTCAAGGCCAGGTAGAGAGTGCGTTCTGCTTTGGATATTATATGTTGTATTTTCATATGCTGTCAAATTCTTCATGTTCTTTATGTGCTAAAATAATCCAATCTACATGTAGAAGCATAGTGTTTGATTTGATTAAATGTATTACAGGTCTGTAGCAATGGTACAAGGGTCTTTGTGCAGAAGGATATTCTGCCTGAGTTTTTGGAGGAGGTGGTGAAGAGGACTGTGGCGATCGAGATTGGAGATCCACTACTGGAGAGCACCCGAATGGGAGCACTGGTCAGCCGGCCACACCTGGAAAAAGTTTTATCCTTTGTCGATCAGGCAAAGAAAGAGGCAAGAGTCCTGATAACTTGTGGTTTGTCAGAAGAGTAAGTCAAGAGGTTCACGTGCAGCAACTTAAATTTAGACCTTGATGTAAATTGTTGTCTCTAGGGAGCTAAAGTGTTGTGCGGAGGTGAACCTTTTGTACCATCAGATCCCAAACTCAGAGGTGGATACTACATGACTCCATGTATATTGAGTAAGACTTCAATACATTCTTTCATAATTACAATACATTCAGAAGAACTGTTCCCTTTTTTTGTAGTGTTACAGACTATTTTATTCCTTTTTATTATATTTTTGCTGCAACATCACATATTGTTAAATATGACAATAAAAGTCAAAGGGGATTCATCACTATCTAAATACACTTTGTGGTCCCACCAGCATTTTCACGTTCCTGTCCTTTCTTTTTTTTTCATCCTGTAGGTAGCTGTACAGATGAGATGACCTGTGTGAGGGAGGAGATCTTTGGTCCTGTCATGTCTGTGTTGTCCTTTGAAACCGAAGAGGAGGTGCTGCAGAGAGCCAATGAGACCACCATGGGTCTGGCTGCAGGAGTTTTTACTAGGTAGGTCTGTGGTGAGACGATCTAGAGCAGCTTCACTGGTTATTAAACAGGATTTTTGACCCATGATTGTCTTAAACCTTTCTGAAACATCTAGATTGTTCAAGTTAAAAGTAGCAAAACGGCGAGTAGTCGAAGCAAAGGGGTAAAATATGACAACTTGCCAATTGACCTCGTTTATGTCTGTAGGGATGTGAGGCGAGCCCATCGTGTGGTTGAACAACTCAAGGCTGGTTCCTGTTTTATAAACAACTACAACATCACTCCTGTGGAGGTGCCCTTTGGAGGCTTCAAAATGTCAGGTACAGTCCTGTTGTTCACCTGCTGCAGACCAGGAGCCAAATCACTGACTAAGTTATTTGAGTTATTTAATTGTAGTGAATATTCCTAAAAGAAAATATGACAGTACTCCTTTGCAAAGTCTACTACAGCATCATCACAAAACAACATTAGTAGCTGATCTGATCATTGTGGCGAGTATTTCCTTCTTTAAAAAACTAGTTTCAATACTCCCCTTTCACATTAGTATAAGTGGACGCAAACTTACAATCTTTACATTCACCAGGCATAGGCCGGGAGAACGGCCAGGTGACGATTGAATACTATTCCCAGCTGAAGACTGTGTTCGTGGAGATGGGAGATGTGGACAGCTTATTCTAAGACACACATTGAGAAGAAGATGGAGCTGTAACACTGACCCAGAGACTGAAACTAAAGGGTCTGGACCGGAACAACACTCTCATCACTCAGGAAAAGACCATCAGATGTTAGATGAGAAACACACATTGATGAAGGGAGCTCAAGTGTGTTGTTTAAGTGAGCAATGTTATTTTTCATTCTTAGGTAAATGTCACACAGAGACAGATACACACGTTCAGTGTTATCATTTGTGCCAAAAAGATCAAATTAAAGATTGTTCTTGATTGATTTCAGCTACTAAAGCTTAGATATGAGTTGCACATTGTGAAACATGATTTGCACTGTATGTTTTCTTTCGCAATACATTCTGTCATCCATGTATAGAATAACATTTTTACAATGTTGTACTAAAATGTTTATGGATTAAGTCACACTTTATTTCTTGAACACATTTTATACACAGAATACTAAAAAATGAAGCACTTTGAACATTGTTTTGATTAAATTAATCTAGATTGTACACTTCATGTATACTTTTTGTACGATGTTGTCTACATTAGAACTGTGACAGTGACATCCTGCCTTGTGAGTAGAGATAACAATGTCATGAACCTGTCAAACAAACTTTCTTATCAAAATAAATTGTAACATAACATAAAACAAGTGTTTAACTTTGCATTAAAATTAAGAAATAGTTCATGTTTGTGTTTACATTACACAGGTTTTGTATTGTGCAATACCAGTGCTAAATTCTTCTTTTCTTCCTTGCCAGATTCTTGGCAGCTGCTTTTCTCTAAAATAGACAAAAAAAGATAATCACCTGTCCTGTTGGGTTAGTGTTAAAACTACTATTACAATTCATGAGAAGCTCTAATGTGTCATATTCTAATACAATCATGCCTCTAGTTCAACTGTACCTTTGCCAGAGGTCTTGTAGGTTTCTTGAACTGTGCAGACTCTGTTTAAAGGGAAGTTAA
The DNA here is from genome assembly GCF_014851395.1 of Micropterus salmoides. Lineage (NCBI taxonomy): Eukaryota > Metazoa > Chordata > Actinopteri > Centrarchiformes > Centrarchidae > Micropterus > Micropterus salmoides. The sequence continues at coordinate 22,981,829 of NW_024040485.1, read as the reverse complement.
CAGTGTAAAGCCATTGTTTAAATTTATAGTTTTGTAACAGTAGCTCCACCGACTTACCGTCTTCAGAAGGTAGATCCTCTTCCTCCTGTGTTTTCTTACAAGGGTCCTGTAACGAGGTGTTCACAGACAGTTAAATAAACTGACAGCAAACTGTAAAAAAATGTTTCATCCATGAGAACTGAAAACGTAACATGAATGAGCTAGATTTAATCTTTTTCGAGAAAATGACAACAGCAAAGAAAGAGCGAAATCTGCTTGATTAGACGACTACGTGTCTATAACTGAAATCCAGCACTTGAATAATCCTCCATCTGGACCCACCTTGATCCTCTCTTGAGGATTTCTCAGGGAAACTTGCTTGTTCTCCTTCAGGTGGTTCCCTTCTTGAAGCTTCTCCAGCCTGCCTTGTTCTGCCGAGACACGCACTCTCAAGTTGTGGAAGGCCGTCTGCACCTCACCCACCTTGAAGTGCACGGCCATGCCTTCAAACCAGAGGCTGTCGCATTCGCCCTCCTTGAAGCCTGGTGGTTGGTAGTCGGCAGGGGTGACTTTGAAAGGAGAGCGGGCGAGATGTTTTCAATTATGCAGATGACACATTTTTTTTTACATAACCATATCACCAAGGGACTTTGATCCCATACAAACGCTGAGTAACTGTATTGAACAGGTCAACGATTGGATGTGCCAGAATTTTCTTCAATTAAACAAAGATAAAACTGAAGTTATTGTTTTTGGAGCCAAGGAAGAACAACTGAAAGTCAGTACTCTGCTTCAATCTGTAATGTTAAGAACCACAAATCAAGCCAGAAATATTGGTGTAGTCATGGACTCAGACCTGAATTTGAGGAGCAACATTAAGACAATTACAAAGTCAGGCTACTATCACCTGAAGAATATATCAAGGATTAAAGGACTTATGTCTCAGCAAGACTTGGAAAAACTTATCCATGTATTTATCTTCAGTCGACTCGACTACTGTAACAGTGTCCTTACAGGGATCCCTAAGAAATCCATCAGACAGCTGCAGCTGATTCAGAACGCAGCTGATCGAGTCCTCACTAAGACCAAAAAGGTGGATCACATCACTCCAGTTCTGAGGTCTTTACATTGGCTTCCTGTGTGTCAAAGAATTGATCTCAAAATCCTGCTGTTAGTTTATAAAGCACTAAATGGTTTAGGGCCAAAATACATTTCTGATCTTCTGCTTCAAATTGAACCATCCAGATCTCTCCGGTTGTCTGGGATCAGGTCTGCTTTCTGTCCCCAGAGTCAAAACTAGAATAGGAGAAGCAGCGTTCAGTTATTATGCTCCGTATATCTGATAAACTCCCAGATAACTGCAGGTCTGCTGAAACTGTCAGTTCTTTTAAATTAAGCGGAAGACTTTTCTTTTTACCACTGCCTTTAATTAAATTAAATTTAAAGCCGTAGATTGCACTGTAACGTTTACTGTCCTGTTTTACCCTGTTTTTTATCCTGTTTTTATTTTCTATTACACCCTTTTCAAAATTATATTTTAATGTGTTTTATTTTTTCAATTTCCCTGTTGCTTTTATGTTTAATGTAAAGCACTTTGAATTGCCTTGTTGTTGAAATGTGCTATACAAATAAACTTGCCTTGCCTTGCCTATGCATCCCCCCACCAAAGAAATTACACAACACTCTTAATTGATTACCATTTTGTTCGGCTGAGACATTAATGCGTCTTACTGTCATCGTAATAGTAGAGCTTCATGGTGAGGTAGACCTTGTTGGGAAGGGCGTCCAGGTTCTGCATGAGCAGGAAGAGCTTCCTGATGAGCAGCACCGAGGCTCTCTTTGTGTCCTCCAGCGGCACCTGCATCTCCACATCGTTGTTCCTGCGATTTTCACGAAGGTTATATCACCATCAATTCAGTCACATGTGGAGGTCCTATCCAAAACACTGATGCAAACATAGAGTGTCCATTCAAACCTGAATATGTCCATCTCTGGCCCCTTCTCAGTGTATTTGAATTTGAACTGGTATGACTCAATAATGCACTGCAAAATAGAAAAAGACATCTACACGTTTCTTAATGTTGATCAGACTGCACAGGGGAGGTATGATTTAACAAAGCATGCCATCATTGTGTTTCAGTTAATAATCTGATAATGATTTTTTAGTATTTTAAGAAAGAACTTACATTGGGTTCATCTGGATTGGTGTACACCTAGATGTCAGAAACATGTTGCACAGGGTTATTGGCGCCAACTTTCTTTCTCTATGTAAGCAATGTGTTAACTTTAAATGTTGCTGTACCAACTTAATTTTCTTACCCCAATGTATACAATCTGGAGCTGTTAAGAGGACAACATTGAACAATAGTAAAACTAATGGTAGTATTGATCAAAATAAGATGAAACATTACAAATTCAATGTATTCATAGATGCATTAACTTACATACTGCTTCTCTAATGCATCGAAACAGCCCATCATCCTGGAACAAACAGTAGTGGGTGAAAACATCAATTAGGATAGGAAAGTGTGGCCAGCAGACTTAAGTACAACTGTACTGTCTGGTAGCATATTATAATTACCATTTCACAACTTTGCTGGCACCGGGGGTGTTGCAGTCTTCACGCAAGACTTTGATGCACAAATCTGGTGATATGACAAACGCAAAAAATGCATTAATAATAACAAGATACAATAGTATTGATAAAGAGTAGTCTAATAATTAAAGGACCTTCACCCTGTAAAATTATGTACCTTCTTAAGAAGTTATCATGAACTACTTTCTGTGTTTGCAAGGTATAAACTGTTACATTTTCTTAATCCTATGAACCGGCCCTTCATTAAGACATTTGAGGACATTTGTGTTCACCTTCCAGATATCTGGATCTATAGGCATCCTCTGGAAAGATCCCCCTGAGGTAGGTGATGGAGGAGACTGCCACCGCCATCATCCTCTTGACGAAGACAATGGACTCTTGCTCGGTTTTCAAGTCATTCGGGAATAATCCAATCCACTTTAAAATGTAAAACAGATAAATAAAGACTTTGTATAAAAAGGAAAACGGCTAAGCTAAATTTGACTTGTTGGTGGCCACACGATGGCGCAATTGTTTATGTCAAGTGTTGTCTATAGTAAAGAGGAGGGTGTCATCTTTAACTTTTACTCATAAATATACAAACTGGTTAACTCAAATGGAAAACATATGATCGTGAGCTAGCCTGTGTTGTGGTCAAACCTCAGCAGTTTCCTCCTTGCTCTTTCTGATGCATGTCTTCCCAGCAGCCATTTTCTCCTGAGGATTAGCTAGGTATGCTAATGCTAACGATTAATTAACTAAGCTAACAAGGATAAACATAAATATTCAATATCGGCCAACACAGCAGACGCTAAAACGATGTAATTGGTACCTTTCCTCACAGAATTGTTTTCATACTTTGTCTAAGAAGCTTATCTCGATCTTAAACAGGTCAGACTAATATTAATCAAACTCTAAAATTACTCAAACATTAACATTAGTCACGCACTCATTAGTCTTTCCCGCCACAAGTCTTCATGACAGTACCGCATTGTTTACTATTCGTAAATTACCCCATGGACAATTACATTTTAATTGACAAGAATCAGTAAAAACATAAGTAGAATGACATAAATGTGTGTGCAAATATGCCCTTATAATATGAAGAAAGCATAGGGATTGCATTAATATTACTTTTCATTAGAAAATAATATTTTCTCCACTTAATGATAGTTTTGTTTTTTTCAGATGCAGGTGTTAATTAAAAGTCAAACACATGAAGATGACTGGCATGTCTAGGAGACACTTCTCTGTTACTAGCTCTACTTTGTTATGGCAGTAATTAATATTCACGATGATGGCCCTGTTTGATTTAGGTGTGCCTGCTAGCAATACACAATACAAGACCCTGACATGCAACATCTAAATGTCATGATATATATGATTAATTACTTTTCACCCTGTCAACTCAAACAGGTGTTTTCAGTTCTTCTTCGTTGAAATGTTGAGGTCACTGAATTATATATATTCAAAAGAATAGTTGTAAGTTGTTCTGTCCTAACAGGTACATTAAAACAGTAGCGCCAGGGAGATGTCAACCAAACCTGTTCTGTTGACACCCATATATTCTAGTCAGCCAAAATAAATATAAAAACCTAGGTGGGGCAGGCTGCAGGAGTATTTGGCAAACAAATAAGCATCTTTTGACTTGTTAGGGAAAGCCTATTTATTTACGGCAACATTTTCAATAGAAGCCTGCATCTTATTTTAGATACTTGGGAGTTTATCTTCCACCTGGGCTATGATTATTCACTGAGCTTGTAGCTTTAAAAGATAAATAAAAGGGAATCATTGTACCTCAATCTAACGTACGGAAGTATTTAAGGTATCGTACATTTACATGCATGCAAAAAAACAATCGTGTACCTGATTTGATACTACTAACACCACCGAAGAAGAAATAGGTTTATGTGTAATGACCTTAACACCCAAACATCTCACCTGTTCTGTTTGAATAAATGTGTTGTTTTCAGAGAGTGTTATAAACTGAATTGTTTATTTTGAACAAGAACATGTGTTGTTGACTATAAAAAAAAAGAAAAAAGTACAACATAATGGAGAGAGATTCTTCCAATAGAACTGTTTGTATGGTCCTTTGCATCTAACAATAGTAAGGAATGACATGAAAGAACAAACGGATATTTATCTCAGTCTGACAGTGAAAATAGCAAACATTACCGCAATATAATTAGACAATTATATGCTTTGGCCATAAGTGCACTACTCACTCTACAGACAACAGAACACACACACAGCATGTTGACTACAAAAACTCCAAACCACTCCTTCACAGGCACAGCGGGTGACTTAAATATTGTTCTCTGGAAATGTAATCTCTAAATGAAATCTCCTACAGCAGGCAGCAGACTCTGGCCATGGGCTTATTACTGCTTGGAGAAGAAGTCTTTGCTCTTCTGGACGTCAGGTTTGATGGTGTCGCTTCCTGGTTTCCAGCCGGCTGGGCAGACTGAAAAGATAAGCCTGTAATGAGTCCTGGCCCGGTAGATGACACAGTGAAGACCAATATGATGCACATGTACAATAAATAACCCTGGGTTTAAAGCAGGGAAATGCATCAAACATCTGGTTGCATAATGTAAAATATCTTTGTACTAGACCATGCTTAATTATTGCCCTCCTTTAGGTCAACTGTCACTTCTCAACTTGCTAGAGCTGGGCAATAAAACAATTACCGCTATAGGATTTTCAATAACAAAACAACAAATGTTCAATTAATGTTTGATTCATTTGAATCATGAAAAAAAAAAAAAAAAAAAACACTTAATTGTTCCAATTAAGATATTTTGTTGGTTCTACCTCAGATTTGTTAAGTGATCCACTGTTTGGAAAGTGTTTGTGATGTTCGGACCATAAATAATAGTTTTAAACCACAATTCCCCATCTGGTTTCTTCAACTTTCACTCAGGAGCTAAAATCATCCTTTAAACTAAAGAAATAATGGACGTGACATTTATCATGATAATTCTCGATATCAAATGATATTAATCTTTTTATCATGATAACCTTTTTGGCCATATCGCCCAGCCCTATGTGAACCTGAGCACAGACAACAATATGAACCTCTGAATTTGAATAAGCCTTTATGGTCTCACTAAATTCTTTCCAAACAGCCAATAACAACTCTGGATTCAAATTATGTAATAACATTGTAAGTACAACAGTTAAATCAATACAACCTTATCTGGGTCAGGGAGAACAAGGTGAGAGTATAGAGTAAGAGTTATATCACTCAGAGTATATAGCACATTTCAAGGAATCTTGAAATCTTTTAGTAACAACAGTTTAACACAAGCGATACGCTACAGGACACAGTAAGATACATTACATACACAGTATGTTACAGCAGTAACTTACCTTCTCCGTGCTTGTCAGTGAACTGAAAGGCTTGGACTAAACGCATGGTCTCCTCCACAGAGCGTCCAACTGGGAGGTCGTTGATGGTGATCTGTCTCAGGATGCCCTTGTCGTCAATGATGAACAGACCCCTGAAACAGAAAGAGCAATTCATGGGTCCCCGAAAGAGGCAAAAGGTACAATCTCCCTTTGGGAAGCAAAAGCAACAGCATTATTGTTTCTAGTCTTTATCTAAGCGTACTGAAAGAGCCCAACTCCAGCTTGTTGAACCCACCTGTAAGCGATGCCCTCATCCTCCTTCAGGACACCATAATCTGTGGAGATGGTGCGCCGTGTGTCAGACACCAAGGGAATCTTCATGGAACCCAGGCCGCCCTGCTTACGAGGTGTGTTGGTCCTTTGAGAACATGATCCAAAAAAGAAAAAGTGAGGCGTTTGCAAGAGGGAAACCGCACAACCACTGCAGGCGCTTAATATACAACCGTGTAACTACCACGCGAAATGGGAGAAGTGTGAGTCAACGGAGGCGGCGATGATCTCACAGCCGATTTTCCTGAAGTCATCGGCCGCATCACTGAAAGCAATGATCTCCGTTGGACACACAAAGGTGAAGTCCAGTGGATAGAAGAAAAAGACAACATATTTCCCTACACCAAAGGAAAAGAAAATAAATAAGGCCACTGAGTTTGTCATGTGACAATGCATCTGCAGCAATTTAAGGCTAGTTCATTGTAGTCTAGTAGTGTAAATTAATGTCAGTTCGATATGTTGTGGAATGATTACAAAGCAGTCCAGAAGAGGGCGTCATCAAAACATGTCCCCCACTCAACAGAGGAAGAGATATAAGTTGAAGTATACCTCTGTAGTCTGACAGTTTCAGGTCCTGGAACTGTCCGTCTTGCATCACCGCCTTGGCTGTAAAGTCTGGGGCCAACTTTCCAATTTGTGCCTTGCCTGCAGCCATCTTCAGTCTGACTGAATTACAGAAGAAGGAAACTGTTTATGTAATACACAATGTCTCTCAAATCACAACCGTGGATTGATTCTTTCTCATTTGCAGGAAAAGGATATGATGCATCTTCAATTTTGCAATTGATCAGACTAATTTTAGGGCCGCAACTATAAAAAAAAAATAATAATTGTTGCCTATTAATTTTCTGTCAATCCTCAAATCAATTAATCATCATCATCATCTCAACTCTCATGCATTTACCACTGCAGATGTGCAACATAATGAATTTTCTGGTCAGACATCACTAAATATCCGTTGACACCACCATGGACTTAATTATAATGGTCATTTTTACCATTTTCTCACATTAATAAAATAATTTATCAGCTAATCCTGGAAATGAATAATCACTTGTTTGTTGTTGCTCTAAAGGTGAAGCAAATAAAGTTTTCCAGAGGTAGAAAAATTTGTAATACCGGAAGTAGTAGAATGTGTAATTATGTAAAATAGTTATAATGAAACCAAAAGACAGAAATGTCTTGCTGAACTCAAAATTGAAAGCCGCAGACTGACAACTAATGTAGTCTGTAATACAGTACATTTTCACTTCTTTTAAATTCACAGGTGTTTCCGCATTTAAATGTTTACTACCATTTTTACTTGAAGCAAATTCCTGCTACATTTTCAGGAGTTATCGATTATTACGCCTGAGTGCGTTTTGGTATGTCACTAGCTAACATCGACTGAAACGCCAAAAAGGTTGAAATTTTCTCTTGGCTGAGAGTAACCTTAGTTATAGACCTTTCTGTCAGTGATCACTTTCCACTTAACAAAATCAATCAACGGCCTAAACTTTTCCGTCACTCTCTAATACTAAACAATCTCATCATTTCGTGAAAACCACTTGTTGAACTGTGAATTCAGGTAACGTTAACGTTACAGCTGTGCAACTTTCAAAGCAAAAACAAACCGAACTGAACACTTTAATCAACGAAAACAAACGCCAACTGTTAAACAGAAAGACAAAAACATAATTAATTGTGTTTCTAGACCACATACCTCAGTTTTGATCACACCACACCAACACACACCGCAGAGAGCAGGAGCTCACAGGACCGATCGACCAGGGAATTTATACTACTGCTCACCTCTCGCGATAACATGTTAAGAACGTGATCACAGCCCACTTCAGTCCAGCTCCAATCTGAACCACCCACCACACAGAATGACTTTGCACTTTCTTCACTTTCCTGGGAATTATTATGCTCTTGTGAAATAATCAAGGAAATCATAGGGTTAGGATGAAGAGACTGCCGGAAGAAGAGGAAATATTCTTCAAAGTTTCACAGTTATTTAATAGTCCCTGTGGGGCATCTCTGACCTCTAGTTCATCCTCAGATGTATAGGACAACCTTCTGACTCTAGATTAGCTCTACAGCCTGTTGTGATGCATGACACTGAGAGTGTTAATCTGAAACTCAAATGAGGGAAGGTTTTAATGGCTTTTTCTCTCTCTTAAAGTTTTATTAAAGCAAAGTTCATTACAACAACAAAAATGCAAAGGATACAATTAATCAAATGCATCCAACATTGCCAGAAGCTCAAATTAAATTCAGTTCTTTTATAATGTTGAAGCTTGGAGCTTTTAATGGCTTGTAGTTCCCTGAACAGCCATGCAGGTGTCATGGTCATGGGGTTTCATCATATGACTAAGCCTCTTTGTGGAGCCAATCCATTATCATCATGAATAAGCATGAAACAACTCCTTACTGCTACAACCTCTGTTTGTTGCATGTGGCTTATCAATACGTTTCTTATTAACTTTCCTGCTCAGGTAGTAAAGCACTGGCAAAACCAGGTCACCAGCCTAATCACATTTTTTATTTTGTCTTTCAGCAAGTTTGCTTGGTGTAATGATCCCATGTCAAACTTGCTTTTCCAGTTAATTGTCATTCAAGTACTTTCAGATGAAAGGGAACTCATTTTCCATGTATGAAACAGATGTTCCCCAAAAACACACAAAAACAATAGTAACAGCACACAACTATAGTTTTTAAACACATAACTAGCTAGAACAAATTCAGTACACATAATCTATATTAATTAGAGAATTAAGCTCTGTAAGACCGTTGCACATGCTGGCTAGTTTCCTACATGTTTCCTGGATTGTCACTCCCAAACTATAGTATTTACAGCAGGATGTGTTGCAACATCTTGTACTTATTCTGTCGGCTGCAGAAGTCATTTTTCACTCTCATTTCCTTATGACCACTGCTATATTTACTTAATGACTTGGCTGAGGAACAGCAAAATTTGTCCATGCATTTTCACACTGGCAGCAGTTTCTATAAAGAAAAGTGATTTGAATTTGAATGGATAGATTGTCTGTTATTGATTAAAACTGAATTGTTGACACCAAAGACATTGTTAAGACTCAGAAAGATTGACGCTTTTTGTTGTCTGTACCGATTCCCAATTGATGAACAGGGCATAGTTTTATATTTTTTAAATGTGCTTTTTCTGCCATTAATGATCCCAAATGTTTACTGACCAGAATTATCTGTAAACCTCAGATTTTCCTTATTCTAACATGCAACCACTCCTAATATACTGTACATGTGACAACAACATAAAATTTTATAGCCAATCTTACTTGATTCTATAATAAATTAAATATCTGAGTAGAGATGCTGAAAGATTTATTTCAGGAAGTGAAGTTATTAGTTCACCTGAGTCTATGTAACCTGGACATACAGAGGTTGTTATTTGCTCAAACAGACGCTCCACCGTCCATCCTTCCTCCACTGTCACAGAGCGATGTCTTTTCATGCTGTTGCCATAGGCACAGCATCAAGGGTCAGATAAGAGGGGGACTCACAATAACCTCCTGTTAGAAGCACCAGGGTGGGCTTGTGATCAAACGCTGGCCTATGTATTCATCTGCAGTCTCAAATATGCCCATAATTAGTGCATCTGCTCCACTGCTGATTCCAAAGCAAGTGGATGTTTGAAGGGCACTTGTGTGTCCATCATTCTGGTCACGTTCAGCCGTGCAAAACATCAAAACAGTTAGTTTAAAAGGATGCGATGGTGGATTGAAATATTGGTACTTGATCCAATTAATGCTGTCCTTTGCAATAACCCAAGAGCATTCACTTGAAGCTTTGCAATTTGTTTAAAGGCTTCACATCTTGTGTTGCATAGTGCGTCACTGCTCTGTGGGGTTTTTCGTCATAGGTGTATTGGTTATATCTGTCCTAACACACCCACCAAATGGAAGCAACAGATCTCAAAGGATATTGCAGAGTGTTTCGAAACATAGGTAGGAAACAGAATAGCTTACAGTACTTATGTTGTCTCTCTATCATGGAATGACATTAAAGGATTTGTTCAACATTTTGGGAAATGTGCTTATTCACTTTCTTGGCAATAGTTAGATGAGAAGATTGATACCTCTCTTGTGTCTGTACTGTAAATATAAAGCTACAGCCAGCAGCTGGTTAGCTTTGCTTAGCATAAAAACTGGAAAGAGGGGTTGAGAGAGTTTAGTCTGACTTAGTCCGAAGATAACAAAATGTGTCTACTAGCATCTCTTAAGTTCAAACACATTTTTTCTCTTTTATTTAAGTTGCACATTTGTTACCTTTGCACAGAGCCAGGCTAGCTGTTTACCCCTGTTTCAAGTACTTACGCTAAGATAAGATAGGCGGCTACTGGACGGATCTTCACATGTAACAGACAGATATGAGAGTGGAATTAATCTTCTGAAATACTATCTGCATTAAAAAAGGTACAGTAAATGAATTACCCAAAATGGCAGGGTGAGTATGGATCTACCATAAACTATGGCAAACTCTGCAAAATATTTTGTAAAGCTTTCAATCTTCTGTGATATTGATTTTAATCTAAAATAAATTCCCCAAGGATATTTCCACTCAAACCTTCTGACTGAAAAAAATGTGAACTAAACGAGCTGTGGTAGGTTTTACTTGGAAAATTATAGCTGTTAAAGCTGTGTCCCCAATGATGATTGTCTCAGTGTGAGGCTGATTGGATGCCAGGTCCGGACTTGTCTTGATGAGACAGCCATAATGGAGTCAGCAGGAAGAGCTGAGGGGGGAGCTGCACAATCTCTGTCCCTCACAACAGGACATGACAGCAGTACGCTGTGTTTGGTACATACAGAGTGAAACACACACACACAAACTGAGAAATACACACACAGACACAAACATATACAGTACTACTGCCACCATATTTTATCAGTTATTCTACAGTGAACTGCTTTGATCAGACTGTTGCATACAGTAGTGATAGTTGTCACAATGTTCAATATGAAATGAACAATAATAAATACGACATTATGAAATGAAGAATTATAAACACATGTACAAATACATAGTATAATCATGAACATGTGAAAGAATCAAATCCATGTTTACAATCAACATGAAAAATGTTCAAGTAACAGATATTATTGCAGGTCTGCCCATTCCAGCCATTACAACAGCCAATTTAATTGGTCCTACCCAGATTGTCTTGACTGACAACTAAATAATCAATACATTTTGGAGTGGAAAAAAGGCTGTAATTAAATAAAAAATATAACTTCAATAAATATGTTATCCTGAAAAGAAGCAGAAGGAAACAGACTTTAATTATATTGGGTTGGGTTTTCATTTAGTGGTTATTTCCCCTTTGTGTTGCATTATTGTATTTTTTTCTGTGTTTATTCATATTCAAGATTTAATATGAGAATATCATAATGTAATTTATTTCATTTTGAACACTCTGGGTCGATATACTAGTATGATAGCAGAGCAGTAGTAGTTCTACCACAATCATCTTGCAGTACTGTACGTTTGTTCTGTGTCTTTAAGAAATCTCCCGCGCTTCTTTACGAACCCGGAAATCAACCGGAAGGGGCAGGAATATTTCGCGCCAAATTGAAACAACAGAGCGGTGTGTCTGAGTGGTGCAAAAGACGCGCAGCAGAGACACGAACCATCAGACACTACTTTGAACGTTTGAGTTGTTATTTCTCGGTTAAGGTATGTAATCAGTTAATGTACGTTAAGACTGTGTTTTGTAAAGTACACACGGAAAGTTAACATTTAAAGAGACGATGGCTGAACCTATGTAACGTTATAGGTTGGGCTTTTGGTTTATGAAGTCGAGTTAAATCATTTTCTTTCTGTCCACGGTAGCTAACATGGAGGAGGCCAACAAGCTAATCGGTACGGGCAAGAAGCACCTGGTTATGGGGAAAGTGGTGGAGGCGGTGAGCACCTTGCAGGAGGCCTGCGGCATGCTGTGAGTTAACTATGAAACAAAAGAAGCTTCAGCCAACACATAATAATAAGTCTGTCCATCACACAGACAGTTTAAAGCCTATTGGCTGCTGCTAACTTCCTTAACAACCAGCTAAAAGTCAAGTGCGCCGACAAAATTTAAGCTTAAAGAATATATATATAAATTTTTTTTTTTTAAAGCGAAAGGATCGGAGGACAAAGGCTGATGTCGTTGATCAGAAAGTAATAAGTACCAATATTAATCCACTAAAAGTAAAGAGGAGTAAGGGGAAACGTCTGCTTGCTGTGCGAGGCACAAAGATTTTGCAGTAATGGGTTGATTTTATACAGGTGTGCAGATTAATGCAAATTTATAGCGTCTACACACATTTGAACACTCAGAGCAGGGGAACTGTAGCGGTGTGTGACAAAGTAACGTTAACCATTTTATAGAAATGAATGTAATTCGTATTCAGTTTATCTCATTACAACGTTTGGATGCTACCAGCCTTGTCAGTAGCTGCAGAACTTTTGAGCTGTGGTTAAGGAAAACAAACAAATCTTAATTTTTTTTTTTTTTAAATGGAAGTTCAACATGTGCTATGCAAAAAATGTGAACTATATGCAGTTTTCTTTTGCATATATGCAAAAAAAAAAATGCCATGTGTGCTCTCATACTGATGAGACACTAAAACATAAGTTTTATTTCAGAGCTAAAAAGTATGGGGACACAGCAGACGAGTGCGGAGAGGCTTTCTTCTGGTGTGGTAAAGCGCTACTGGATTTGGCACGGTAAGATTGTGTAGTCTGAACCCCTCCGCCCCCTCCAGTCTTGAGTATAGCCTTGCATTTCAGAAACTTGTGAAAATGCAGGTCAAACTGACTATTGTCTATTGTTGTAGGATGGAGAACTCAGTCCTGGGTAATGCTCTGGAAGGAGTACCGGAGGAAGAGGAAGAAAAACCCACGGAGTCCAATGTTGACAGCACAGAAAACATTGATGGTGAGGCTTTGTTTTTGTGCTGTTTGACTTTTTTTTTTTTTCCTTTCAAAAGGGAAGTTGTTCACAAAGTTCATCCTAACTATCTCCTCTAACTTGAACAGAGAAGACCAGAGATGAGCTGAGGGTTCAGGTGTATGACGCCATGGCAGAAAAGGGAAACGAAGACATGAAGCAGAGCGAAGATAAAGAAAAGAACGACGACATAGAGAAGGCTGAGACTGATGAGCAACAGGACACGGCAAAGAAAGACGAAGATGAGGAAAACAAGACCAATGTTGATGGAAGCAAGGCTGGTAATGAGCAACAGGACACTGCAAAGAAAGCGGAAAATGAGGAAAAGAAAAGCAACATTGATGGAAGTAAATCTGATGAAAGTGAAGACAAGACGGAAAACGATAAGGAGGCTGAGAAAGAATCGGGAGATGAGGAAGCAGAAGGTGACGTTCCCTTTTTTTTTTTTTCTGTCCTTAAACCTTGATTGTAAATGGCTTTCTAAGGATTTAAATGGCCCACTTTATCTGAACGCATAATGTTTCAGATGAGGAGGAAGATGATGAAATGGAGGGCGATGCAGAAGACCAAGTTGAAGGAGATGGCGCTGCTGAGAAGGTACTTGATCAACCAGCTCACACACATCAAAAAGAATTGGCTGAAGATGTGAATTGAGATAGATAAATACTTTAGAGAGATTTAAAAAAAAATAATTCCCCCCCTCAGGACAGTGAGGATGAGGAGGTGGGAAACCTGCAACTGGCCTGGGAGATGTTGGAAGTAGCTAAAGTCATCTACAAAAGGTAGTGGAAACACACCAGCTGCTTGCTGAGCCATATGGTTGTTAGGATCTCAGTTTGATGGTCACTGAGCTACAGCTTCATTGTTAACTGTCTTTTGTTTTTAAATAAGGAAAGAGAATAAGGAGGATCAACTCATGTCAGCCCAGACACACTTGAAACTGGGTGAAGTTTCTGCTGAATCAGGTACAAACAAGTCGCTCAACCAATCTTCAGTTCAGCACTTTTTTTTTTAATATATATATATATTATTTTTTGTCCTGATAGGAGGAGGAGCAGCTTGAGATGGAGGTAGTTCATTCTTGTAGTGCTGAAAATATTAGTTTATCAACAGACTATTTAGTCGTGACAATTAAATATTTGAAGTTGTGTGTCAAAGAAATGCCAAACATGCTCTGGTTCCAGCCATCAAATGTGAGGATTTGCTGATTTACCCTGTTCTAATGTCAATGTTTGGACTGTTTGACTGACAAAACAAGCAGGCTTTGTAGACATCTGGGGAAAATGGATGAGGACTACAATTATTCAGTTAGTCATATGAGCAATCAACAGTTAATCAATATCAAATTAATGTTAGTCTCAGACCTAAATTCTTCTTTCAGACTGAACAGTAACTTTATAACAAAATGGACATACCTTTTTAAAAAAAAAAACAACAAAACATGTTTAACACCTAAAATTCCTTGTTGATTTGATCTTTTTAGTTGCTGCTTATCTCTTCCAGGAAATTACACACAGGCTCTGGAGGATTTCCAGGAGTGTCTGAAGCTTCAGGTGAAGCACTTGGACTCAGACAGCCGCCTACTTGCTGAGACTCACTACCAGCTTGGTCTGACCTATAGCTTAAATCTTCAGTACAGCCCGGCCATCAAGGAGCTGGAGAGTTCAATCTCTGTCATAAAGAGCAGGCTGGGTAAGCAGGGTTGGCCACTCCCTGTGAGTTTTCACTTGGATAAGAAACATGTTAACTTGTCAAGCACTCATGGTCATATTTCACTTTTATTTTGTAAGCTAACGTTCCCACTTTATCTGGCAGGCAAACTGCAGGAGCTGCTAGACAAGGCTGAGGGCCCAGAGGCTCTGCCAGATGAGAGGAAGGAGATGGAAGAGCTGAAGGCTCTGCTGCCCGAAATCCAGGAGAAGGTGGAGGATGCCACAGAGGGTCTGAAAACAGTGGGCACAGCTGCTGAGGCTATGAAGGGTGTACAGGTGAGTGAGGGATGTGGCATTTTCATTTGAAAAGGCATGTTTTGTGATGGTATTCTCTACACGCTCATTAGCTCTCCATAGGGAACAGTTCATTGACATTATGGACACCTAGCTAAGGATCATTTTGCACTAATACTGATGGATGTACTGTCCATGGCAGTAGTAAGATGGATTATTTATCTGGTATGGTGTGGACACAAAACAAACAAGTAGCACACTGGGTGGCAAGCAAATGGTGTGGTATTTTTATTTTTTTAGATGCAGCCCTTTTCTATTGTTCACTGACATGCGCTCTTGCAGTGGCTGATGCTGTCTTTACAGCAAGGTCTCAACTGCGGTTAAACAGCTGGCACTGAAGATACTTGGAAACAGTGGGCCTGGCCTTGTCTCACTTGGCCTATCATGCATCCACCCTTGCAAATATTCACAATATTAAACTTCAACAATGTGAAATGTTCTTTTATATTAACCTAAAAGGTGAGTCCAGGCTGTTGGGGGGTAAAGCTACTCCTACAGTAGCAGTTCCTGTACTGTTGAACCGTCTCAAAGCTTGATTCTAACCTCATGTACCTTTCAGGATGGAGGCTCTTCCTCTGCGTCCACTATGCAGAATGGTGACTCCTCATCCAGTTCAAAGGTAAGTTGTGAGTCTGTGTACCAACATACTGGTGATGAGCTTACATGTACGAATGTTGTATTGCCCACACAGATTTGGTAGGCTTGTTAATCTATCGCTCTTGTAGAGTACATGTCATGGTGTATCCTCTACCCAGGTTAACAGCACGTCAACCAGCGGAGTCAGCTCTACCAATGGACACGCCTCCACAGCTCCGGTCTCTGACATCTCCCACCTCGTCAGAAAGAAGGTGAGTGAGCCAGATGTTGAATTAATTTTTTTTTTTTAGTTTAAATTAATTGCACAGAGCTGTAGAGGTCACAACAATAGTCTCATTTGAACCAAACTTGCATAAATTTCAGAGAAAACCAGAGGAGAGTCCAGTGAAAGAGGGCGATGTTAAGAAGGTGAAGCCGGATGCTGCTCAGACTAAAGGAGTTCACTAAGCCAACGGACACAGTTAACAGTATGGAAGTCGAGAGGTAAGAGATGCATTAAGTCTGAGGCACAGTACTGTTTAATGTGGTGATGGGCAGAGGAAGCTTTCGGGCGTTCTTTTTGAGAAATTATTTGAAGCTTCTGGGCTTCAAACAGCAGAAGACTGACATCTGGTGGCTTGTACAACTTATCAACTGGAGCCAGAGCACCACCATGCCTCTGATTTGAAGCCTGCATGTTAATGTAATACTTATGCTCAGAAGTGCTGCATTAAAAGTATACATTATTCCTTAGTGTTATAGTCAAATCAATAAATGCATTATCCAGAAAGCCTAGATAAGATTTTTTATTTTTTTTGATTCAAACTCATCTTTCAGTCGGTGATGCTGGACTCCTGCCTGCTTGTTTTCATCCATCCAAGAAGGGATTCACAAACTACCACCGCCACTTCCTTCCAACTGTTGCTACACTTGTTTGCTTCTGTAAATATGTGTGTCTTTTTTTCTACTTCTGTTATGTTGGTGTGTTCACATATGTAACCTATTAAATTCAATAAAGAATATTATTTGATAAACGTTGTCTGATAAATTTGATAGCAAAACCACTGCACTGATAGGAGAACAGAAGTAGTCATACACAAATAGCTAACACATTTTTTCTCACTAGTGGAGAAAGGAAGTGCCCAAAACTTCACACAGGTAGTACAAGGTAGTCCTCTTCAGCTGGAGGCTACCTCTGCAGTCAAATTATGTTCCCGTGTGTGTGTATATGGCTACAAATGAATAATAGAAGTACATGTAGGGGGGAAAAAAAGTCTTTACCATTATCCAGAGTGTTCAAAAAGGTGCTACTCACTCAGTCACAGTATGAATGAGGGCTGCTGTCTCAAATTTAAAAATTGTTAACACTGAACTAGAACCTTGTTTAGTCACTGAGTGAAATGGATTTTGCCTTAGTTATTTAGCTGCTGCTTTTATCCAAAGCAAATTACAATTGCTATAAACATCGAGGTCGCACGGCTCTAGCGCAACTAGGGGTTAAGTGTCTTGCTCAAGAACATATTGTTGGATGTGTCCGTGGGAATCAAACCCAGATCTCCCACTCCAAAGGCCCCATATTGGATTAGATGTTTATGCTGACCACTTGACGAGTAGACTAACTGATGCTGTTAGTCACAGGTTGATGCTTTGTCATATGTGGAACTTAGTCAATATGATTTGTTAAATCTAACAGTGTATATTGGGTCACATTAAGAGGCCTTATTTCTATGAGAAAAAGCACAGCAAAGGCACTATTCCATTTGTCAGTAAACCAGCATGAACTTATGCAGGGCTTTGGAACGAACACTCAAGTGGAAAGCAGCCTTTGATTACACGTGCTTGAGCAGATTGTCTGTGAAAACTGTCTATTTGGAGAAATGTAACTTGAGCTTGAATCATTTGTTTTCAAATGAAGTTAGTTTATCTTAAATTATTCACTGACAATGAAAATCAGTGTTAATGATGGTTTTACATGTGGTGTTGATACAAGATTTGCTGAAAAGGAATATATTTACTTAACAGTGCGACACTGGAAAAGTAGTCCTGTATGTTGAACACAACTGTCATTCACCACGGCAGACATCTTGACTTAGAATGAAAGGTAGACGTAAATCGTAGAAATGGTTGCAGTAAGACCTACTGTTTTGAAGAATCTTTGCTTTGATCAACTTAATATTTAAAGTACTTTTACTTTGAAATGTATTTGATGCACACATTAAGACTGAACATCATTCCATTTAAAATAAAGATTGATGAATGTGTGGAGGCTTTTGTGTTGAGGGAAAAATATGGCATGGATTGGGGTTGATTGTGTGGGATGGGAAACACTCAAAGACCTGATTGGACTGCGAACCAGTCACGTGATTCATTCAGACAACTAAGCAGTTGCTGCTTTGGATGTCATGTCACATGATTTTTTTCCGCACCAAAGCAAGCTTTGAAGCAGTGGTTCTATGTTCAGGGTTTGAAGCACATATCAAAGCTTCCGTATCGCATTGCCAATCACTAGAAAAGAGTCTATATAATGGTGAATATATGTAGATTCAAGCACCACAGTAGCCAGATTCATATTGAAACATATCAGCTTGTCAGGAACCAATTTTTATTAATATCATTAATAATGTGTCATCAGCATCATCAATGAAATGAGTTAGTCTGTTTAAAGCAGAATCAAGTGTGCATTCATTGCCCTTCTTTTCTTGATGAACACTTCAGTTCCACGAAGCGAGGAAGAAAAAGGAGGGAGGGGGAGGAGGGAGGTCAAAGAGGGCAGGGACTGCAGTGAAGGAGGAAACGCAGGGAAAACGACGTCTGGCGGAGCAGGTATCTCCCCCTTCACTGGGATATGATTGGTTTTTCCCTTGTGCAAGAATGACGACAAAAAAAATCAAAACAAAAGAAATTCAAAATGGTGCTCTAAAAACAAAGATGAGAGAGGAAGAGGGGGATTGCTTGCTGGGATGTTGTGGTGGTGTTGATTTTTTTTGTTCCGTAAAGCCACGTTAGGATTTGATGCAGTCGTCGTCATCAGAGGTCTGGCTGCTGCTACTGGTTTCGGACTCTGAGCCCTCTTCGACGTTCACCTCCGCCACACTCCTCCAGGGGGTGAAGTGGAGGGTTACACCCCGCGCCCTCGGGAGAACCCCATTCCTCTGCATGCCGTTCCTCTTCAGCTGGTCATAAGACACGGACAATTTAAGTGTGAATGAGATACTTCAGCTTAGACTTTATTGTCCACTTCAGTGGAAAGTTGTCTTCGACTTCTCCAAAGCAAATATATAACCATGACACCACAATTATCAGACATTAAAAATATTTTTAAAAAACAACACAGTTGAGACTACAACCACAGACGTTTTATAGAGGAGACACCCCACTTTTAAGAATCCTCAATACAACTCTATAGAGAAAGCCTGTAATGCCAAGGATGGCTGTTATCCTGCCCCTCCCGCTAGAAAGCCAAACGTCTGATTTTAACAGCCAAAGCACAAAACAAATTTCAGCCAATGATGAAAAGGTGCATGGTAGTAGTGATGCGTGCGTAGTAGAATAAAAGTGTTTGGGTAAAAACGCTTTTTAAACCTTATTTTGGGGCAAAGTCATCAAACTGTTTGAGTATTTATCAGATTTTAGTGCCGATTCTATACATGCAGTTTTTATCTCCCAGTGACCAGTAAAAGTGGAGTTATGGCTCTCTCCCCAACCCCGTAGACAGGAGTCTGGTCTTGTTAATCCGAAATAACTGCTCTGAGGCGTTAATTAGATGGCTGCCAAGCAGTAAGACTTGCCTATGGTACAACACAGGACCACCATTAAACAAAACAACAACAGTGCCTTGAACAGAAAAAAGTAAGCGCAAAGTAGCGCAGCAGGTGGAAATAAAGTAGGTTACATCCTACAAGAAAACATGTTTAAAAATGCGGTAATTTTGCATTCAGTGCCTATATGGTATGGGGAATAAAAAATCTCATTGATATTCTGGCTCGCCCTTGGGACCCTGAATCGACAGCCAGATGTGAGCAACTCAAACTCTGAGTTGTTGTTGTTGTTTCTCTGAGTGCTCACCTGCTCAGTTTTAGTCTGGAACTCTCTCAGCTCATCCTCCGTCAGAGGCAGGAAGTTGTCATCATTTTCTGGGTACTCCTGCCAGCCCATGGCCTTCAGCAACCTAGAAAAGCATGATCATTTCTGCTTAGTTGACTGTGTGTGTTCGTGTGTGTGTGTCTGTGTATTATGGCTGTTAAAATCTACCTGTGCTCTGCCTCCAGAGAGCTGGACAGGTGTTCGGTGTCTGAGTCACTGAGGGAGTAGGACAGACCATTCTCATGGCAGACTTCCTCGCTATAGGCTTTGGGCTCTGGGGTGGTGCTTTCACCCTGAGAAAATTCACAGCAAGAAAAAGAATTATTTCAGCCTCAATTGCAAACAAGCACTATTTGGCAGTGCTCAGTCATTCTACAGCACTTCCTTATCTCAGTCTTGTCCAGCTGTGTGATGCCTTATGAAAGCAAACTGCTGCCTACCTCTCCTGATGTTCCCGGGCTGCTGCTTGTCGTCAGCTCTCCGGTGCCCTCGTCCTTCAGGGCTCGCAGGAACTCGCTCTTGCGGTCCGGACCACGACGCATCAGCTTCAGCCTCGACGGGGCTATGTCTATGGGAGGAGTCGTGCTAGAAGGGTGCTGTAGGTGTGAGGAGAGGGACCAGGTGAAGCCGGTTGAAAAGAAGGAGAGCGAGTTTTGATAATTTCTTTTTTTCCCCCCCAACTGCGACACCAAGCTATTAGCCATCAAATCAATTTGGCCATGATAATCTTTCAAAATAGAATATTAACTGCCTGAAGATTTGGGGGCGTAATCTGCCAGATGGCAGAAGCAGAGCTAAATGTATGCTGTAATAAAAAAAATTTTTTTGCAGCAGTTGCAGACACGAGGTTCAGTGTATTTGAATATTAAAGTTTATGGCCATGGATTACAACAGTGTGATGCACTGGACAGAAGGCAGAGTACATATACTGCTGCAAAGGAAAGTTTCACGTGCACATGTGAGTAAGCATTTCAGTTGACAACCACACAAAAACATAATTACTATGTTTAGATAAAACCTGTGATTTACTTACAGGGGGATAGGCCAGCTACTGAACTCAGAGTTCAACACAGACTGCTGCACTGAAATTTTACCAGTTTGCTTGCTGTACTCTTTTACATGTTTTTGTTGTTGGGGTTAGTTGTAATCGTGCACATCAAGTCGTACATTTGTCTTTTTCTTTTTATCCTCACCTCTTTTGGGGTGTTGTGCTGTGGTGCACTGACTGGGGTGCTGGGTTTGGCTGCAGAGACGGGGCTGGTGAAGACTGAATCTCGGCCTGGCATGTGAAGGCCAGACTTAGTGATCTCTCTACCACTGGATTTCCACTGGGTGCTCTGGAAGAGAGGACGTTCTCGTTCACAAACAAGAGAGACTGCTTCCATTACAGCACCTACATTTACTGGTACTGACACAGTTTGCAAAACTTGTTGCTGTTTTGTTTTCCTGAAACAAATTAAGCAAGTTCTTGAAATTCATTTGACACAATGCCATAGTAAGTAAGTAAGTAAGTAAGTAAGTAAAAGTTTATTTCTATAGCACCTTTCACAGGTATAGGGCCACAAAGTGCTTCACAACAAAAACATAGGTCCTACTTTTGTGGGGGCCACAGCAGGCTTTGGGACCAGGTTCTTGTAGACGCTGGAGCCTGCAATGGGAGCTTTGCTGCCGTTGGTGGGCAAGGCGCCAGCAGTGGCAAACCCAGCAGAGAAGGCCGTGCTGGGGTCCTCCTTGGAAACCTTCTTGATAACCAGCATTTTGGACGCCATCTGTTTGCCACTAGGGGGGTTTTCTGGAACACAATCAGTCAGTGATGAAATGTTACAAAGGACTGAGGACAAAAAAAAAAGAAACTGTTAAACAAAGCTTAAGCAGGGTTCCCACTCTTTTCTAGAGATCCAGCTGGTAAGGGTCAGAGAAAAGAAACTTGTGATGAATACTACTCATGCCATTTACATTTTTTTTTAAATCACAATTTACAATGTAGAAAAAGGAAAGTGAAAATGTTTGATTATCTTTGGTCAGGTGCACTGTGAACAATAACTACTATATAAAAACACAATCTATATTCATAGCTGACTGCAGGGATCAGTTCATACACTAATATGTTCCTCTCTGTGGAAGTCTGATTTTAAAGACGTGCAGTCTATAACTTATTTATGAACCTAAAGGCAACAAAAACAAAGAATTCCCCGAGCACAGCAACACAATGAGGTACTGGTAGATAGCAGGATAAATCTATGAAAAATCAAAAACAAAATACCGCACACTGATTTGACTTACTACTTTATTTGTGAGCAACGCATTTCGCCCATTGCTTCTTCAGGCTCACACAGTGAAAAATAAATTTATGAACCTATCTATTGCATGCGTAGAAATGATGACAAAGTGATCTCGTCTTGTTTTAATATTGTTATGATTTTTTTTTATAGTGTTGCGATTTATTTATTTTTTTTCTTCAATTGGAAAGCCCATTGTGCTCTATGCTGCCTGATGATTTTCTTATTATTTTATCGTTTCAAATTAAAATCACATTTGACGCTCCAGACATAACGTTACATCATAGCCCGCAAGTCTCGATATCAGTATCGATAAGCTCGAACCTTATTGATTTTCAGATTTTGAGAAATTTTGGAAGTGGGTCCTTTTGGAACCGGGTCTCGATCCCCATCCCTAATGCTTGGCAAATACTTTTCTTATGAATTATATTTTAACCACTGCTGCTTGAACACCAATAACTGAGTAGTCTCAACAAATAATAACGTACAATTTTGCCTACTAACAAATCCCAGAATTCTTCTGAACCTTGGCTTTCTAAAATCACTGTGGTCCTTAGCCCACATGTACGTCTGTTGAACCACTGATACTACGCCACACTTTATTTGAACATCTTCCTATTCATTCTTATCCAACTTTTTCATCACCACTCGACACATTTAAACCATTGCGCCAAGCCAGAGTTGAAACACAAACCATAAACCTTTGCAGCAGGACAAAACAAGCTAGCAAACATGTCAACTTCAACAACTGAACCAAACAAACATTATTTAACCATTTAAAACAAGTTGAAACCCAATAAAAACTACCACAGTTAACAACGCTGCCGCAACCACACCATAATGTTAAAATGATTTTCCAGGACATTTGACTTTTCTCTCATTTTCCATGTGTTTTCCATGACTGAGAATTGGTCAACTGTTTCCCAGGTTTTCCAGGACGTGTGAGAACCCTGTTAAACCTTTAAATCATGTCTTTATTTATTCAAAATTCATATCCAATCTGGACTGGGAGCTCTTACCCCACACTCCAGCATGGGGAGCCACTGCACGCATCTGAGTCCCAGGCTTTCCAGTTGTTTCAGGATTGAGGGAAGGCTAAAAAGAAAAACATAAAGCACCTGTATTAAATACCCTAGCATTCAAATTTTCAGGTTTTCTTAACTACCAAGGATGAGGACTGATTAAACCTTATGGATCAGAGAAAAGAAACTTGTGATGAATACTACTCATGCCATTTCCATTTTTTTTTTATCACAATCTACAATGTAGAAAAAGGAAAGTGAAAATGTTTGATTATCTTTGGACAGGTGCACTGTGAACAATATCTACTATATAAAAACACAATCTATATTCATAGCTGACTGCATTCTGAACCCTCTTTATTTAACAATTCAAATAGCTTTGCCAAAACTATATCAAGGTCAGTGGCTTTCTTGTGGAAAAGTCAGTGCAGGTTATCTACTTACAAAGTCCTCTTCCACGAACTTCAGCTTGTCGTCCTTGCCGTCTTTGCGTTCCTCGTTGGGGAACTTGTCCTGGTACGAGGTGCCCTTGCGGGGATGAAAGTTGCCATTGCGCTGCCGGTGCACCCCTTGCCTGTCCCTGTCGCCTCCTACCCGTTTGGGGTGGCGTCCCTGGTGGTGGTGGCCATCCTGGGCACCCCGTGAAGCTCCATGCCAGCTGGGTGTTTCCTTCCAACATGAGCCCCCTGCCAGCCCACCATGCCCACCTTTGGCCACCCCAGAGTCCACAGAGTCATGCCGTAGAAGCAGAGAGGGCTGCTGCCATCCGTCCCCTCAAGAGAGAACAAATATACAGCGTATCTAAGAATGATGTTGTCATACTTTAGGAAGCCCTGAATGCATGCAAAGTTTGGCTTTCATGGATAAATCAGTATGTTTACCAGATTACTACCTAAAATAATATTTTAACGCTTTTTCACCATCTTAGACTCAAAGCAAATCAATAATTCTGTTATCAGAAAGTTCACTGAATGGCTGTTTTTGTTATGTTGGCACTAGCAGAAAGTGGTGGCATTTGAACATCTGCTTCCCCACTGGCTGTTAGCTGAGACTGTTATTTACAGTGTGAAAACACAAAGCAAGTGTCAAAAGAGCCAAAGAGGGAAAAAGATCAGTTGTACAGGTGAATTAATTTTTTAATTCAGACACTCAATCCACTCACAAGGTGACTTATTTGTCATAAGTCACGTGTCCATGTGTCATGTTTTACTACGACATTATACAGGCAAACTGCACATTTGGCAAGGCGAGAATTAAGCTACTGCTGTAAAACAGAAGACAGAGGAATCTTACAGACGACAGAAATCTTAACCACGTTTAATCTTGAATACCGACAGAACAGCCACATCCCTTACAGCCTGCACCTACAGTAGGTTCCTCTGTAAGGACCAAAAGCACCTACATCGTACAGAAACTGCTACCAAGTGAACCCTTATGGCAAACACACCTTAAGTGAACTTCCTACAATTAAACTACACCAGCAATTAGTGTAAAGACTAATACGAAAGACATACCAGAAGACAAGTTGAAGATTTGGTGCAACAAGTCTGACCGTCACAGCACACCACAAGTACAGACACAAAAAAGCTGCCTTTCTGCTTTCCAAAGTAAATGGCAGCGCAAGAGGTTAGCAAAGGAAAAGTGAAGTGAGGGACGATGGTGAGACACCCCAGGGACTGTAGGACAAATCTGTGAAGAACGTGTCAAACAAGAAGCTTAACTGATTTAAGATTACTCATTGAACTGGTGGTACAACTGATCACCACAACAGCATCATTCATCCAGAGGAACAAGAACGCAGAAGCTGAGATGAAACATAGCTGAGTGGCAATTTCGCATCAATTTCACAAAATGGAGGAGCAACAATAAACTGGCATTTTAAAACTGGCACGACACTACAGCAACTCTTCGTTCACACAAAGAGCTGCATAGCTACACATCAGCAGAGCAACATTGTTGGTGAAACCAAATAATGTACATATTCTGGATAGAAAGGGCAGATGGTTTGAATGAGGTGTAAATGAGGCTATATACCATGTAAAAGAAAACTTAAATGGGGGGTTAGGACTCCAACGCCACCTGTCTACTGCTTACAATGCTGCTACAACACCACTGCCTCTATCACTGGCTTCTGAGCAGGTGGCCTCACTTATGTCCTTATCCAGTACAGGGAACTGAATTATATCCTCTTTCAATAGAGGTTTGCTGCTTGCAATCATCTTCAACTTCACACGCTGAGAGCCCCGCAGAGTAATTTTATTTAGAACTGATTTGATGTTTGAAACATCCCCAGCATAATCCTCATCCTGAAAGCTTAATAAAAAGGGTCCTTTGGTAGATAAAAAAGGGTTAGAGACCATTCAGTTAGTTTCCAAATTCTACCCATTCACTCTTCACACAACCTCGTGTCAATCACTAACCATGACAAGCATATCGGCTTTTATTATTATCATACTCCTCGCTAAGACACCATTCGTCTTGGGCGGCTCAGATACCTATCCGATCTCAAAAAATCATAAGTAAAAATGAATCCAAGGAGCATTCAAGATCAATAGAAATCTCAGACACATTCTAGCCAGATGCTGAAAAGGTGTAAATCTATCCGTCTCATCTAGACACACACGTAATCTTTACTCCTCCAATAGTGTAACCTTTTCTGTAAGCAGTCTTAGAAAATAGCCACTCGCTGTCTGATTTTCCATATACATCCAGTCTGTCTCCTCTGTCCTTGTAGAAATGGCAGATAAAGTTACACTAAAATTGCACTAACATTAGTCTTTGTTGTCTGTCTCATTAAAGCAACAAAGGAAAACAGCTCCAGAGATTTCAACACATAAGATGTGCACCAAGCTGCTGTAGTGTTTATCTGATCCCTGATCAGTTAAAATGCTGAATGATCTGTATGAGTGAGGGAGTGGCTAGCTAAACGGTTATTGTGGTAATTAAACTGCTAAAGTCCAGAGGTTCCTCTTCCTCTGCTTTTACCAAACACCTTCAGGTGCATTTACACCTCCCTCTGGAGAGGAGGAGGGCTGGCCCTGAATTGCATGTAGCCGGGAAAACCCAGACGGATTGCAATCAGGTTTGTGATCTGGCCAACAGAGACATATATGTGGTCATGAGTAGATGAAAGTGTCTTATATCTAATTTGGATATGGGCTAATAACAGACAACATCCCACCTTCAAGTTTAGCAACTTAATTATGGTCAGCAGCAGACATCTCCCTCATCCCTCTGTTGGTTTTGTTGCACATGTAATGTGGGACAACTTACACTGTTGACATCGCACAATTCCCATCAAAGCCTATAATATTTTCTTTTGAGATTAATTACACTCTACTGCACTACATCAGCACAATATTGTTAGAAAATTCAGTTACAAAATTCATTGTATTCTCAAAATGCTTGCATTTACACAGTTAAGCCCTCTCATAACAATAACATGGTTAACAATAAGAGGGCAACTGCTCTGAACTGTTACCTGCTGGAGCGCGCAGGGAGCCGTTGTTGAAGAAGCCATCAGAGGAGTTGTGGCGGCGGCGACTCACAGCAGTTCGGCTGTCTCTGTGGAGGTGGGGCTCACCTTGTTTCTCAAGGTTGGCAGCAGGGGACTGTAAGAGGCCAGAGGGGACATGGTTAGTCACAGCGGGAATCTTCACTGAGATGGTGTCTCTTCCAGGGAACACAAAAGAATAGAAAACTACAAAACAGCAATTCCAGGACATTTATTTTTCTCTACTTTAGCTTTGTGGAAGAAAAAACAAAACAACTCCTCTCAATACTCTGCATACTCTGAGTTCCTCTCTTAGTCATTGAAAATTTCAATGTAGTGATCTATTGTTAGGGAACGAACGTCAACAAAAACAGACATCATAGGAACTAAAAAAAGCCTTGGGATAGCTTTATCATGAGAAATGTTCTGTACTTCTTATAATAACTCACTCCATCACACTTCCAGTGGTTCTGAAATTTACATGTTTACATACACAAGTTGACTGTGCCTTTAAACAGTGTGGACAACTTCAGAAAATAATGTCATGGCTTTAGAAGCATCTGACAGGTTAATTGACATAATTTGAATTAAATTGAAGGGATAACTGTGGATGTATTTTAAGGCCTACCTTCAAACTCATTGCTTGACTATATGGAAAAATCAAAAGAAACCAGCCAACACCTCAGAAAAAAATCCTCCTTTGGAGCCTGAAGGTATCTCCTTCATCTGTACAAACAATAGTATGGAAGTATAAACACCACGGGACCACGCAGCTGTCATACCGCTCATTAAGGAGACGCATTCTTTCTCTTAGAGATGATTAACATTGGCACAAAAAGTGCAACGCAATCCCTAAACCTACCAATAGAAAAAGACCTAGTGAAGATGCTGGAGGAAACAGGTAAAGTATCTAAAGCAGCAGAAAAAATGTCGTATATCCATATGACCTGAAAGGCCGCTCAACAAGGAAGAAGCCACTGCTCCAAACCCACCATAACAAAGCCAGACTACGGTTTACAACTGCTCATGGTGGCAAAGATCTTCCTTTCTGGAGAATTGTCCTCTAGTCTGATGAGAGAATGGCCGTAATGACCAATCTTTTGTTTGGAGGGAAAAGGGTAAGGCTTGCAAGTCAAATAACACCATCCGTGAAGCACAGGGGTGGCTGCATCATGCTGTGGGGGAGCTTTGCTGCTGGAGGGACTGGTGCACTTCATAAAAATAAATGGCATCATGAGGAAACAACATTATGTGGATATATTGAAGCAAAATCTCAAGACATCAGCCAGGAAGTTAGGGCTTTGTCCTAAATGGGTCTTCCAAATTGACAATGACCACAAGCATACTGCCAAAGTTGTGGAAAAGTGGCTTAGGGACAAAAAAGAGTGGGCATCACAAAGCCCTGACCTCAGTTCAATTGAAAAAGTATAGACAGAACTGATCAGCACTGGGAATTTGATTTGAAATTACATTTCACATTCTTAGTGATCCTAACTGACCTATGACAGGGAATGTTGTTCACTTGGATTAAATGTCAAAGAGAATTCAAATGTATTTGACTCCGTAAACGTCTTGCCCAAATCACATTACCTTGTGAGGCAGCTAGATTTGAGAGAATTCACCCCTGATTGCTACATAGCCTGCCTCAATATATAGCAGATACACTGGAAGGGAAAGCTCCCGCGAAGGAAAACAGTACTGCCAAATCTCTACTGGTGGATACATTTCTACTGTCATATTACCCAACTTTAGTGTACATAATTGTCAATGCACTCTGATAATACTAACTGCAAATGCTCTCTTCCATCTGAATCATCTCCTTGTCATCAGATAAGGTTCAAAGATCAAATTAGATTGTGTTCTTCAGTCTATCTCTGTAAGTGTCATCTTGAGGAATTTTTATAACTTCAACAGATAATATCCAGCGATTTAATGTACTAAAAAACAAGAGAATAAACTGTAGCTCCAATCCTGGCATGAGTCTGTAGATTAATCCTTGAAGACAAATGACATTGAAGTGAAGTCATGTGTCAGCAGGACAGTGACTGCACACTTATTTCTCTGTCTTGACAGGCCACTTAGCTGGGCAACTCCGTAACTCACAGATTACACTGAGCTCTGGACAGGAGGAACACATTCACAATCTCAGATGGACAGTCAGACAGCTTAACACTTTTTAAAGGAATTAATTAAACACAGCCTTTGTCTCAATGGTTAGTGATAATGCTCCTGATACAGGAAAACAATGAAATCAGAGTCTGTCTGCTTGTTATTTTCCTATATTGAGATACCTCGTCACGCATTATGTAATGCAAGATGTAATATTGATTGCTTTTTTTGGTAAGCTTACTTAATTTATTTTAACTGTTGTACAGTGATGAAAACTGCATCACTTTACGGTATGTGGCTTTTGGCAAGGCAGCATTCAAACGTAGTCATATTAAACCCTAGTCACACATCATGATGTACATTTTATATAGATTTCTCTCTCTACCCAGAACATCTAAAATCACACCTTTGGGATTCGATCACAGCAAATCTACACAATCTTTAGAGCCTGTAATTTTGTCCAAATAGCAATTTAATTCCATTGTCATTTATTAAAAAAAAAAAAAAAAAAAAGATATAATACTCGTATACAAAAAACAATTATCACAAAACCTTCCATGAGTTTCTCCACCACAAACTACATTGAGTTGACATTTGATGTTACTCAATAGTTTCTTTTCTGCTATTATGAGTCTTTTCGTGAAGGCACACAAGGTCTAGGTGAACCTCGGCTGGGCTAAGTATTGAGGGTGACTCGCTGACCACACACACACACACACACACACACACTAAAAAGGTGACAATTATAATTTCGAGCTGCCTTTCTCAATTACTACAACACACCCAAATACATACAGGACACACACACACACACACACACACACACACACCTTGGCAGGCTGGGGCGTGGAGAAGTTAAGCCAGGCAGGGACAAAGTCATGCTGCGCCATTTAGGTCCAGTGTTTCCGGTCAGTGGATCGAGGCATCAAACCTCATGGCCAGGATCTAAGAAAAGAAATGGACAGAAGGAATTACATTTTTAAAATTCAGATTCAGCCATTTCAAGCACAGCAACATGAACATCAGTGAATCAAATTCCCTTTCATGCCCATCTATCTTTGATGTCATCTCTTCCAGTTTCCAAATTCACCACCTAAAGGTCTCCTTCAAGCCAAGCCAAAAAAGACTCCTATTCTTAGCAGAAAACAAAAGTGCGACTTGCTGCAGCGGTGCCTGTGAAGCTGATAACTGCTTGACAGCCTGGATGGAAAATATGTTGTGCAGCATAATACTTTGCAATGTGTGTATGCGATACATCTAAAGAGATCATCCTGCTTGAGATTGCTTTTATAATTAGATTTTTAAAACTATCATTCATACAAGGTGGAAAATTAACACCTACTAACCACAATATGTTGACAAATGACTTTTAAAAAAGGACCACACCACAGCAGCTAATTAAAACAGGCATGGATGTACAGTCAGGTGAAACTTTATCATTACCCCAGAGTCTGTGGCTCTGAAGTCCTCTGCCTCCTCTCTCGCTCCGGCTGGGCTCGGTTCCTCAGGCCTGTTGGCGCTGATCACTGAGTGTGTGCACTGACAGACAGGGAGCAGTACACCGACAACCCCCTCTCCAGCTCCGCCAGGACAGCACAGCCCCTTTCCCCAGAGGCAGATCCCTTCGTCCAGGGTGAAACACTGGGAGACGAGTCAAAGGGTCGCAGGAATGATCTGGAATGGTGATCCAGAGAACTGGCCAAGCAGGAAGTAGTTTTTAAAAGCAGAAGCGCACAGGGTTATGAGGGACAGATTTCCCTTCCTGAACCAGATTCCCAAGCAGCTCCTGTGCCGGTCACGTCTCTGATGAATTGATGATGATGAGTGCTACTGTTTCCAGTCAGATTGAATCCTTCACAAATGTATTTGAACCATTTGCTCTAAATGTCAGGAGTAAGACTAAAACCTGATTGGACTTTATGCTGATTGGCAAAATGAACTGATTTGTCCTAACGGCAAGGAAGAGCCAGGTTCTTATTATTAATACAAGGAAGCAGTCTGGGAAAATCTTCTGCCCTGAAGTATGGACAGCCGTTAGTGTAGCAGTTCCACTTTGACACACGATGGGGGGAGAGACAGGCGTCGTCCTGCCACACTGTGTGCCAGTATGTTTTAGCGCGGACGGACCTTTTACCGAATCATTTTAAGATCTACTGAAACAGCATGCAGAAAAGAAAAATGAGTTCAGAGACTCTTTTACTGGCAATGGAGGTCACTGAAAGCCACTGCTCACCTCATTAAACTGATGAAAAAGACTGTCTGAGTTTGAAGAAAATAATGCTGAAAGGTTCAAAGTCACATGACAATGAAGGAAGTAAAACCCTATGTTACATTGCTGTCATTTTCAGTTTTGGTTAGTGAAACAGGGATGCTGCTGGATGATGCATTATAGTGGTGTTTTTATCTTTATATGTTTTAATATCACATTTGTAAGATGACCATTTAATTATCAACAGCTTTCTGATTGAAGCAGATATAGGGTATAGCTCTGATTTCATAGATATGCAAGCTGAAAAGCCAAACAAAAATCTTCCACAAGTCAAAAGGTCTTTGTGTGATGCACAATAGTTGCTTAACAACAATTAAACTTGTCCAAAAAGAAATCCTTAAGAAAAGCTCAAACAACTCCTTTTCCTCTGTGCGCAAAAAAAATGAAAGTTGAAAAACATCATGTGTCCAAAATGTGTCAAGTGGGTCTTTCCTTTGCTTCTTGAAGTTGTTTCTCTCACATGAAGTTTCTGTGCAGTTGTCTGTTTCTTGCTGAGGGTTCACTGGTATCAGCACGGGAACAGAGTGGACCTGCATTAACATAAACAAAAGAAAAATCATCAAGCTCCAGGAGCTTGCCACGAAGTTGCCAGCTAAACTAATACAGATTAATGCAACAGTCCTGTAATAAACCCTACCTTACTTAATAAAAGTAACGCTGCAAAGATTAATCTAACAATAGATTAGTCGCCAACTATTTTAATCCATTAAATCGGTTACAGTCATGTTTAAGAAAAATTCACTGATTCCAGCTTCTTAAATATGAATGTGTTCTGGTTTCTTTACTCCTCTACGATAGTGGACTGAATATAGTTGGGTTGTGGACAAAACAAGATATCCTAGGATCCATTTTCTGACGTTCTATAGACCAAACAACTAACTGATAAAATAATCAACAGATTAATAATCATTAGTTTCAGCTTTAAACAGAATTAAAAGGTAGGATTTATTTGTGTTATTATTTGAACTGTGGTAGAGGTGTTGATTCAGCTGAATGTTTGTGGTGCTGTTGAATTATGAAGGGACTGTAATATTTAGCCAACCCTTATTGAAGTAAATAGGGTGGACAAAACATTTCTCAAAATATTAGAAAACTCAGTACAATGCAATATAATGTCACAGCATCATACACTAAAATAACTATTAATTTGATTTTGACACCTCTCTATAACGCATCCACAGCAGGACTGTTTTATTAGACCCAGTAGATTTTACTTAGGTGCGCCTAATAAGCTGACCACTGAGAAAACTGAGAAATCTAGCTTAAACTAAGATTTCCTTTCATTTCTCTGTACCTTTGTTTCTGCAAATATCCAAAGTACATTTTTCAGACATTATGACAGAAACTCCTCCTTCACTGAATATCTTTATTAAACTACCAAATAGACTCCAATTCAAGAGACAACCTATGCCTTTGGTAAGAAACTGCGTTTGACACATGACTCAGTGATGTAAGAGCCATTTCATGCTGAAAGCTGGCACTTTTATAAAATTGTCTAGGCTTTGGTAAATT
This sequence comes from Micropterus salmoides, assembly GCF_014851395.1. Taxonomy (NCBI): domain Eukaryota; kingdom Metazoa; phylum Chordata; class Actinopteri; order Centrarchiformes; family Centrarchidae; genus Micropterus; species Micropterus salmoides. The sequence continues at coordinate 22,949,293 of NW_024040485.1, read as the reverse complement.
AAATATTTATACCAGTGTAAAAATAACTTCTACGCTTTCTTCCTCGGCACTTCTCCCCAGACTGCTGCGCATCTAAACAGGCCTGGCAGTGAGGGTATTATGATGGATGAAACTGAGGTTTACAACTTATTCTTCAGTCCTACACCTTGTTCAATCATGCCATATGACACAGCTTTAATACCTGAACAAAAATAAGCCCTGTATACACAAAATCAGAACTACCTCGTCAACGTATTCCCACTGCGCTATTACGTAACAGCTCGACATCAATGAGTTTGCCACGGACACGGGCTACAATGTGCAGCACACACTTTACTTCCCTGTGAAACAATACTCACATGAATGACGGCAACACAAACGCTGCTAATTTCCATTAAAGTATCCACTTATACATTATTATATCCTGTGTGGAACTCACGTGTCCACAAACACTGCAGCAGCCCACACTTGAACAAACAGTGATGTTACATGCACGTTTAACCAAGCTAACTAGCTGAGTAATGTTATGGATTAAAGTGCATCGAAATAAATTAAGACGCAAAGCCGCCATGGTGTTAACTAACTATTCATCGTTCATCACCAACTAATAACGTTATCAAATGTGTCCTAACTCTGCTGCTATCTTATTGCTTAGTTAACTAAGGTTAACGTTAGCGTAGCAATTGTTAGCTGATAGCTGGCGTTACCCAGCCTGTTTACTAGCCCACGAAAACTGCTATATGGTTGGAATGAATTAGTGCAGTTAGGGGGCTTAGCAAAGTAAAAACGTATTTAATATGCTCACGGTGGCTAAAACTGTCTATTTAAACAACTGTCACGAACATACAATAGAGGTAAACAGACCTGGCTTCGTTTGAACAACACGATTCCAAAATGGCTACCTTAGCAGCGGCAGCACACATTCATCAGCTTGCTAAGTGCTAGCGAGCTAACTTGCAGTGTTTCATGACGATACCGTGTAGCTGTTACCTTCTCCTGAGCAAGATAGCCTCCGATAGAGAATTATTCATATATATGTATACAATCTGCAAGAATTACCGAGATTACACTCTGTCGCGGCTATAAACGTCTTTAATAATAGAGCTATTGGTGTTTGTTTGGGTTTTCGGAGCGCTTACCACTGGCGCTGGCACTGAGGGATTCGAACAGCCTCAATGATGCTACGTTCAAGATCTGCCATGATTATGCAACTTAACGATGTTCCACAGTGTTTTTAAAGTCGAACCGCCTGCAGTTTCTGTAAATACTTTATCAAGCGAGACACCACAGTCAAATAGGCTCTACTGTTTTCTCAACTTTACTCATATCACAATGAAACTTTACATAAATTGAAGTTGTTGTTTTTTTTTTATTACAACTTGAAATTTTAGAATATGCAAATGAGGTATGTTCTCATTAAGTATGCACTGTATCACACATCCATTTTCCGGCACTTTGGTAAGAGTTAGATGTTTTTTTTCTGTATTATTGTGATTATATATCAAATAGACAGACATTTAGACAGACATATAGTGTGTATATTATTTATACATCTACAGAAGAAATGCAAACCATTCTACTTTTATTGTATTGGTCTTTACATTCCTCTGTACTGCTGTAACAACAAGAATTTCACCTATGGAGGATTAATAAAGGCATATCTTATCTTATCTTTTTGACAGAATGGTTTATCAATATACCAGTCATATGTGTGATGGACCCTTTTTTCCCCAGTTATTTACAGATAAAGTACAACTTAAAATGTGAATAATAAAAGACATATTTTTAAAAAACTCTCTACAAATGTCTAGCTATAAAACCTAAAATTATGATGATCTAACTTCCTTCAAAGTCGAGGGAAATGACTTGGAATACAGGAAACATGTCATATTGAGAAAAAGGGCTGTTAAAGATTAGCTAATGCATTAGAAACACACTTAGCATATAAATTACTGTTTGTAACATGAACACATGTCTTACAGACATATGATAAATTAACTAGCCAACATTGTGCTCTAGAAAACTAGCTTTTCAAAAGACCAATTGAACTTTTACATAGAAAATGCTAACAAAGATGAAATTAACGCGATCTGCTTTTTATTGAATTGGTATAAAATAGACAAATAATATTTTTTATATATATTATTAAAGATTGTGTAGTACATTTTATAAAAGTATGGTAAGGATAGTTGCAAAATAAATTCAAATCTGAAAGTTGACAGATTGAAATCATTAATTTGGACAGTGGTGTCTCGCCTTCAATAAAACATAAAAATGTCCAAACCTGAAATTACCACACAGTACTTTTTGAATATTTTTCATATTAGTCTCAGAACACTGTGCTGGTAGCATGTATATTTGGATTTTGCCATATTGAATATAACTTAACACCTCCCCCGCCCCCGACAGCCAAACCAGTCGATATCAGAACCAGTCTGCTTCAGTTGGTTTGAGGAGATCATGAAACATTTAATCGAGCACCGATAGAATGGCAGCCAGCAAACGACCTCTAGTTTAGCTAGTTAACTGGATCTGTTAACTCAATGCAAGTGTGCCTGCAGTGGCTTTGGTAAACCATTGAATGACAAACAATTAAAGGGTAACGTTTACGTAACTGTAACCTCTGTGGTTTATAGGTTGTTACAGTAGAATAGCCTTGTATTGCATCAGGTTGAGCAAGTGGCATGCTATCTGTTAATAGCACGTTAGCATGGGGTGGTTATAGACTAATTAAAACCTCATGCGTTATGGGGCCTGTTTTATTGCTGATAAATAACTTTTCTTTTTCAGGTTGAAAATGATTAGATTTGCAGCTGGAAGACGCATAATTTCTGGGGTGAGATTAAAATAGAATTTGAGTGTTGATTAATACCTGCTTACTATGAAAACAGAGGTACTGTATGTGCCAGCATTATGTAACAGTAAAAAGTCATGATGTTTATGCACCCTTTATGATTATTATGTTCTCAGGTTCCAGTATGGAGATGTTTTCAGCAGATAACCAGAGCACCAAACTACACAACAAAAGCTCAGCAGCTGTTTCCCTCTCAAGCCTTCTCTGTGTTAATGCCATCCAGACTAACATCCACAAACAGGATGTTGAGCGTCAGGCCCGTGGGCTGGCCTGTCTCACGTCTCTGCCACGGGGATTCACGAGGCGCCTCAGGGATAGGCGACAGAAAAGAGGGTTTCAGTTTAAGGGCCCTCACCCAGGCTCCCAAACCAGCTCTTTATCTTGGTTTCTCTGGCCTCTTGCCTTTTCTGTCAGCTCCTCTCCTGATGGCTGCCACACAGTCCTTCTACCCTGAACTGGCATATGCTCAAGTGGTCTACGGAGCCTCTATAGTCTCCTTCCTTGGAGGTGCCCGCTGGGGGTTTGCCATCCCTGCCGGTAGTCCTGCTCAGCCTGACTGGATGAACTTGGGCAACAGTGTGTTGCCTTCACTTCTGGCCTGGCTGGCACTGCTCTGCAGGGACAATATTGCAGAGGGAGCACTGGTAGTTATTATGGGATTGGGTCTATCTCTGCACTTTGACCTGACCCTGCTGCCTGGCTACCCCTCCTGGTTCAAAGCCATGCGAACTGTCCTCACTCTGGTCGCCACCTTCTCACTGGTGGCTACCCTGACAATTAAACAATTCTACCCTGAGAAGAAGATAAAAGAGTCTCAGGACTGATTTAAGAGGGCAGTTTGTACTTCATAAAAATGTAAATTGCACATCTACAGACAATTGGTTTTGTTCATACTGTAGACCAACTCACAGTAAAAATAAGTTAATAAAAAAAGTTGTGTAAATGTAAAGGCATAAAGGTGGCATATCATTTAGAAACTGAACAAAAAATGTTTTCTCAGTTGCCAAGTGGGCACTGAAATTCAGAGGATCTAGATTAAAATATCCAAATGTAGAAAAAGTCAGATTTTTAAAATGAATGTAACATGTATCATCTATCAGAAAACATTTGTAGAATCACAATCTTTGCTGGGAAAAGTAGACAAAAAAATACCCTTATTGATAATCTGTTTGGATATGGCGATTTTACATGTGCAGAGTTTAGACAATGTTGTCCATTATTGTATAACTCCTGACTGATACAAGTCAAAACCACAGCTGAAGAAATGCGTGGGAAATTTGTAAACTGCTTTCTTAAGTTTTTTAAAGGTTATTTATACAGTACCATTTCTGTTTTTATTAATTGTTCCCAAACACCCTCACCATCTTTTTCTCTCTGCCTCTTTCATGACTCTATTGTGAGGAGCTACACTATATGATACATAGACCTATATATTACATCAGTCATGTAAAGATGTCATGTTTTTACACATCACAACTTTTGAGTTCAACATGTAAGTTTACCGTGATATTGACATTTAGTGCAAATGTTCAGTGTAAATCCATGCTGGAGATAAGTGATCCCACATTTTATCTTGTCTGGGAATAGTGCCACATCAATACCAAACAACCTTGAGGCTTTATAGTAGCAGACCTCAGCCAAGTAGAAGAATGCAGCACCTAATAAAAAAGGTCACTAGAGAGCTGATGAAACAGATGAACTGAATTGAGGAGTACGCTTTTTCGTTTAATGAGGTGCCACTAATCCAGTGAGATGTCAAATGTAATCTAACAGAGCAAGTGTTGCTACTGTAGATTGCTTGTTTGCACAGTGCAGATCCTCTCTCTTACAAATATATAGTCAACACAGGATTTTTTTTCATAAACTAAATACACAAACTCAGTGTGATGTTTACAGTTGTGTCTTTGTGCTGTAATTTCACAAAAGTACAGACTGCAATCATACTAGCCTAACATACCTCCATACCATCATGTTTGCACAGGACTACTGAAATTTAAGTTTTGTATTTTAAAGATAGAGGGAATGTCCATTTTATGAAGTTTATTAAGTCTGAAAAGCAACCACTAAAATGTTACTATTATTAATATTCTGTTGTTTAGAAATGGATAACAGTACATGCTAGGAAATATTGTTACAGTGCACCAGCTCCAGTCAGCTTGCAAATGTGATGAGGAAACAAAGTAACTTACCATAAAGAAGGTAAACACATTTCTAATCATGTGCATTGCCTGTATCTTAACATCAGAAAGTTGAAATGTAAATTCTAGCAATATCAGGTGCCACTGTTGAGTGAATTGTCTTGGATTTAAGTGTAAATGGTGACTCGGAGGCACTATTATTTACAGCATCATATATATACAAATAAATCCAGTGAAAATGATTGAGTGATAACCTCACTGATGTGACAACAGTGGTGTGCTGTTCAAGTTTATAATTATTTAGAGAAATCACATTGGAAATTTGGTTCCATTATTAAATAGGCTTAAGTGGTTTGATAAAACTTACAAGTAGCAATGCACTCACCTCAAACAGGAAATATAAAGAGAAAACAAAGGGAAAAAACTGTGCTTTCACATTCTATGCAAGAACAGTGTCCACAGTCCCCATAGGACTCTTAGACATGAGAAGAAAAACTCTCTGGTCCATCCAAAATAGAACTCCTCCGCTGTGAAAAAGTATCCTCATCACAAGGATCGCTTCGTCTTCAAACACTCAAAAGGGAGAAACAAGGGTACTGCCACTCTTATAGTCTTGTAAATTGATTTAGTGAATTGAAAATAGAGAGACGGACGAGTTCTGTAACAGTGTAAGCGGAAGCAGTTTTCCAGTTTTAGATCTGCTGTCATATTCTTATGCTCAATAAATGTCAAATGTTCTGGACAAATAAAAAAGAAAAACATGTCTAATTAATTTATAAATAACACTTACAATAATGTAAAATACTAATTGATACAGAAACACACTTTAGTGTTTCTTAAGGTGCAGCTGTTCTGTTTTGGGATGATTCAGGTGCTGATATGGACGTTCACAATTTGAATATTCCTGGCTGTCAGAGCACAGCCAGTCCGCCGTCACAGCGGCTGGTGATCATGTTGCCAACTTCAGTCCAGGTATCCAGGTGTGGGTCATAGATTTCCACAGAGTCCACCGTCACCGGTGCAGAGAAGTCTCTGCTGGCGGCCCTGCCCCCGACGGCGTACAGCAGCCCATTAACTGCTGACACTGACACGCCTGCACGAGCTGTAGACATTGAGGCCACCTCAACCCATTTCTCCTGTAGAAAAACAAGGACAGAGGCGAGTAGATGTTAGGACACAGATAATACAGAAAACTGAAATTAAATGAAAGGTCTCTAGTGACCCTTAACAGTAACATATCCCCCTCTTTACCTCTTCTGGACAGTACTTCTCCACTGTCTCTAGTGCACCCAGTGCCTCATTCCACCCGCCCACCGCGTAAATGCAGTTATTGAGGCAGGCGACGCCCACGTAGGCTCGACGTGTGACCATGACGGGCAGGGCACTCCATCGACGGGAGATAGGGTCATACACCTCAGCTGAGCGCAGCTCCATTCCTTCGTCACTGATTCCACCAATCACATAAATAAACCCTGGAAGAGACAACTGGATTTATCTCAGAGCTGCTTCGCTGATGTCGTCAGAGAAACAAAGAAATAAACTTTAGTAAACCGAAGCAGGAAGGGGGGGGTTCACTGACACTTATGTTATGGTGTGCGAACACTGATAAAAGCTTTTAACCTCACTTCCAAGTTGCACTGGATTATACACATTTATTTTTCAAAAAAAGGTAGAGGAACACACCTTGTAGCTCACAGCAGCCAAAATAGTAACGAGGAACCGCCATGCTGCCAATGACCTCCCACTTGTTCTCCTCTGGGTCATATCGTTCCATGGTCTTCCCAATCTCAGAGCCAATCCAACCACCTTACAGAGAACAGTGCAATCATCACGTCATGTTCTCTGTCTGAAGTTTCCCAAGATGCTGGTTATGAAGTATCAATTAAATTTCTTATTGTTGAACTTTTTAAACTTGCTTTTTGCTTTTTTTCTACCATTTTCTACGTTGTTTTGTTCTGATATTGATGGGATTCAAATCTGCTTGTACTTTTTTTTGTTTCTTTCTTTTACAAATCTACAAACATTACTACTTCTGTTTACATTTTTGGTTATGTTTACAATGTACAATTGTTTCATTGATTTTCACTTTTCACAAAGGCAACATTTTTCATTTTTAGTACGGTGTACATGTTTTCAAATCGGAGCAGAGATGACCCCAGTGATGTCACTTGAGTAGTACTAACCATGACTAGTAAACTGATCTGCATGTGTGAAATCGGTTGGGGTGCCCTTTTAAAACTAAAGTACCTGTTTGAGCTGGATGTGTTGTGGCTAAACACAGTGATTGTATTAATGTGGCATTTACCAAGTGCATACAGAGCTCCGTGGCAGGGGCAGACGCCAACTCCACAGCGAGGAAAGTTCAGAGACGCCACAGCGGCCCACTGCTTGGTCACTGGGTCATATCTCTCTGTGCAGTCAAAAATCATTGAATCTTTCTCCCCTGGTGACAAAAAAATAATTCCTTGTCAGACTGAAGACTGCTGAGGTTCTTGAAGAAGGCTTGAAGACAAACACAAGACAGCCGTGCTCTCTCACCTCCCACCACGTAGATCATGCCCTCCAGTACTGCCACCCCCAACCCGCTGCGGGCCTGGTGCAGGGACGATACAGTGGTCCAGTACTGGTTAAAGGTGTCGAAGCGCTCCACACAACTCAGTGCCCGGCTGTCACTCCAGCGACCGCCCTGTAGCCGAGTGTAGCCTCCTGCCACAAAGAACAGAGTAAAGGTCTAAGGCTATATGGCATTTCTGACATTTCTTATTTGGAAGATTTTAGGTACAGTACTTATTTAAACTGTCTTCAATCACCAAATTTCATCAGGTGACTTTTCTATGCTTTAGAAAGTTATTTGAAACCGAACCTATAGCATATAGGTATTTCCTGGCTTTTCTTCTGGGTCTCATCTTGGCTGGTTGTAGCTGACTGTACATCTTATTTTCTTTGGGAGACTTTGTGACTTCAGTGTATTCCTTCAGCAGAGTCTGCAGTGCCACCCGCAGGCTGAAGTCCGTAATACCTTTATTGAAGACAAAATGGTATATAATTTAAGATGTTGTTTACAATGTGTCTTCATCTAACCAATTCAACACTGTGAATATAAATCATTAAGTATGTAAAATATAGTGCAAAATGTTACATTTTCCCTACCCTCTATGTACTTGAACAGTCTCTGTGGGGAAAGCAGAGGGAAGCGGACTGGTTCCAACACCTCCACTACATGTTTTTTCCTCTTTGCTACGTCTTGGAGAACCCAGTCCATGGCTGCAGTGAATACCTGGTACTCATCCTCAATTCTCAGCTCTTCACTCCTAAGCAGCCTCACCAGCTGATCCTTCGTAAGGCCCCTGAACTCATCAGTGACACACACCTAAAGGGAGGCAGTTGACAGAGACAGTCTCTAAGGATCAAATTTAGATAAATAGTAATAGAGAGATAAATGGTAAGAATATCATGCTGTTAAAATGCTGATGGTGTTTGAGTGGCCTTGTTTTGAATACGGACAGGATAAGAACAGATGTCATGTACAGCTAGCTTTAATTTACCAGGGAAAAACAGAATAGAGTTTGACAGCAACAACAGAGTATTGGCAGAGAGATAAAACGACATACAGTGTCTCTCATTGTTACATACCTCCAGAAAGTGAACATGTATGTAGTTCTCAGTGAACTCCAGCATATCAATGCAGGCAATCTGCTCCAGGAACTGAAAGATGCCCACACAGTTGGATGGGTCCATATGGCCCTTGAGAAACTCTCCACAGATGGACACCACCTCATTTAGCTGCAGCATGTCTGCGGCCACCATCAGCTCCTGGACATTCTCCACCGTCACACTGATCATGCCTGACAGGAAAGGGTAGACATTTCCTTTCAGAAAATGGCATAAAATTATGGAACACAATGATGGGAATATCAAGATCATGCGGACCTGTGTATATGAAGTCCAGCAAAACCTCAAAGACTTCAGTTTCCACTCCAAGGATCTGCACTTCCTCTTTATCCGCCTCCCTCATACCCCCGGAGAACAGAGCGGAGAAGTAAGGGCTGCTAGCAGCAAGAACAAGTCGGTGGACCCTGAAGACACGGCCTCCAACTTTGAGCCCCACGTCACAGAAGTCGGTGCGGAGCCGCATCTTGTTCATTTGGGCCAGGATGAGTCTGGCGTAGCGGTCTGAGGCCAGCAGAGCCTGCTCGGCCGCTTGGGTTGCCATGGCAGCTGCGGCATCACCACCACTGCCACCACAAGTGGATGCTGACACAGAGGTGGAGGACATGGCAGCTGGGGCAGGTCTGTGTTAACATGGAGGCCAGGATTTCCAAACCCTCCTTTCTAGTGAGTCTCAGCATAAAACAGGCCTGAAAGAAACATGACCTGATTGCATAAAAAACAAAACACAAAGAGACAGAGACACTTGACTGTTGTGTAACAATACAAAACTGTGGCAATTCCGGGTATATAATAAATGACAAACGTATAAAAAAACGACTTTCTCGACTGTGACATGGTAAAGCACACTGGTGCAGTCAGAAGTAAGTTACTGTCCGTCACTCTGTTGCTTTATTACCTATACAAAACACCTGCCGCCGCCGTTAGCCAGGCATGCTAACCCAACAGAGAGCAGGATTCAACCATCATATTCACCGTAAAAATGTTCAGCTGAAATCAGACAACTTTACTCCTCGGCCAATCCCTGCTCAGAGTTTCAACTCGCAGGGGACTGCGCACTTTTATAGAAAATAAATGTCTAAATTCTGCTGATATTTAGCCGCGACTTACCCATAAGTTTGCTGATAAGGATGCAAGCAACTTCCGTTACCCTGCAGACTGTCAATCCTTTCTTCTGGAATCGACTGCACTGGCAGCCTGGCCACGAGCCTGGCAGATGAATCTCCAGTCATAACTAATCAATCCCCGAGAACGTTCACCTTTTCGGTTTACCTTCTGTCAGTGACCCTGGTTGTCTCTCTTGGGAAACAAAACTTTAAATTAAACGAAGGCGTGGCTTATTTCGTTTTAATTATTTATATATTTTCTTATTTTGGTCACTTTACCCAAGAATCTGCGCCAGGATTGCCATAACACACAACGCCAGATGGCAGTGTTGCCTTTGATCAAGCAGCTAACAAATGGAAGCCCTTGACAACAAGCCACACAACCTACTGTGTAAATTATCATAGTGTTCTTAGCATGTCAGCCCCCAGCAGAATGGTAATTATAGATGTAGCTATCCTCCACTGTGTTGGTTGTAACCTCTTCCACTAGAGACTCGACCAAGCCTACCACCTAGTCTACTCTTAGACAGTGGCAATGGGTAGTCCAGTTTGTTTTAATCAGTAGCCTGACATCAAATTAGTTTAAAGATTATGTTGGAAACCTGCTATTAGATACAGAACTTTAGCACTGCTTGGGCCCATTAGACCTGTCTGGTCCACTGTATTGAGGTGAAAAACGCTTTTGACAGTTACAAGAAAAAGTCCTGTAACTGTCACTGGACTTGTATTTCCTGCTATTTCATTGTGTCATCCAGCTTGCAGTGTACAAGGGAATATGTGGTGGCACCAACATTGGCCAATTAAAACTCAAAGGTAGATATGTGCTAGCCTGGCCACCCTTTGTACTCCACAATTGGTTGGGTTTCCCTTTTGTTGCCCTGTAGGCCTATTGTTAAATTTTCACCGTGCCCTGTTTACCTAAAGAGAATCCACAATGGCCATTATCTGAGCTGAACAATTAGGTTATTGGATTCATCTTAAATGGATTCTTAGTAAGCCAATGTAAGGTAAAGCTCACCTTCTGAACTGAGTGAGCTTTGAAAAACACCACCTGCCACTTTAAGCAAGTAAGTAAAAAAAGTTTATTTAACATAGCACCTTTCATAGAGCAAGGTCACAAAGTGATTTACAAGAGTAAAACATCAGAAATAAAACCACCAAAACACAAAGAAACAACAATAAATCATAAGCAATAACAGACCTTAAAAGTCACACATGTTTGTACATATTAGACAGCATGAGGCAGAACAAAGGCCAGTTTCAATAAAAGAGTCTTCAGCTTCTTTTTAAATGTGTCAACAGAGACAGCAGAACGTACATAGAAGGAGGAGCATTGTGGGAGTCAGGAGTTCCAACGCAATTCATCACCTTCTGTTTTTAGTCGAGCACAAGGAATGACCAGTAAGCTCTCGACCTAGTGGTGATACAGGGGTGTTCCTCCTCCAAATATCTTGGGAGAAATTTGAAAATGCTATGAGAGACTACAGTGAGTTTGAGAACATGAAAAGCATCATTAGTTAGCCAAACAATCAGTCTAACTCTGAGCTGCCATATTCACTGCTCTAATTTCTCACAATTGACCTTCAGTATAGACCTTTCCATAAGTAAACATGAAACTACTCAACAGCGTTTTAACCTGTAATGGGATATCTTCCCATTTAAATGCTGATCAAACTGTCTTAACTTGGCTACATGGTTATCAGAGAACCAAAACAAAAATCTGGAAGGCGAAAGCATGATCCATCCTCAAAAAAGATACATTTTTTGTTGGAAATGGCACGATCCCTATCACTTTTTCTCAAAAACGCTAGAGTTATCTTAGATCAAGAGCCTTAGTGGTGTTTCATTAAAGTGTGACTGACAACAGCCTGCTTTCAGTCAAAGGATAATACACGCTAAGGGACAAACATTTTTACTAGAAGTCCAACATATATAGGCAGAAAACAGGCCTTGGATAAATGCTTTAAAAACTCTTTAAGAAAAAAAACTTTATTACAGATTTTTCATGTGTTTCAGCTTTGCCTTTTGTTCTTACTGCTGCCTGGACAGGTGCCTCTAGTAAAACAGGTTTTAATTAGTAGGTGAGGTGCTAAAATGAATTTGAGTGAGGTGACGGAGACTCTTCTGGCAAAAATGGTTCCATTACAATGTGATGTTTTTTTGGTGGGGGGGGGTTGTTGATGGGCTGGCGATGTTTTTGCATGTCATGAACATTGCAATTATTTTCTCCCTTGCTCCCAGAATCTCCCATGCGGGAGAAAAAGTAAATAGTGTGAGGGTCATCCTATGGAAAGTGGTCACCATAATTACCATTCTGTTTTAAGTGCAGGGTATGTCTGACTTTTTCATCAGGGTATGTCTTCTGGCTAGACATTGCTTTCACCAGGAAAGAAAAACATAATGAGACAAAACTGACAGTTTAAGGGGTTCTTATGGGAGTAGAGTTCAGAGAGTACATGAGTAGCCCTAAATCATACCAGATAACAAAACAAGTACAAGTTTTATTACTATTTTTAATATTGCTCACATACTGTAGGAATCCCAGTTGTATGTGTATTATGTGTTAATAATACAATTTCCTTCTTATTATAACATTGTAGTTGCAAATGATCTTGCCAACGTGTTTGTTCTGATATTGTCAGACAAGAATCCTGTCCTCACCTGACAGGAGTGGCCTTCCTGATCCTGGCTTCACCAGCTACGCTGTACAGACAGTATTGTGCTTTCAGACCAAGCTGGATTGAGTTGAACTCTGAAGCTTCTCTGCACTGGAGCTGGTGTCTGTCAGTCCTGTGCCACATTTTGTTTGCTGACCATGTGCCTGCTGGTACTTTTTTAATCTATTTGAGAGCTCAACTCCCGGAATGAGATTGTCTTGAGTGATTGAGGGACGATAAGGTCCTTCATTTTATTCCAGCTGAAATCATGAAGGAGGATTGTTTCCTTGAGAGAAAAAAAAAATACAGTGCAATTTGTATGTCACATATTGAACTGGAAATCGTACAAACCTGTTTGGCATTCATCCAAAAGGAGAGTCATTATTTTAGAGTTGAGTCAGTATCCCGCTCTACCTGTTTCAAGGAGGTGGGATCATCTTCCATCCCTGCCTGAGCTGGTGTCTGCAAATCTGATTTGGTTGTGGATTTGGATAGGCATTTCTCCTGAATGGTTTGTCAGCAAGCAGTAGTATGTTATCCCCTTAGAGGAGAGAGCTGGCTCAGTGTCAACTCTCATATGTGTGATCCGAGCCCCTTCCTTCAATCACTGTTACCAGAGGTTACTGAGATAGCCAATAAACGATCATTCTTGGTTTGGAAGCATCCAATGAGCTAGTATGAAGTGATGCCATGCTACTATATCTTATCTTTAAGTTTGATTTAGGAAAATTGCAATTTCATGCAATTTCACTTTTGTTTTTTGTTTACTTAAGAGTTAACAAAGTATAGTAAAGTAAGTATAAAGTTAAATAAAGTATATCTTCTTCTTTTTAATAGTGCAATGATGGCATCTTATTCTAAATTGATTAATGTTCATATACGCTTAATGTTATTTTCTTTTTTGATTTTTATTTGAGAACACATACAAGTCAAGCAAGAGGCCATGGGCATGTTTCAGTTAAGCCACCAGGACGACATATGGCTTAAAAATCCCTATGTGATTAAGTATTATCCCAAATATTTTGTTGAATGTACAGTATTCACTGCAACATTCAATGTCTTGTTTAGCCACTGCTGTAAATGGAGGCTTACTGAGTAATCAGACATGTTGTTATTTTTGGCTATTCTTTAAATGGATACCCAAGATATATATATATATATATATATATATATATATATATATATATATAGAGAGAGAGAGAGAGAGAGAGAGAGAGAGAGAGAAAAAAAAAAATTATATACAAATTTTCCCAACATTTTCATTCTAAAACTTTGACATGCATTACTAACCATACTTCCTCCAGGGTTGAAAACAATTTTCCAGCTTAATTTTCTAGCTTTGCCGTGACCTCAGCAACTCAGTGGTGAGCAACCTGTGAACCTAAATTCCTAAATAAACAGATATGTACATGCATATACAGATGCATACAAAAATATCCAGACACATTGTTTAGCTTGTATGTGTGGGGGTATTAGATAGGCTTCAGAGAAAAAGTGGAGCTGGTGTGTTTAATGGTTCAGTCTGCAGCCTACATGCTGCTTGGCAGGCAACAGTATCTCTTGCCTTCAGCCTATAAGCCAGCTATAATGTGAGCTAGTAAAAAAGAGAGGGGGAAAAATCCCTCTCTCTTATCGATTCTGCCTCCAACATAGCAACTGGTTGCTGATTGGCCGACGTTCTGCACGTCCACGGCCTTCAATTGGCTGATAGGGTAGCGTGAAAACGGTGGAATCAGACGGAGACAGAGGGGAGGAGAAACGCGATTGGCTGCGGCCAAACTGAAAGCGAAAACCTCTTTTTCTGAAAGCCTGCGAGACAGTTGATGGTGTCTGTTTTTAGGCGTGACTCCAAAGGTAATTCGTCCTGCTGCCACCCCCCCACCCCATCCAGTCAGGACTTCTTTAGCTTGAGAACTATAAAGCAAAATGACTGAATTTAAACGAGCCACTTGTAAGACAGATGTGTGGTGACAAGGAAAGAAAGAGGGAAGTAAGGATAGCAGAAACTGTGCATGTTTGAGTAAGAAAATATTAAACTCAGCTTCAGGGAGCTATGGTAAATAGGCCTGAGCACTGGTAGCTAAACTGCTGTTAAACCAAAATAGATTTGGAGTAAAGCCGCCAGGTGTTTCAGGTTAAAGGAAATATAGCAAAAGCCTAGCCTTCATTTTCATACCATCCTGTAGCTACAGGAGTGAGCGTGTAATGCACATTTTGAGCACTCTTTCCTGTCCCTCCTCTTTTCCTGTATGACTACCCCACAACACTTTCTCCACCCGCTCTCCCTGTCTTTTGGACACTCATGCAGTGTGACTCAGCGCTGGTACAGTCTGTCCTCTCTATCTTCCCTGCATCTGGTCCATTGTAGCAGATCACGCATGTTTTCTTGTCCACCAGCTCTCTATGCTGACACAGGTAAGAGGGAGTAATCCGTGGCCTGGAACTGAGGCTCTCCCCCAGTACATCCCCGCCCTCTGCACCTCATTAATCCCTACCTAACACGGACCTTATGTGATGGTTGAAATAGGCCACCTGTTGCTCGATCTGGTCAGGGATAGCTAGTGGTGATGTCACCCAGGGTCATCATCATCATAATTATCATCAGTGGCCACTATATCATAAGGTTTACACAGTACCCTACAGTATTTCTTTGTAGATAGTGCTAAAGTTATCTTTAATTTGGAGCACATTAATTGTGTGTAATTATCAGATAACAATGGTGTTGACTGTGTGATACACTTCTGGAGACATAACTCAAATCTGCCCTCAAGCTGGGTGGTATCAAATGTTTACAGTCGAGCTGCATTCCTTTCGCAGGAGCTTCAAAACAGTTCTGTTTCAAAATACAGCATGTTCATGGTGAAGTAGGTTTGATAGATAGCCAGAATGAGTGGGGAAAGGGCCTGCACATATCCTGCTATTGTCTTTATCGCTTCCTTTTGCTTCCATCTGTCCACAGTGTGTCCTCCAGTGCCCTGGCTGCCTGCTATCTCTGCTGACCCAAGGATAAGCTCATCAGGCGACAATGGCTCCACTAGAGACAGATGGTAAGTTTTAGATCTGTTTTCCACCCATGTCATACAAATTGTAACATTACTTGGAAATAAAGCTCCTAAAATCTTTTAAAATGGTTATCTGAAATGATAAAAGTGATAACAGCAATGCACTGTGGAAAAAAACAATGGATTACATAAGTTGACAAAACCCTCATCAGTTTATTGTCTTTCAGCAAGAAAAAGGTCAGGATCTCACACTGCTTAGCTTCACCCAAGGAGTTTCCTCAATGCCCCAGTGGAGTTATATTTTTATAAGAGGCTTAATCACCCTCCTTCCATAAACCAACCTCAGAAATAAATTTTACACTTTTTCTGTACAGAGTATCTATTGTCCTCAAACTTGAAAAATGTGCCAAGTTCAACATGGATTCCTTTCCTCTTAAGCTATGTAGGCGGCATGTCATGAAAAACATTCATAGCTCGAGCAATGCCACAGTTCAAGTAATGGAGGCAGGATACTTCCGGACCTCTGGCAGTTCACACAAACATCGGAGGCCACATCATACCGACACCACCAAAGAGAGTGCATTTTTGTGTTCAAAATGTCAACCTCTCATAACAGCATTACCTTCACCACCATCATCATCGTCATACATTGCAACAATAGAAATACTGTTGGATTGCACTTTCTTCAAGCTTTCATCTTGTGGCATGTTTGTAGAAAAAATATATATAGAATACAAAAAGCTTATACTTCTTTGAGTAACAGAATATAACATACAGTACTTCAGATTACGTTTTGATCAGCACATCAGCAGGTGTACATAAATTGCCCTCCCCTTGCCCAAATGCAATTACCGGACTTAACAGGGATGTAGTTTTGCTTACTATTAAGCGCTTTGGTCAATGGGTTTAACATTGAGTATGCTCGTACAATGGTATTCTACAAGATGTTAATGCTACATAATTATCCACTGTATATGAATGTCTATTAAGGAAGGGGCAAATAGTCAAGATGCACCACGACTTTTCACATATTCACACGTGGCATTTACCCAAAAATGGTTTGGTCCACCAAACCGATAAGACGGAAACAGCCTGTTTACAGCACCATTTTCCCCCCCCTCACAAATGCACTACATAGTAGTAACCTATGGGGTTATATTTGTGCCTCATTCCTAAGTGTGCAAGGGACATTTTGAGCACAGAAAAATATTTTTTGCAATCACATAAATTCTATTTTGGAGAAAAAATATTAAAGCAACGAAGAATTAAAAAAAAAATCTATTTTGTGCTCAGTACATTTATTAGTTTCCTATTACGGACATAATTGCACAATGAAGACATTTTTTCACTCAGTTTTACTAATTTTCCCTCTCAATGTCCCTGCTCTCTGTGCTTACAAACCCATGGACACCACATCAGTGTTTCTCTTGCTCTAGACATCTCTTTGCTGGAGGTGCTTGGGTTTGTCTGTAGGTAATTTCTGATTGGCTATTTTATGTCCAATCTGATTGCTAGAAGTATTATTTGTTACTAGGGGAGTAGGGACGCCAACAAAATAATATGTTAAATTTAGATTTATTAAAAATGTACACATTGAGATGATAAAATAGATTTTTTTTACTGTTTTGCATGATAAATAATTTCTCTAATAAATATGATTTATCTGCTTGCAAAAAAAAACCTGTGCTCAAAATGTGCAATCACATACTCGGGGATGAGGAACAGCTATAACTCTATAGTAACCAAATAGATTTCTAACCTACTGGGCAAATTTTCAGAACTGAATAAGTCTTAACTAGGGAAATGGACAGACATCTCTAGCAACATCAACTCTGGTTGTAAAAGTCAAACAAAGGTGCAGCACCTGATGTCAGTGAGCAATTTTCTGGTTCATCCCTACCGAAAGCTGTCCATTAAACATATGGCAATAAATGAAATAACAAAAAAAGCATTAACTCTTTTTTTTTTCTTTTTTTTTTAAAGAAGTTCAAGCTGACATTCAAGTTCCGGTCCCACTTCAATCTGTGAAATCCCATTCACAAAAACCGATGGAATCACTGTAGTGCAAAACATTACACAATGCACCTCGATGCAGTCATTCTCGCAGGATACAGTAAACATGTCCTTTTGTCTCTTTCCGTTGGATTACATTTCTGGAGCGGCAGGCGGGAGCCCCGCTGTGTGTTTTGGAGTCTGTAAGAGTTTGTGTTCCTCTGCGTGTTGAGAAGGCGTGGCTGCAGCTTTGGCATGTACTGGATGTGACAGCCGAACATCCAGGGCGTCATTGTGTTGGGCTAAGGAGTGCAGGCGATAGTGCAGGACAAGGTCTTTCAGTGAGCAGTGGACGTCGTAGGGCTCAGCAAAGCCGTATCCGTGTGGTGTGCTGTAGACCATACAATGCTTCACTTCCTCATTCACACTGTAATAAATGAAGAAGAAAATCACATCAGTGAGTGTCACACATTTACACCAAGTGTAATATTCATCTCAAAATTGATAAATTTTCCAGACACTGCTTTCCAAAATGTTATACTCACACAACGGAGCAGGCGTAGCATCCCTGTTTGCTGCTCTCACGGATGAGGAACGTTCCAGGAGCTTTCCCCTGAAGCATCTCCTCGGCCTGCGTCCGGCTCAGTTCACCAACAAACCAACTCGTCTCATCCTGATGTGGCAAGTTCTTCTCGTCTCCCTTTAACACGTATGTGCTGATAAAAAACAAGAGCCGTCTTGTAACACCTCTGTAACAGTTCTGTATTTCCTTTACAGTGGCATTTGTTAATACTGTATTCAGAAGAAATTTGTTAAAACTTACTCATCAAGGCTTTCACTCTGCGTCCCCAGCCAATCATTTATGCGTTTCTGCCGTACACCTTTGTGATTGAGCCAGCTGCAAGGAGAGGTGCAAAGAAAGGTTTCATTTTAACATAAGATAATTCTACTTCACAGAGCGGCTACAGAAATGTTTGCTTCTTTATGGGTTTACAGTGATTTACCACAGATAACACATACAATTTCCTGACGCTACTTACTTGAGGTACTGGTCTCTGATGTTGCGTAGTTGGATGAGGTCAGGCCGCAAGCTGTTCATTTTCCTGTCTGTCTCTCTGTAGTCCTCCACCTGCGTTCTCAAATCTTCCTCCAGATGGATTTTGCTGTCGTAGATCTCCCCAAGGCGACACTTCAGCTTCTCATAATTTATCAGAAAGCTAACAAAGTAAAAGTCATAGGTTTGAACAGAGTTCAATAAACATGGGCGCCATGCACCCAAATTAAACAACATTTGTGGATATTTTGTGGACCGTGGTGTAATGAAGTACCTCTCCAGATCTTTGTCGGCTCCCTCAGACTGATTGTTCCTCTCAAACTCCTCTCCGTAACGCTCCTGTTCACGACACTGCTCCTCGAAGATCAGCATCGTCTCATTAAAGGCCTCAATAGCTGTTCGCTTCATCTGGATCTCCTGTATCACAAAGAATAGATCCAATAAGAAGAAAACTCAGGAGACTGATGAATGTAAATTCTACTGTTTAGGAAAGTATTAATGATTTGGTCTTAGCACAGACCATCAGAGTTAATTTAATACGTTTTTTACCTGTGAGGTCTTCGTGAAAGCTTCATAAAGACGATCGAACTCTTTTGTCTTCTCTTGATACTGACTGTGAACCTCCTTGAGCTTTCTTCCAGCGACATCAACATTGTCCTCTTTAACCTAAAGTTAGAAATGACACTTAAATATGAACAATTCATAGCCCTCCCCGGTATTTAACAAACGTCTCTATCATCACTTGTCAAATATTTTTACAGTGTCAGATTGCTGCACAAAAATGTAACATACTGGTGGTCACTAACCTGCTGGAAGCGGGACACAGGATGGGTGAGCATTAGGTCCAGTGTGGCGTTGTATTCCACCAACGGATGGTGCTGATAGTGCCAAATGAGCTCCACCACTGAAGTGAATGTGAGGGGGTCCGAGAAGCCGTACTTCCCGTCACGGTGGTAAATCTTGATCAGCTTGTTGTGCCCGTCTTTCCTGAGAATGTGAAACGTTGTAGCACAAAATCAGATTGTTAATTTAAAATAAAACCCTGTTGATGACATTTGTGGTAGTGCAGTGATAGGAACGAGTATATTCTCTCATTCTTCTGCTTACCTTAATGTCAGGGTAAAGTCTCCTTGCAGCTTTGTGGACGCGTCACGCACCAGAAAGGAGCCATCAGGTGTGTCTCGGAGCTTCTCATTTACTTCATCCCTGAGGGGAAATCAGTTAGTGGTTAACAAAGCTAACATACCAGAACATTAAACAGTACATACTGAGCAGACGCCAGTGTTTGTGTTTGATAAAGCACTGTTAATGTGAAGAAGCTTTACCTGGCTATGTCTCCCCAGTACCATTCAGCATCCTGTAACGAACACGCAGGTGGCAAAAGGCAGTTGTTGTTCACGGTGGAGGGCACGGGCTTTGTTGACCTGGGAGGGAGAGCTACAAGCAGAAGAGAAAGAGAGATGAGAAAATGAAATGCAAGGGATCAGGATAACTTCGATAATTTAGATCTCTCAAAAATTGATCTGTTGTGAGGTCAAGTGAAGCACTGTAAACATGACTCCCTCAATATTATGATTATTGCAACCAAGGATGTGTGTGTGTGTGTGTGTGTGTGCGCATGTTAAGGAAAAACAGTGTTCCTAAATGTATACAACCCCCGCCAACCCCCACCCCGCCTCCACCACCAACACACACACACACACCAGCTTGATGGAGCCTGTCAACATCTGAAGACAAGTCCAGGCATGTTTCCAAGACATATCACTCATCAAATCATTACCAACATCTTAAGTGTGGTCAGCACTGAAAAGGGAAAAGTGATAGTTCATTTCTGAGCAGTCAACAATTGTGAAATGTGTTTTCCTTTAATTATTCTAGAAATTCTCACAATTGGGCTTTCAGTTGCCTGTATGCAACTCTTACAGTAGCCTTTGGTACTGTCCTGAATTGCATGAAAGGCATTAAATAAACCATAAGTTATATTTTGAACCACTTGATCATCCCTCACATTTTATAAGGATTGCACCAACCAAGATCCTCTTAAGGTTTCCGTCAAGCTTTAAGGAATAAAATCTGTGAGTCTGGCCGAAAGATTAAACACTTTCCTAAAAATGAAAAAAGGAGGGCAACCTCGCATCAAGAGGAGGTGAAGGGCGATATATTTCACTGCAGGACAAAAGTGCCTTTCATGAGGCAGTTGGGGAGAACACAAGAGCACCCTCAGAGAGGAGAAAATGTGGGTTTCTCCCACCATCCGCTCTCCTCTTTTTCTGACCTTAAAATAAACAAAAGGCAGGTGCAGCAGTACAGTGGCAGGCACAAAACGAAAAGCTGCGGCTCCTGAACTCAGCAAAATTAAATCTGCACACCTTCCCCTTTCTGTCTCCTGCCAAGAAACTCTACTGGCTTCCAAAACCCACATGCGCATACCAGTACAGACAAGAGCTAGGCGGAATAATAAAAACTATCAATTCAGTCCCGCTGAAGCCTGGTTCACTCTGTGTCCAACCCAGAAAACACACAAAAGGTTAAAAGATAAGTCTTAATAACCAAACACAGGAATTGTCACTACAACTTTCCTACAACACAGACCTTACAGGGACATATTTGTCTTATTATGTGCCACTTTAAGTTAACACTTGTATTTTATCAACTGTATTCAATCTTAAAGTGATCAATGTAGTATGGAAGCTTGCATTATGGTACCATTATAATGAGCTAAAGTCAACTGAATTTAACTAATAGCTAGGTAGGCTAGTTATTTTGAATAAGACATAACAGGACTGAAACACAAGTGTTATAATACACTGTTAGGACAATGTAACAGCGCGTAGGTCAAATGACAAATGTAAATAAAAAATGAACTGTTGTTGAGTTGCCAGAGTTTAGTCATGAGACGAGCTGTCTAGTCTTCTTGCCTCTAGCCTACTTTCAGAGCTAGCACACAAATTAACCACGGCTGGCTGCAGAGGAGAACAAAGCGGTCGTTTCATGCGGCGCTCATTAACGCACCCTCAACTATAGTCCCGTCCAAAAGCTCTCTTTACACTTTCGTGCACATTTAGTAAATGTTTTGGCTTAGGAGGGGATGCAAAACCGCCATGCATTTCTGTCCAAGTTTGTCATATGTGCAGGGACAAAAGAAAAGGCAAGCCACTGCGCCTGGTCCACCGAAAGGTATTACGTAATTGGCAAGTGAATTGCGCTATGCATGCCTGGGCAAAGCCACTGGGGGAGCGCAGCGCTGAGGACCTGGCCATTATAACGCTTTACTAACACCTGCACGGCGTTTGTCAGATGTCAGCTTTATTACATACATTACACGAGATGATGGCAGCAAAAGACAACAGCAGAAAACAGAATAAAACGTTTCCCGACCCCCCGCAGATCAGACAATGGCTGACTTTAACCCTAACTTACCTGGTGGTGCTTGATCCATTTCGATGTAGAATAAACCTCCGGAAGGATAAACCATTCCTGTTCCAAAAGAGTAGTCCAGGTTGCTGTTGTTGTTTTTGCGCGTCGCTAAAAAAAAAGAGAAAAGAAATGCACGTTTCTTTTGCCGCAAATGAACCTAATTTAGGCTAGTCGCAGACGCCACGTCCTATATAAATGTGGACAAAAGGAAAACTCCTTCGATCCCGAGTCCATAAAACATCCCAAAGTCCAAATGTGTTGTCTGAACATAGCCTGTCTAACTTGGCTTTTTTTTCTTCAGACAGAGGGAGAGAGAGATTGTCAGTTCATGCCTCCTCGCTGTGCCGCGGAGCTCTACTTTACTTCATCTCGGAAGTGAAGCGACTTTAAAGGGCTGTTCGCTACATCATCTTGGCACGGTCCAACCTGCTTCCACAGTAGGGGATTTCTTTTCCTTGCAGGATTCATTGTCACGTAAAACACTTCCAGTCAATGTTATATTACATGGTTAAATAAAAAACAAGCCTTTTTAATATAATCTGAAATATAATATTGTGTCTGCTGAATTCCACTTGCAAATACTTGTGTGCGCCACATTAGTAACCTCTAAATTGTAATGGTACAGCCCAGACCGTTTCATTCAACTCTCCTCAAGCTGCACTGTAACAGCTGAAAATTCCTTTCAGGGCATGAATGGAAAAGAAAAACCTAGTCTATTAGCTTGAATGATCAAATAAGAACATGGTCTAACATGTACCTTCAATGTTTTAATACTTTAAACAACTAGGAATTAAAGTTTTTTCTGCCACTTTAGATTTGCCCCAATTTACTGCTGAGTGAAAAGGTTGCAATAGAATTACATCATGCTATTTAGGTAATATGGCAATTAACCTGTCTTCAGCTGTTTGGCATCCACAGAACACCAGGCTAAAACCCCTTTGTTTGAGAGGTGACAGAGTAGCCAGCCAAGGTAGCAAGTGTGTATTATATTCTTGTTGAGCTTGTCAAACACGTTCAGCCGCCACTCATAATTATTGCTGCTCTGAGATCATCCTGTTGAAGACGCGATATGTAATAGGTGTGTTAACACAGATATACATTAGTGACTTGAAAGTGAATGCAGGGCTGAAAGACTTGGTGGTTTTATCGTGAGACATTCTGCTTTTGAAACAGAATGACATTGTGCTATAAATTTTAACAGCCAGGGCCTCTTCCACCAGCTGACATTAGTGGCTACAAGGAGAGTGAAACAAGGCCGCATGGTCAGAGGTCTGTCTCTGTTGGTGTCCAAGCATTTATGGCTGGTCCCCTATTGACCCAAGAACAGAGAGTCAGGGAGTGAAATGCCTCCAGCATTAATTTTTCCCATCACGAAGTCAAATCTTTCCTGTGTCCAGGCGGTGGCCATGAAACATCCTAAACTAACTGCTATGATGGAGCATATGTATGTATGTATGTGAACACACCAAAAAATGCTCACGTGTGTGCGTGGGTATTTCTGACAAACACATAGAGAGTTTGTTAACATTTTTGAAGAAAATAAATTATTTGTATGCTGTATGCAAATGCTCTTTAACTTGTCAAATGGTAGTTGTGACAGCTTTCTTTTAGACATTAGATCCACCATTTGACAGGTATGTAATTGTGTGGGTGTGTGTGCACATTGGGTGAATGTGCTCACGTGTGTCTGTGTGCAGTGTTTGAGTGTTCCTGTGCTCCTACTTTAAGAAGACTGGATGCCTGTAATGGCATGCCACTTGTTGGCCTACCCCCTCCCCCGGTTATCCCTCCCCCAGTCTGAGACGAACACAACATTTGCCCCTTTAACTTCTGGGTCTGACCTCTGTGACACATTTCACTACCACCATCCTCTTCACAAAGGCATTGGGCTCCAGACACATCAGTGGGGGACAGTGTCACATAGGCATGCTGAGCTCCAGTCTCTGAGGTTCGTGTTAGGGGGGATATGTTGCCTCTACAATCAGTATTAGAAAAAGCCAAAATTCTTTGGCGTGTGCTGTGTGTTTGCATGTGTGCCCCATCTATGGTGTGTGTGTGTAGTGGCCGGGGTGAGGGAGGGCCGACATGCAGGATAAACCTTTAGGCTTTGCACCCCAGATCCAGGCAGTCCTGATGGGATCAGTGAACGCTAATCGTAAGATTAACCGGCTAGGCTGATACGGCAAGCCTGCCAGTGCCAGCTGCCTACTAGCTGATGTGACTCATCTTGATATCCACAACCGCAATATGCCACTGGACTGTGGGAGTGCTGGGAAAGGCTGCATGAATTTTAAATTAATAGACAGATGTTTCTCTGTGCTAAATGTTGATAACAGTTAAAGTCTAATTCTGTTAGATTTACATTTTTGACACTGATCTGACAAGCAACTTACAGTGGCTACAGATGAACGGGTACAGGCAGCAAATATTAGGGAGAGTCAGTGTTAGAGACATAAGAGCTTGGTCATTCCTCTGGTCTAGACTTAGGGTTAGGGTCTAGATTTAGGGTTAAAGTCTAGAGGTTATTAAGTCTATATGGTTCAATGTTTTGTACGTGAACTCTGTGGTGAAATTATAGAAAGATGTAATCCCCATATTTAAGAGTGTTAAATGTGTACATGATAGGCCTCCTGCTGTCATTCACTTAGCAGCACTAAGTTACAACAGCCAGTATTTGTAGAATCGGTGGACTAATCTCATGGCTTTTTAGAGTAATACTTGTTTAGACTTAGTTCACTAACTGTGTCAAGGAACATTATTCATCAGCTGTTTTCATATTTCCTGTGCAGTGCAATGTAGGTCACGTTTTATCAGGGTTTGTTTTGTTTGTTGTCAATCAGAAAAAGACTCAAAGACACAACATGGAGAAACCATGTCAGGGAGTAGTTCAGTTCACCAATGTTGGTATCTGTGTCATGGCCTTGCATTGTAGCCCTGGGTGAATTGCACATCTCTCAAATCTTCTGTACTGTAGTGTGCTGCTATTCACTGCTATTGAAGGGAAACATAATGGTCTTGGCAGGGTGTTCGACATTCACCGTGGAGAAACTGTGGGGTTTCCCTGATCAGTGTCCAGAACCAGCACACAAAGCACGCAGTGGCCCTGCCAGAGGCAACTCAACTGTGGGCAGAGTGTAGGGCGGCTATGGTCTGGCCCCCAGGACCCTGCCATTGTAGAAATGTAAGTGGGGACAGTGTCTGAACGGCTTGAGTTGGAACAGAAAATTTTGGATGACCAAAACTATGAGCTTCAAATAGCTGGGCCCTGGGAAACATAGCTTGTTCTTTTAAGGAGGTCAAAGAGAAGCCAAAAAGAGGAAAAAAACAGAAAACCAATGTTTGGTGGAGGGAATGTCAAATTGGAGGCTACTGTTACTATAGACATCAGCAAAACTGACATACCGTTTTTCCAAACACTCCCGTGTCTGTCTGCCTCTCTGTCTGTCAAGTCCAGCCCTCTCCCCCTCTTTCTCTGCATTAGCACCCAGTGGTCATGCCCACCACTCATCATCTGTCACTCCATTCTACCAGAGCCTAATCTTACAAACAGAGGTGACAACTGAGGTACTCGTGGCATGCCACCACATAACGTTTACCAGCTGAGTGTCTGAGTTATGCCGAGGATGATGATCCTGTGGTATCAGTGGCCTCTGTCTCTCCAGAGGCCTTCCCCACCTCTCTGCTTAAGTGGCACGCCAAATAAAGTCCTGACCATGAAGAGTGTAAGCGGAATATGTCCATGAGATGCTGTCAGTTTTTCAGCCCTTCTATCATTAGGATCAAAGTATATAAGGCTGCAACTGACCATGACCATGGTGGGCATAACCATGGCCATCACAGTGTCCCAGAGCTCAAATTGGCATCTTTACATTGCTTGTTTTCTGGACACAACAGATATAAAGCTGTATTTTTGCTAGACATATAGCTGAATAAAATTCAACATATTGTTTTCACTTGTTCTAAAAACAGAGACTTGTATTATTTTTGCTCCAGTCAACCCACCTGAGAGGTGTCAAGTGTGTTAGTGAGCTAGAAGGTCAGTGAAGTTAAGCTATTAACCTCACTCTCTCTCTCTCTCTCTCTAACACACACACACACACACATGCACAAACACAATTCCAAGCTTTCAAGCAAAGCAAATTTGAGAAGCCGAGACCTCTTTCAAGCTCCTCGGCAGTTGCCCCCTTTATATAAAAGGACACTACCCTCCTCGGCCACAGAGCCATCACATCAGCACTATAACTCTATTAGGCACAGCTCCAGGACACACTAAGCAACCCATAGTCCACAATGGCATCATTGTCAGTGGGGATTGCAGCCATTGTCGTCACTGCTACAGGATTTATTCCCCTCCTCCCATATTGTGACCTTCACCTCTGACCCCGGCTGCCATCTCACATGCTCCAGGACTGAGAGCTAGTGAGGCTTTATGCCTTCTATGTCTTAAATGCT
Source organism: Micropterus salmoides (assembly GCF_014851395.1). NCBI lineage: Eukaryota > Metazoa > Chordata > Actinopteri > Centrarchiformes > Centrarchidae > Micropterus > Micropterus salmoides. The sequence continues at coordinate 22,922,973 of NW_024040485.1, read as the reverse complement.
CCTTTACAATGACCCAAGCCTGCTAAGTGGCTTCTTTCCACAGCACCAATGTTGAGATGATTCAGGTTAGTGTCAGCAAGGAGAGAGAGAGGAGGGGGGTGGGTTGGTCAGACCACGGAGTTGTGGTTGGACTGATTGACCCTTTGAAAAGGTCAGTTGGAAGGCATGAGAGGAGAAGAGCTGCCTAAATGGCCCTTTTCTCTCCCTCTTCTCCCCCTGGCCAGGGCAGAGACTCTGTATGGTTATTTATGAGCGTGTGGGAGAGCGAGAGGGGCTGCAGTGAAACCCACCAGCCCTCTTTGTTGCGAGGGCTGGGCTAAGGTGCCTGTCATTGGTTCGGTTCTGTCATATATACATGCACGCACACACAAGTGCTCACACACTATTAAGAACTCCTCCCAGAGCTGCAAGGACAGAAGAGAAGACTCTGTTGCGAGGCAGATTTGGAAAATGAGGTGTGCTGCACACAATAGCTGTCAGCAGTTTGATAGATGCCTCTCAAGCATCTAAACCCCATGAAACGCCCACAAACTGGAGGCCACTGACATATTGAACTAAAGGTGGCGGATATGTTAATATCATATCTGGATTGTGAAATAAGTCAAGGTATCATCTGGGATTTTGGTGGTTTTTGCTGTGCTGTAACACAATTATTTAACTCCTTCTGTATGTTCTAATTAAGTACCTCCATCTGACATCCTCATTGCAGATGGTTGCTTTTCAAGTTTTCTATTAAATATTATATAAATGCATAAATAAACATATCCAAAATATTATGTTTTCTGTGCTGAAAAAAACCCTCAAAATATGTCCTGCTCTATTTTGACCATGCAAAAGCCCAGTCAAACCACTTCTTACAGTAAAATGCATGATCTGTGAGATTGTCATGAGCCACATATTCCTCATGAGTTTGATATTCTAGAGAATATTTTAGCTGTGCCTTCCCAGAATTGCATAAAGTTACTGTTCACACCACTGTGGTGCTCTGCCAGTGTAACACACACCACTTTTTTCCCCCTGACAAAGTTAAATTAAGCTTGAATTTCATGCTGAAGTCAAATGGCCATGATGTCATGGTTTGAGGACAGAATGACTCGGTTTGTCTGTTGACTGAGGAGGCCTATTCTTGCATGTTTGGGTGGGAGCATAGCATATAATTGCAGAGCGGGATAGCATGAGGGAATGGGGGAGGGAGAGAGTTAGCACGCAACATGAGTTTTGGCCCACGGTTGCTGGTGTGGGTGCCAAACTTGTCCAGAGGGCTGCTGTGTATATCTGTGTGCGAGGCTAGTTTCTGCTCTGCCTTGAGGCTTGCACTGTTCCAAGACACATCTTTCATTTGCACACGCTGAATAGCTTAGGGGAGCCCAGGGCAGTTTGGACAGGGGACGGATCTGGCTTTTTTTGACTTTTTAGGGGATGTTGGGTGGTTGCCTGGCTGTGTGAGAGTGTGTGTGTGTGTGTGTGTGTGTGTGCACGTTGGAGAGTCCGGATCTTTTCTGGACGTGCAAAATTCTTCTGTGTGTCCCTTTTCAGTAAGAACCATTGCATTGTTTAGTTGTCAAGTTAGTTGTTAGGGAGCAACCAAACCGCTGTACACGTGTTGCAGCCATTTGAGGATTACACTGATCCAAAAATCTGACAGTAAAAGAAGAGAATGGAAAGCTTTGTCGGCCTTTTCATATCCTCTCAGTGGGAGGTAGAAAGGCAAGACCTCCAGACCTGGGTTAGCGGTGGTGGGTGTTAATGGGGGGGTGTGAGCTCTCAACCTCCAACCAGATGGACAACCAAGCCCTGTGTATTTAGGGAGATCATATGGGATAACCTTGCAAAGACAGATTGACATTTTGCTGACAAAACAAACCACCCCTGTCCCGCACGTAAGTATCCCCCTTCCCTTTTTTGCCCACACACCCGCAAGCACGCCCATGTACAGGCCTACAAATACTTTACTTTAAGTGGTATTTGCTTACATAGGTCTTGGTCTAGGATGGAGCATGGGTTAAGCACTCAGTGAGGAGCCATAACAATAAGGGGATAGCACAAAATAATCTAGGATTACACAACTCCTGCACAAACAATAGCAGCATCAGTGACCTGTGTAAATGAGACAACCTTGAGCCATGAGGGGAGCAAGTAAACTTTTCTGCGTCATGCATTGGGATTTACCTTGGTGCTTTAAGGTCATAGGTAGGGATGTATGTTCCAAAAGGTTAGGATCATCTGTTTGACTTGACTTTGTGCCCTGGGTTTGTGTGGTAATAGTATTACACAACTTCTGAAAAGTATTTATATTTCCTTGTAAGATGAATCGAAGGTGTCAGATTCCGGTACACAGTCCTTTATTTCTCCTCCGGTCTAGTCAAAATAGTTCATTTAGTTTGGGGAAAAAAATGTTCCAAAAACAAAACATTCCCTGACATGAAAGAACAGAATAAATACGATTGAAATTATCAAGAGTCACTCTGCTCTGTTCACCACAAATCTTTAATCCTCTCTACAACAATCTGAATACACTCAGGATGATTTACGGCACATAAACGTTCTTCCACACACACCACTAATTTACATTATTAAAACAGCTTGTACCAACGCTGTGTGTTCCAAAATACTGATTACTTTTGTTGTCATAACATTAAACGCAAATTACTGTCATATTGCCAATTCACACCTGCACTCTGTGGCCTTTTCACCACACAGTCTCAGTACAAGAGATTCTGCGTGAGGGACGACTGTACTGTTTACTGTACTTGTTTTTTTTCTGCAGGTCGTAATAGTTCTACGAAGTCATTAAAGTAATTCTGAATGTATGAAAAAAAGAAGACAAATGATTTATACAATACTACAGTACAGGTATATAGAACTATATCACTACACAAAAATGGAAAGAACAACCAACTATCCCAGACAAATCATTAAAAGATAAAACAAAAAACAGAAAAATATATAACACTAGAGATAAAGTTTAACAATTGAATGTAATTGTAATGGTGAGAAGCATAGAAGAAACGAGACATAATTAAAAGTTTTCTCTCTTTTATTGGAGTCTGGCACAATTTAATGAAGAAAGTCATTAGAAGGAAGTAGGTTCAGAAAGTCCAATTTTCTCACCCTCTCTATCTACTTTGTGTTTTTATGTCCTACCACAATGGTCTGTGGTACATATGTGGGACACCAGAATGTTGTGGTGACATCTGTGTGTGTGTGTGTGTCTATGTAGACTCATTGATGTGCACACAACATTTTCCCCCTATAGAGTGGACGGTTCGAAAAGATTCTGAACAGGGAAACTCCAGTTATGTAGTCTTGCACTTTCTTAATGTCGGGGGAGTCACAGGAGACAAGAGTAAGATTTAGGAATAGCTGCATTGCTTTTAGAAAATTGGCCTCATCAAAAAGTACAGCTAAGACGGATTGAATATTATTCTTTTTTTTGCAGGTATTCGATCATAAAAAGTATTTGACAAATAGTATATGAAAAGTCAATAGGATTCATCCTGAAGGGGACATGAATGTCTGCAGCCAAATTTCATAGCAATCCATCTAGTAGTTATCATCTAAAAGCCCAAAATGTTGACCACATGGTGACATGAGGAAAAGTCAGGGATCAACCAAGTCTGTAGGATTCATCCTCTAGGGCTTGGACTGTCTATAGAAAATCTTTAGTCAAGTTGAATGTTGCTGAAATATCTCAAAAACTATTACATGGATTGTGATGACATTTGTGTCTGACATTCATGTTCCCCACATGATGCACTGTAATAACTTTGGTGATCCCCTGACTTTTCATCTAGCGCTATCATCAGGTTAAAAAACTAAAATCTTTCCCATCAGTCCGAGCCGTTCTCTGTGTTTAGTGCTAATTAGCAAATGCTACCATGCTAGCACGCTAAACTAAGATGGTGAACATAGTAAACATTATAACTACTAAACATCAGCATGTTATGGTTCGACATTTAACTCAAAGCAACAATATGTTACAGTACAGCCTAACAGACTCATCTTGTTAGAACTTTGGAAAGCTCCTCCAGAGTCACAGAAGACATTTTACAACTGCTTTTACAGACTGAGAAGTAACTTTTTGGCTTGTAAACTCAACTTTTGGTAGAATGCCCCTCAAATTAAGATAAATTAGGAATTAAACATTACTAGAACACAGCATTCACGACATCACCAACAGTGTTAGACAAGCATCTTGACGTAAAACCATCTGCTAATGTATGTGTTTATTAGCTTAATTAATTACACTGTTAACTGGTTAACTTAAAAATAGCGTAATGAAATTCAGTGGGACGTTAGGCAGCTCGAACAGTGCCTTGTTCTTGTTGCCCCACTCTTCCTGTAAAGCCATCATTGAGTCAAGACGAAGATGAGCTTAGAGAATGGATTCAATCCTGTTTGGTCATCTAACGAGGAAAGAGCACACTGTTGAAGGTCAAAGGCCTCTTAAGCTTGTAGGACCACCTTTCTGGCAATCATGCCTGTCAAAGAGGGTTAGCTTTTATCAACAGTGGAAATGTCAAAAGGTAAACAGGTCACTAACAGCCTGTGCCTGCAGAGATGTAGTAGACTAAAAGGATGTTTTGGGAGATGGACGGACAGCCAGATAAACAAACAGACTGGCAGGCAGGGAGGCAAACACACAGTTGTGACAAAGGAATCCTCAACATCACATGGTCATGGAGATAGTTTATGTCTAACCCTTCTCAGTTTGATTACACTCATCATGCTCAAATTTATGTTACCCACAGAGATTCTTGCTTGTGCTATTTTGGTAAAGGCCGTCGCTTGGGCTTGTCTCTGACGCTCCAACTCTCTCCAGCTCTGGCGTGCACTCTCTCCATCTCTCTTTCTCTCACACACACACACACACACACACACACACACACACACACACACACACACACACACACACACACACACACACACACACACACACACCTCTCTCTCTTTCTCTGTCTTTCCTTCCCTACCGCTTTAGCCACATTGCCACACTCAGATTTCCATGGCCTCTCATTCCCGAGTGCTCTGTGAACTCAGTAAATGAACGACACAATCCGGAAATAGTGTTCCAGCCGGAGATGGTGGGAAGGAAAATCCCTTGACTAGTGCTGGCAAGAGGGTGGGAGAGAGAAGGAAATAGTATTACTGCCATTCACACTTCAGGCAAAGCTTATTTCTTTCTCTAGGTCTGGACTCTTCATGTCATTTCACTGTTTAGGGAGGAATAAAAAACACATTTTCTTTTGCAGACACTGCACATGTGCACTAACATAACAGTTTTACGAGAGACCTTTTGGTAGCTCCACAACATGGTAGTAGGGGTTAACTTATCTTTAGCCAGAGTGGTCAAAGATCAGTATTAAAAAAATGGCAGATGTCTCTGAGGAAGCTGGTGTGGAGGAGTGGAGCAATAGGCGCTGTTGTCAGGATTGGTCTAGAGTTTGGCAAGATGGGTGGGGGGAGTAGGGTGAAGACAGGAGGTGTGGCAGCAGGTTTAAAGCAGGGTCAACTCTATAACCAGGGTGTTAGCTGGATACCTCTTCACAGCTGCCAATCACAATCATACCGCAGCAAGAGCAATGACCTGTTGCCAGCAGCTTTAAACAGGAATTGGACGGTGGTTCAGTCACTGCAGTGATACATGCTCAGGAAATGTTCCAGCTCTCTTGAAAACCTTGTGCAACGGCCTCTTGATCAGGGTGGTAAAATGTTCCTCCTGCATTCACTGGAGGATGTGGTTAAATCTCAGCTGAGAAACCTGGGGCTGCATATGTGAAGCAATAGTGAAACATTGGCTGTTTTAGATCATTATAATTAAGCTCCAATATGATTTTAAAAAGGTAATTGTGCTTTTGTAGAGTAAGCAAATAATGCCTTGTCACGGATCTTTAATTGCGTTTAACTTGGTGCCTGCTTGGTGCTTGTTAAATGGCCTACAAATGCCTTGCTGACATTTTATAAGGGGAGGATAGCCTGCGTGAGTACATCTCACTATAACAGTCAGTAACATAAGATAGGGAACCACACAACCGCTAAATCAGTAAAATGGGAACCCAGAGTCACTGTAATTTGGGAGAGAGCTGGTTAACCACTCCTCATAATGGATGGTGTTTCTGTTTAGCCTAAGGCGTTGGAGCTGAGGTCATATGCAAACAAGGCAGATCCTAGGTTTTGGCTTTTACACAGTGCAAATGTCTTGCTCCATGTGTTTGATGAGGTCCATGAAATCATAGACACTTGAAATTTGCATATTTATCTTACACATACTAAACAAGGACCTCATTAAATATGTTCCTAACCCAAGGCTCTATAATTGTAGCCAATTAAAAAAATGACCCATTTTAAAAGTCTAAATGATTGCACCACACCCATAATCTACCTTATGTGAAACAGACAGACTAACTAGTCCTCTGCAGGAGATTTATAATATGATCCTGATATGATAACTATTTTCCTCAAGGGTGTCTTGTTTGTCATCCAATTAGCACCAAACTAGGCACATATTTGTGAGAAATATTTATGGAGGAAATGGTGAGAATATATCCAAATTTGCAGGTGCTGGTATAAAACGAAAATATATTTTTCAGTAACTGCTCCTCAGGCTTTAATGAAATTCAGTTTTCATAGATATCCATTAGACTCATATAGCTTTCAACAAATATAAACATTAACTCAAGTTAATTGTTTTGTGCCACAGACGGAATTTGTCTTGTAGCCATTTGAACACACAAAGACAAAATGAAACATGATAAAACAAATGTGAACATCAAGTGTCAGTGGTTAAATCAATTTACATTCGGGCGGATTCACCTTAGATAAGGCCATAACTCACACAGCTTTTGTCTATTTAACAAAGTTGGTGAAACTCAAACTTTTTCCAACTTACATAACATTTAGTTCTCAGTTCCCCCCGTAATTGGTTTGTTTGTTGACTGGTATGCTCTGCACCACATAGCATTAATGTGCTTAGATATATCTTACAGTGACTATAAAAACCATGTGCCACTGAAGTTAAGATGCCACATAACTCCATGACCATCTGTCTTTTTCTGAATATTAAAAGATTTATTTATAGTTCACGTGTTACCCTTAATTGACTCATCACATTCGTGCTTGCAGCTACATGTTTCCCTTATTGTAGTCATAGAAAGAATGCTGACACACACACACACACACACACACACACACACACACACACACAAACACACACACAGCCATGACCACACATTAGCTAAAACAATACTCTCCATACTCAAAGATAAGTCACTTGACATTGAATAAATCAGCAACTATTTTGAGTATATGATCGTTAAAGTCATATATCAGTTAACAATGCCAAACACTACCTGGTTCCAGCTTCTCAAATGCCTCTGTTTCATATCATTATAATAAAACGTCTTTGTGTTTAGAACTGCAGGTCAGACAAAACGACAAAACAAGCAACACAAAGATATCACTTGTGAAGCGCAACTATTCTACATTTGAATCAATGATGAAAATAATACATTTAGATATTGTATTTGCCGTGGTCATTCCTGCTCTGCTACCGGCTCGTATCTATTGTTTCCATATTTAATTTTTTGTAAATGTCCCTTTAAAGGATTACATCATCCTCTTTGCTCCTTTTTTTCTCCCTCACTACATTTCTCAGTGTTCAGCCTTTTCTGCCCAGAGACAATTGCTTAATTCACTGGTGTATAACACCGCCACCTCCTGATCCACAATACCATCGCCTCAGCCCAGCCGAGAAACCTTTCAGTGGCATGTTTAGTTTGTCATGATATTTGACATCATTCATCACACCTCTCTGATCAGATCGCAGTGCTCAGACAAACACAATTATAGTATTGACTATAGTTTTGATGATCACATGACATTTAGCCAAATCTTCAATAGCGGTAAGAAAATGTCGAACAGATGCAAGTTCTTTACGTTTATCATTAATCCACTCTGAGCTGACTGGATACTTTGTGAGTTGATAGTGCTGTTGTGCCATCTAGTGGAAGAAAGCAACAAAGAAGATCTTACGGTTAAATACAGTCATATTTGCGATGCCATCATCCATAAATACTGTGATATTCCCAGCCAAAATGTTCACATCTTTGCTCAAGTGCAGTGTTGTGTTGTGTGCAGTGTTTGCAATTGGCTTGTTGTTGTGAATTGATCTGCATCTTTTGGATTGTTGTTATGAAAGCAATGGGGTCTTTCAGTAGTTCTTTGTGTTGCCGTCTGGCTCAGCTGACATCCACGAGTCTGTGACTTTAAGAGACACCACTGCAATGCTTCCATGAACACTTAAAGTCTCTTTGTTATCTGCTCCATAAAAACAGGTGCTGGAGGGGAAGATTTTTCACAACAGAGGGCTTTTGTTTTTATGTGCAAAACATATTTCTTTTATAAGTTTATCTGTGCTCTGTTTCCTTACTTTTTGTCTTCGTGTGTGCATTTGTTTAGAGGTTGTTGGAAGTCAAATTACTCTCAAATATGGCAACAGTGTTTCCATGCCCAGTTATGCCCATCTCCAATTAGCAATTAGGGGAATGTGTATATATTCAACTTTTCATGTATAAAGAGAATGAAACAAGTGAGAGATACATGGGAGAAAATAGACAGCAGATCCCACCTCCCAGGTGGAAAGCATTTTGTGCTTATTACAGTGACTTGTATTCCACTAAATATTCTGTTTATGATGCTTGTCACAACATATGAGTTTCATTTGTTTCATGTTACTGAGAAACTGACCAGACAATTAAAGCTTGCAGCCACCATATTGTATAGATTTTTCAGTAAGATAGCATCTATCAGTTTGAGTTTAGTAAAGCTATGGCTTATTGAAATTTATGTGGCTATTCTTGATGTGCTTGAGAACTGAGTGGTGTGTCTAGATAGCTCCTTGTAGCTTTGAGCACATTTTAGTGGTTAGACTTTTAGATCAACATGTGTCTCCGCTCCTCAATGATTTCTTTAGAGGCAATCGTGGCACTCGTAACTTCCTTTTTCATTCTCAGGGTTTGTTTATGAATAACATAACATTCATGGGTTTAGAGTGGTCATTAAGAATGGCTGATCTGAAAGATATCTTTATAAGCACTAGGTAAAAAGTCGAGGGGTTTCCCCTTTGCCCACCTGAAATGATTGGAGTAGGTGAAAGAACTCTTGAGCATGCTGTGAACCAGCACTAAAATGTCCTCTGTAAAGCTAATATTATAAGAGAATTTATAGTGATAATCACATTTGACACATTTGGTCTGATAATATTTAATTTTTGTTGCACACTTCATATCAATTAATTTTCAGTTTTACCATTTGAGAAAATTCTCATTATAAATACTTGTTTGTCGTATGATGAATAGTAACAGTGAAAGGATTTTCTCTTTAAAATTTATTTGCTTTCTGCTTTCATTACTATTTTCAAGAGGGCCCTGTTACTTGTATTCACAAAGTAGCTGTTGATATCAGTGCAACTTGGCTGTTTGTGAAGCACGTTGACTACGGCATATTAGACTTACTTCAGCTGATCTTCCTGCTCGGGGGAGCACACAAAGAGTTCAGGAAGGCTTTGGCTGTCTTTGCTGACAATTCTGTGGCTTTAAATTTGGCTTTCAACTCACAGTTTCGAAGGTATTTATATTTCTGTCTCTCTAGAAATCCTCAAAAGGTGCCTTTTGCCTTTGTAACATGCAAATGGCTTTGGAGTTGGTGAGTTATTAACTATCATTTGTCAAGGCTGAATAAGTGTCCTGTCCTCTGGTGAAAAAGCCTCCGGGCAGGAGACAGAGCGGCGGCAAGGTTACATCAGCTCACCATGGCCGACAGCGGCAACATGACCTACAGTGGTGCTGTCACTCTGTCAGCCCCGACAAGCCATGTTGCTTTTACACCCACAGGACCGACAATGCTGATCACACATGGACGACAAGGACACAAACACTGTTGTAAAGATACCAAAGAGGCAGACATGATGTGTTAATGTGGTCTGTGATAATGCTGAATGAAGATGTGTTTGTGTGTGTGTGTGTGTGTGTGTGTGTGGTTAACTTGTCTTAAAGTTATGCTACACATATGACAATGTGTAACAATTGTTACTGCGGGGAACTTTATTGATTTTCTACAGCCTACAACGTATTCTCACAAGTTATAACTAGTAATGAGAAGCAAGCTGTGCTGAACCCAATGAGACATAATGTTATGGATGTCTGCCAGAATTGCATTAAGACCACAAGCTAGTGTTTGCACATCCCAATGTTATATTAAGGGAGTCAGCAAAAAATTCTGAATAGAATTTGTCTGATATTGCTAAAATGTTGTTGACCTAAATCAAATGAATGAATAAAGTCAATATATCACTTGGCAACCTACTCTCCACGGTATCCGTATGATCTCCAGTGTGGAGTTTGTTTCTGGGTGAAGCACAGACTAATATGATGCTGATGATGATGAGGACAAGAGATTATTTTGGAGGGACTGCTAGAAAAATAGAGCTCAAGCTTTTACTAACTTCCTTCAGTAGGTGGCGGTATTGAGCCACACTGTGAAAGGATTTACAGTGCAGAGTGGTAATGAGCAACCATCACTGTTTCCTGCAGCAAAGGCCATCATATCACGTGTAGTTTTTTTTAATAATTGCACTGAATGTAATCTATATGGATATAATACAGCTTGGTTTATATATGGAAGAGTAGAATATAGCCTAATCCACCTGGAGGTTGTCTGTAGTCACAAGTTAGTATTTAGTCAGTTTTCTTCTCTGAGAAATAAAAAATGTGATGTATTCACAATTTTCATTTACCCACATGTATCTGACCTGCAGAACCGAATAGTAATTTGTCAGTATCCCTCAGTTAACAGCTCCTAGTTTATGTGTTTTGATCTGTGTAGCTCTCCTTTGCTAATCCTGGTTGCGGTCACCTCTCACCTCGGGATGGCATCTTATGTAACAAGCTGGTTAAGGAAAGCACATGGGAGAAGACTGTGGTCTATTTAGCGAGGTATAGTAAGCTCATTAACAGTTACTCCTACAGCTACAAATAAACCTCAGCAATAAGAATAGTAAATTGAAGAAGTGATGGCACAAGTTAAAGGTGTTCATTTCCGGGTTTGTAGCATATTTAACTTGGTTGTCTCAAGGGCACTGAAACGTACACTAACTGTACATCAAACTAACAGTATGAAGTAGCCTACAGAGTTTTTATTACTGTGTTCAATTACACTCTCTGACATTTAACCAACCTCACCAACATACAATAGTCTCCAAACATGGAGGAAACAGCAAAGGGACAGAAAACACATCATATGTAAGGTCAAATTTGCATCAGCTTTTTGTTTTGTATGTTCACTTTTTTAAATTACATGACCTCCACCACAGTGGAAACACACACACACACACACACACACACACACACACACACACACACACACACACACACACACACACACACACACTATACTAAACTCTAACTGCCTTCCCCCATCTGTCCTTTTCCTATCAGTGAGGGTGACTCACTCTGCTCCAATAGATCAATACGCAGCCATTAAAGAAGCCAAATAATCATACAGTTGCTTTCATTCAAAGCATCTCAGTTTTTCTACCAAAGTGTAACACTTGCATAATAGTATTAGATGTTTTCCTCCTTTGCCACCCTCTCTTTTTTCCAGGCTAAAATGTGAGGCAGATCCTTCCAGTGAGCATGTGTTATGATTATAGCTGACTGTGTGTACTCTGCGGTGGTTGACACACTGTTGTCCTCCAGTGTGACACATTTAACAATAGAAACAGTCTTGCAACTTGCAGTTGTATACAAGTCGATGTATTCCTCTATTGTTTCCAGAGTGCTGGAGAAATTTACAGAATTTGCCCTTGGGGATGAATAAAGTATTTCTGATTCTGATTCTGAAAAGTAGTTTTGTCCAACTGCTTCTTGAAAAGAAAATCCTGTTTTCCACAGAACAAACTCCATCCTACTAAAATTGGACAAATGATCTTCTCTTGGCGTCCTCTTGTCCTTATGTCTAACTGTAGCCTTTGACAACACAGACCACATTATTCCGATCTGTCTGCTAAAGCTTTGGACCGGCTTCCCTCACATTTATCCAATACAAAACACAGTTCCTCTGGGAATTCTTGCTCATCCTCATCTTCCATTTCCTGTAGGCTACCCTAAGGCTCGGCTGTCAGTCCAATCCTTTCTCCATTTATTTGCCCCATTTGGCTGTATTACTCAGAAATACAATGTCTCTTTCCATCAGGATGTTGTTGACATTTAATTTAATCTCTCTTTAAAGACCCTCAAAGCTTGGTTTCAGATCTGATGTATTTCTCTATAATATCAAATATTCATTCAAATCAAGTCAATCAAGTTGTTCAAAGTTTAAAAAACCCACTCCTAGTTATTATTTATTAAGAGTTAAACGCCCAGCTTCTTCTCAGACGATGTTGGCGTGTTTTATTTTCGATCAGATTTGTTTGGCCTGCAACAAGTTCACATTTTGAATTGTTTCTAAACCACTGGTGCCCCAGTAGCTCACATGATAGAGACGTGCCACGTATCAAGGCTGAGTCCTTACCATAGTGGCCTGGCTTCGAGTCTAGCCTCGGCTCCTTGCTGCATGCCGTCCCCTCTCTCCCCTGGCTCTCCCATCTTAGTGTACCATCACTATCAAATAAAGCAGAAATGACAAAAAAAGGCATGACATGACAAATCAGTGAGAAAAATAATCCCTTATATGAACTAACTTTGCCAGAAAATGATACTTTTGTGTAGGAACTCATCACCTAAAGTGCAATAATGCAAACAGTTGATCAGATTTCAGTAGATGCCTTGCGGACATCAAATAGTGGATTGTTCAGGACATTCTCTTTATTTCATTCCACCAAACTCAACCTCTGTTATTACTTACCTTGGTCATTTTAAATCCACCATTGTTTTCATCTATATTTACTACCTACCTTCGGGGCCAGGCAAAATGCTGTATTTGTTGGTGCGTTGCAGCCACCTGTAGATCAGAGGAACAGTGTGAAACCAAAGGCAGGAACTTGTATAGCGTTACCTGCATGCTTGTGTGCATGCTTGTGCATCCTCGTGTGTGTGTGTGTGTGTGTTTGTGTGTGTGTGTGTTTTTAACCCAGAGTAAGTAAAATATCTATGCTGTCCTTTCCAAACAAGTCAATTGCTTCATATTTAGGTATCACTCAGGATTCTCTGTTCAGGCTCCACAACGATCCAGAACAGACTTCAGACTTCAGAAAAAGAAAAAGTATTATCCCTATTATTTCTTCCTGTCACTGGTCCCCTTTTAATATTATATTATATTTGAATAAAAAGCACTGCATGGTCTCATCTCAGCATACAGAGTGTAATACTGAATTCCTTTCCCGAAGAAACCTTTATCAGGGCTTTTATTTGTCGCTCATTCAAGGACAGAATCATGAGGTTCAGTAACTGACCAAAAATGATGGAATCCTCTTTCCCTAATTAGATTTTCCTCCTGTCCATTCATCAGTTCAACAAAAGACTTAAAAAGACTCTTTTCCTTTTTAGCTTTTTTTCTGTGCTTGACCTCTTATTTTTATCCTGTGTTTGTCTGTATGTCCGTGGGTGAGTGATGTATTTGTCCCACTTTTTGGATTCATGTATTTTTCTTTGCTCCTCACTGTCCTGTAAAGCTCAAGTCCACTAAAAATATAAAAAGAGATTAAATCAAATTTCAATGAACATACAAAAAAATGTCCACCAACACACACAAATAAAGGGAATTCTATTTTTTTAAGCATGTCACAATTAACATTTATACTATGTGAGACCTTGTATAACATGTATGCATTTGGCTTTAATGTGTCTGCTCAAGGCAAGCTGAGAGGTACTAAGGCATCAGGGGACAGATGCCATGTGACCATGGTTGCAGGGATTGGTTTAGTGCAGATGTGACATCAGCAAGCCTCCCACTCCCTCCCTCCTCCCCTCTCTCTCCCAGTCTTTCTCTGCCTCTCTCTCTCTGTAACGCTCTGCTTTTTTTTCTCCTTTGCCTTTCCTCAGCATCCCCCCTCTCAGAGATGGCGTGTGTCGCTGCTGCTCGGGCGTTGGTGGCCTAACGTGCACACAGAGAGGACCCCCATCCCCCGATTTGCTGCATATTCTTTGGGTGTCTCTTCTCACTGTATCGTCTGCCGCTGCTGCTGTCTCTTAGCGCTACCCCCACCCAACCTCCCTGTGCGGGTGTCTGGGAGTTGGGCCCTTGGGGGTGGAGGGAATCAACATCGTGCTTCGCTGGGGAGCTGTGCAGAATTAGCTATGCCCTGCCCAGGCATCCTCTGACCGGCTGGATTTCTTCATTTCTGTCCGCCTGCGCACCAGAGGGCAACGTAGGATGAAAATCTGCAATCATGATGCAAGGTAAATCTATGCACTCCTTCTCCTCCTTTATTTTCCATGTTTTTCCCCTGTGTCCTCTTTCTGTCCTCTTGTGTCCTGCTGGGACATTAAAGCTAGTGAATCCAGTGAGATGAACTGAGCTATATGCATGGCCAGTGTGACAATGTGACCCATTGTGTGTGTGTGTGTGTGTGTGTGTGTGTGTGTGTGTGTGACGTCGTTTGTGACAAATTGAGATGCATGTGAGATGAAAGTGAAGGTGTGTGAGGTGTTTGAATGCAAAGGAAGAAGTGATAGACAGTAGTGTACTTGCACTTGTGATGTACTGTGTGTTTACACGTGTCTGTGCATGTCTCCGTTTACATGTACAGATTATAGTTCTGTCTTTTTACACTATGTCATATTAAGGCGCATGTGAGGGGAAATCCGAGCAGTCCGGGAAGCTGCACTCATTCATTCCTCTGCTGCTGTTGCTATTGGTGGATAACATTATGTCATGCCAATAGGACAAGCGGTGCTTAAACCATACATTATTTGGTGCCTGTGTTGCATGAAGCAAAGTAAAGGATGTTGTACCAAAGGTAATGGTGGTGGAATAAGGTAAAGTACATCATGTGGTGGAGGAGCTAAATCATAGATCTAACCCTGCATGACAGATGCTAGGCCTTTACTATTCATTAATGCCAACGTGGTAATGGAAGGTGGCTATTATTAGCAAAAGGCCTGCAGTCAGCCTGCCATGATATTGTACTCAGTTCACAAGCTACACAACAACGCAGATGTCACATGCTTATCGTAGCCTCTGTTAGTTACATGCACATTGCTAATTACACAGTATAGGCTGTCAGGTGTAGTTAGTGACATGTTTTTTGGATTCAAACGTGGCTGCTGTACATGTACTGCAGTAAAACCTTGTTGTCAGCATGTAGGTTTATCATCTCTGTAACAAATTAACTAAATGCATTATCTCAGGAACATTGATTATTTTTTTTATATATATTTTATATTTAGATAATCTCTGTGAAATGAGCATCTTAGTCTTTGATAAAATTTGTTCAAATTACCCCTTTTTGAATTGTAAGTTTATAACTATGTGTCAGGTTTATCGACTGTGGCTTGACATCACACAAGGTATCTACCAGTGCTTTTGAATGTTTCAACACTGTAACTACAAATCATACATACTTTACATACTTTACACTAATGCTGACCCTATAAAAAAGGCACAAGGTAGACTTATTTATTATTTTACAACACAGGGTTGTATAGCAAGATACAATTGTAGTTCACTTTATACTATTCACAGAAAGCAAATGTTATATACAAAATGATATACACTAGATGAATGGATAAATAACAGGTCATAGAAATTAAACTATTTTACATGGTTGAGTACTGAGGATGAATTAAGGAGTTTTACAGCCTTAGGAAAGAAGCTGCTCTGTAGTCTAGTGGTACAAAAGCAGAAACCTCTGAATCTCATGCAGCGTGGTACCAGTAATCTTCTGAGCAGTTTTTCCTGCTGCAGAGCCCTCTAGTCCTGGGCCGTGCACGTCCTATGCCACTTTGTGATGTCTCTAGTAAGGATGCTTTCTATTGCTCCTCTGTAAAAGTGACCAAAGGTTCTCTTTGATGCTGATTCATGGGTACATAAAACTGTTCACCTGCTTCACCTGTCTCCAACTCCTTTTTCCTAAATTCAACAATCAGCTCCTTGGTTTTGCTGACATTGAGCAGTAGGTTGTTATCTTTGTTCACTCTGCAAGATGATCAATTTCCTCCCAATATGTATTCTCATCGTTGTTTGAAATCCAGCCGATGATGGTGGTGTCGTCTGCAAACTTCACAACAGAGTTCTCTCTATGTCGGAGGATGCAGTCGTAGGTGTACAGCGTAAACAGGAGGGGGTTGAGCACACAGCCCTGGGGGGCTCCGGTATTGAGCACTAGTGTGGAGGAGGTGTGAGGTCTGTTTGTGAGGATGCCTAATATCCCAAGCCAAGAGTGCTAAGTTTGTCAATCAGTTTCATGGGAGAGATTGTGTTGAATGCTGACATTGATTTTCTTGTATGATAATCAACTTGCCAACCTTCTCAAGATAGGCGATCCACTACATGGACACAATTAAAGGATGCACCGTGCGTAATCCAGCCACATTTTAAAACCAATAATAGGGGAAGTTAGACATTGTAGAAGCTACACAACAACGCAGATGTCACATGCTTATCGTAGCCTCTGTTAGCTACATGCACATTGCTAATTACACAGTATAGGCTGTCAGGTGTAGTGACAGCCTATACTGTGTTAGCGACATGTTTTTTCGGATTCAAACGTGGCTGCTATACATGTTCTGCAGTAAAACCTTGTCAGCATGTAGGTTTATCATCTCTGTAACAAATTAACTAAATGCATTATCTCAGGAACATTGATTATCATCTATTTAGATAATCTCTGTGAAATGAGCACAGCTGAGAAGTTAGACATTATAGAAAAGGGAGGAATTAAAGTATAATATATATAAAAAGTATTAATCGGTAGGTGGTGATAATTTGTTTGCCAACTACCAAATAAGAGGTTTAGTCTGTAACTTACACAATGTTAAAATCTCTTCTACAGTTTCAAACTATCAAGTAAAAAATAGAATAAAGGTAAAAACAGCAATACATAAAAGAAAATACTACACATACAGGAGGCACGCAGGTACTCACATTTCTTGGTGTGCCTTAAATTTTTTTGTTAAAGTGTAGAGACTGGAGTGCATGCAAAGTCTACAGTTTTTAGCAAATCTGTCCTGGACATTGTTCAGAACTAGTTGGTCCCAACCTTGGCTGTGTTGCTCTTTTGTTTCCTCTTTGTTTCAAATCTCTATCACTGGCAAATGAGGCATGGTGTTGTTAAGCAGGCAACATTACTGTGGCAGAGGTTGGTGTGTGAAGAATGGCAAGAGTTGAATTTACACACCTATGCACAACTGACCACCAGCATGGAGAACTGATAGTCTGTCTGTTTTAGGAATGTACAAGAATTGTGGGAAGCAGTGACAGAAGGGACTGTTTCTGGAGGTCTTGTCACTAGTTTGTTCAGATATTTATTGGAAATTGTGAGGGAGTCTTTTCAGAGCTGTGTTTTCAGAAAACCATACCCACAGGATGAACAGTCTGAAGTTTCATTCTTGGCCTTATAAATCATAGTTTGACAAATAAAAGTCAAAGTCCACTTGCGACATTTCTTCTGGACCTTTCATTCACATCTGATAGCACTGTTTTCCCTATGATTTTTTTCAGCAGGGGCAGGCCTAACCCCCCACAGAGTTTGCTTATCTGGACCATTATTTCACGATATAGCTGTAATTAGTTGGCTATTATTATGAATAGAGAATAATGTTAATGATGAATGTTCTTTTAAACTGTAAAATCTCTCTGACTTAATGTCAAGATGAAATTCATAACACGGTGAGATAGATGGGGACAAATGGCTGTCTAGAAATTTGGGAATCGGTCTGAACAACTAAAAGCATGATACTTTGCATTTGAAACCTTATTTTGAAAGTGGAATGATGGTGCTAAAGAACAATCACGTTATGCTATAGTGAAAAAGCAGAAATGTAAAGGACATGCCGTTTGTAGTCAGCAGCTTATTTCTGTGAATTAGCGAGAATAAGATCCAAACTTAACTAGATTGCTAATATCAATAATTACAAAAATCCCTCTGTTTAATGAGTGTTGTAGGGCTCTCCTCAGGCAAAATTTGTAAATGGGTTTCAAAAGCAACAGTCCTACTCTGATGCGCAATGTGATCAAACTGCACAATGTGATCAAAGAATCTGATTGTGATCTGACCAGGATCTATTTCTACTCCTTATTACACAAGACACATTCTGGTTAGGACTGGACAGAAGGCTGGCTGTTCAGAGCTATCTCCACTGATGAAGAGCCATGATGCAGGAATAATCTGTGCTATTGAGAAGCCCAGCTAACTACCAATACATCACAGGTCCTCACATGTCCATAGGTTTATGAATGTTGATCAAATGCCGGGACGCGCACACGATTTATTGTGAGCATGCTTTATTGTGAGCATGTGTTAAAGTGTCCTTATAATCAATTTGTTTAACAAGGGAGAAAAAAAAGTCCACAAGACATTGGGATTGATCTTACAACTCCCCCAGCTGGAAACCAACTGAGCAAAACATGCATACGAGTACCCTAGAGTTTGAACTTATTTGGCTATGTTCCAACCTGCCATGTAACTGATGCCAGACTTATTTGCCGAAACTGGTGTAGTCCTCACCATGAAAATTTCACATAAATCAAATGATTATTGTCACACAGGGCTTAATTCCTGTTGCCAGTAGGTGGCGCTATGTCGGAATATCAGCATGTAGATGTCTGTCACTCTTATGGAACATGCAAAGTTTTGTTCATATTTGACCACAATAACTTCC
This sequence comes from Micropterus salmoides, assembly GCF_014851395.1. Lineage (NCBI taxonomy): Eukaryota > Metazoa > Chordata > Actinopteri > Centrarchiformes > Centrarchidae > Micropterus > Micropterus salmoides. Next base: position 22,904,158 of record NW_024040485.1, on the reverse strand, counting down.
TGTTTCATTGTGAATTATCAAAATTCACCACCTTGCCACAGACAAGTCATTCAACGAAAAGTTTTGTTAACTTTTCATCATTCGCCATTGCACTGTCCAAATTTGAAGTCAATTTGACTGATTTTGTAGGAGGAGTTTGTTAAAGTACGGACCCTGTAAATGGCGAGAAAGGCCCTATATATGCACAGTAAATTCAAAATGGCAGTCTTCCTGTTGGGTTTAGGGTATGTCTCCAAGTCCCATATCAGAAGTAAATTTTCTCCACTTTTGACAAGTGTGCAAAGTTTTGTGATATTTCAAGCACATTTAGCCCCTCAAAAATGTTATTAATTTCGGTTAAGAATAATTCCTTTAGTTTCGTTTCAATAGGGTCCTCACAGCAGTCGTTCCTCGGTCCTGAGAAACATAAAATTGCCTTTATACATTTAACCTGAGGGTAGCCGAAGGATTGTCAATATCAATTAACTCTTTAAGCTTCATTAAGTCTCAAAAAAGGTTTCTAACAACAAACAGTGAAGTCTAGAGTCTCCTCCATCTGTCTGTTTTGTACAGACTTTCATAATCCCACTGACTTTGGTGGTCCTTTAACATCATGATAACTTCTTCCATATTCATAAAATTCACCAAGACAAAGTTAATTAATCCAACTCTTAAACTGTAATCTAAAAACTTGTACTAACTCCTGTCAGTCCTGCTGTTACAGACATGTCTGAACTTGTCTAGTCTATTGCTTATGGGTAATTGTGTTTCTTAAAGGCAGTAAAACGGCTCTAAAAACATCCATCCATCCATCCATCCATCGTCAACCGCTTATCCTGCGTATAGGAGCCAATCCCAGCTGACATCGGGTGCAAGGCTGGGTACACCCTGGACAGGTCGCCAGTCCTCTAAAAACATAAATATTGAATAAACAACAAAATGAAATAGTTTAAAAAAAACAAACTACTGTCCTTATCTAAACATGTGAAGCAAGCCACACAGCATACTTTAGAAGCAGGCTCTGTTATTAACATTGTTACAAATGTCCATTTGATTTTGAATGTTCCAGTTTCACTTCAGTTCTGTAAATGGTGAACATGCTAAACATCAATTGTGTGTAAATTATAACGGAAATGATTAAAATGATAAAGTTGTGATTAATCAATGATAAGTTACAACATTACTCTAAGTAACAACCAAATAGTTACACATGCCCCAGGGTCGGTGTAAATAATAAAAGATCACAGAATTATAATCACTAATGGTAAAACAACTGTTTTTCTTACACACTGCATATTTTTTTCATTGACTGCATGTCATTTTGCAGCATCGTAATCCAGTGGAGACTTAATTTATTGATATTATATATGATACCAACTCACTAACTCACCGATTTATTTTGGAGAACTTACACATAGCTGGTAGTGCAGTGTGTTAACATTGTTGTAAGCATGTTAGCATAAGAATTTAGCTCAAAGCCCCACTGTGTGTAAGTACAGCATCATAGATTGCTAGTGTTGCTACAAACTCTTGATATAAATTTGAAATCATCTCATCATTTGAAAAAAATGACTTTAGTTTAGTTTTTATTCATTGTACATTCATTGTTTTGTCGATCCGTATTACATACAAACCAACAATAAAAGTGCAGATGAAGCATCACACAAGAATTTTACCCTGCAACACGTATGCAGAAACAGTTTTGGCTTTGCTTTGCACGCACTGAATTGTGTCTTTCTGTTGGTTTTCCCAGTCGTCCTCAATCGAGTTCTGCATGGTGCCAACCGTTAGTGCTGCAGGGGTCTTGGCATCCAGTTTAGCTGATGGATTACTGTGGTAGATCTCTCCCCACTCTCCCACAAATCTCGCTAATGAAGTGGACACACTAATCAACCTTTGCTCATGTTTTCTTTCCATTTTATATAGTCAGGGAATGTACACTTAAGGGGATTGCGTCTGCACTGTTCACTTTATGTGGAGGCTTTCTCCAGAGGTCCAGGATGTTGTGTCCTGAATCAATTCATTCATTTATATCAACTTATTGGGGTTTCTTGTATTTCCTGTGTATCCACAAGAACAGTTTCATCCTTGTGTTACTGTACATCAGCCTTCTACTCTTCCGTGTTATTTGCTTTTAAGTGCATTTTAATGACATGACAGTTAACTTTATATTAGGCTTTAAAACTTTTAATTAATTCTTCATGATGTTGTTCTCCCTCTCTCACTCTGTCTGCACCAGGACTAAAAAACCGAACAAGGAAAGCCCTGGGCTTACGAAAGAGGGACAAGGATACAGACACAACGTGAGTTTGCTCAGACTCACACGCAAATTTTTACAACCATCCAACTCTGAAAGCAGCTTGTAATTACCTAAAAACTCATATGGTTCTGACCGAATCGTCTCTCTGGCATTGAGTACCAGAAACTCGAATTGCAAAAGTACTGAAAGTTGGCCTTTAGTGTTTGGTCAGATTTGTAATCTTTTTAAAATGTTTTTACTCATTGTCTGAATTTTATTTAGGTAAAGTTCTTTTACTGCTGTTTGTGTTTTGACATTTAACATTTGTGTTGAATTTTGACTTCTTTTGTACAATGGAAGAAAAGGGTATTGCAGAAAAAACATGTTTGTATTTGTCGAAGTAATTCTGACAAAAGTTTTATAATCAGTACCAAAACTCAGATATTGTATTGGCGCTAGTACTGAATTATTTGAAACGATACTGTGCCCTGCTTTGGAGATCCCTGATTTAATGATAAAAATTGAATGATATTATGATATCATTTATTTCTTCTTTCTTGTTACTTCAAGCAGGAGTTCACCTGACAAAGATGGAGCTGGAAGCGGAAAGAGAGGAAATGTATGTCCGTTTTAGATTTTCAGTTTAAAATATGTTTATGCCTTTAAAGGAAAGTTCTTGTTAATTACTACTTGGGTCCCATTTTGTTTTAGTTTTGGCCATCATTTCTTAGTTACGATAAGTTTGTACACACCACAGTAATTGACGAGTTCTGGAAAGGCGACGATGTCATTACAACAAAGTCTGACGGGGCAAGAAATATGAGAAGTCAGATAATCAGACAGGTTGCGAACAAGTCAACAGTTTATCTAAACCACTTTATTTGTTTCTAAACATTATTTCTGTAAATTGTTATGGATGTTTACAGGGTACAGATTCGCATAACAAGGGGTTTTTAACAAAACTGTGCACTGTCCATCTAACCACTCATATTTCTTGTCCTGTCTTTTTTATTGTTAGGAATTTGCCACAATTTACTTGGTGTGAGTGTAAAACATTATTTTTTACTAATAGGAATAATGAACAACACTACAACAAACCCAGATATTTGTTCATCGTTTGTTTATACAAATTGATAATTCACACTGACATTTTAATACTGACTTGTCGTTTGCTTTCTGATGTTCGCCTTTCATTATTCTGTGTTTTCTACATTTTATTGCTAGAAAAAGGCCAATGGAGCACCAAATGGTTTTTATGGGGAGATTGACTGGGACAGATATGTAAGTGTGCGCAGCCTACTACGTTTTACTTTTGGTAAATTATTTACATACCGCTTCATTTTGATGTTTCTGAGCAAGCAGCAACTTTGCAGCTTTGGTGTGAAATACTTGTGCTGTGCTGTGGCAATCAGCGTCATGTAATACTAGGTTTAAAATGAGTAAACACTGCAAATCGAGTGGGACCTGCATATTTGGTGAGTCAGCAGGAGCTTCAGCCTGGAAGCTGACCATCTCAAGCAAGACATCTGTGAAATCTGATCCACATTTATATGCAGAGCTCTTCAGAGGGAAGATTCTAATGATGCCTTTTTTACTGTGTGTGATGGACTAAAAATGACTGTCACTCTTCTCCTCCCACTTTTCAAGGCCTCCCCTGACGTGGATGACGAGGGCTTCAGCCTCCGGCCCGGTGACGAGGGTGATGATATCCTTTTAAAGCGGAAACAGTAGCAGCAGCAGTCTTGGGACTCTTCTCCTGCAAAACTATTGACCTGTTTGGCTGAGTGACTCATTGGATGAGTGCTTCTCAGCATTAAATAGGCCAAATCAATACTCCCAGCCGGACAGAGCTGTCCAAAGTTTTTGCTCCTGCAGGTGTCAGCAGCTGTATGTTTGAAATGGATTCATAGAGAGCTGGTACTGTGGAGACTTACTCTGAGCAGGATGATTTAGCTGAGAAAAGAGCAGGAGTGTCAGTTACAGCAGGTATAATATTGTTAACTGGGACACAGCACAGCGGACATCTCACTCCTCTGCTGCAGTCAGAGGTGGAAGAAGTACTCAGATCTTGCACCTAAGTAGTGTAGGTCTCGAGGATCATTAAAGGTTTATCTTATTGTATAATGTTACATCATTTTTTAATGTTACATGCTCCAAACAAGAACTGCATGATTTGCTAATTTGCAGCAATGACACTGTTCAAGATTGTATACAGTGAAACGCATAAGAAACCTTGCAATGTCCCATAAAAATGTATAGCTTTCCAAACTCATAATGGGTTGAACTGATGGACATTTTTCCAGTTGGTCTACTGCCACAGGTACTATCACTAGTACTACTAAATATTAACTTACAGTCATCAGTTATAAAATGAAACAGGGATGTGATTTTTCTGGATTAATCCAGGACCTGGTCTAGTGAAATGGAAAGGATCTAGGTTGTGTAAAGTATCAAGGATGTTCGTTTACGCTCAGCTGCCAATTCCACACCTGCGCAGTGTGTACCACAGGCGCTCTCGCGCATCAGTGGTACGTAACGTGTTGGGCAGTAATAGGCCTACTGCAAAATTACTTTTCCCAGTAAAGAGTAATGTAACGGATTACTAATCCAAGTAACGGTGCGCTACTGAACGCACCATCCCTGACGTGAATGCGCGACCATGCTGCAGCTCACCGGCACTGGACTTTATGTTGTTAAAGTCAGCTGTTAGCCAAGAAGCTAAAGTATTTATTTATTTATTTATTTCAAGCAAAATAGTGTGACAACAGAAAAGATACACAATAATAATAACTTATACACTTATGCTTGAAATGGAGTGGGAAGAAGTAAAACTTATTAAACCCCACCCCAGTCTATCAAAGAATTTATACATAAAATATATAAATAAATAAATAAATAATAATAATAATAATAATAATACCTCATTTAGAAACAGTGGTGGAACTCGCCATTGGTACCGCAAAGTTTCCAAATCCTCTCAAACTGTACGACTGCTCCTTATGAGAAAACATATTTTGAATGTTCACAGGTAATAAATAGTGATTTTACAAGATCCTGCATTTTTAATAGCTTTGATTTGAGAAAGAGAGGATTTGTGTGTTCAAAATAGGCAGCCTTGTGTATAATTCGTATAGCTCTTTTCTGTAACAAAAAAAGTGACTGTATTACATTTTTGTAATTATTGCCCCATACCTCTACACAGTAGGTTAGATATGGCTGTATTAAAGCACAATACAGGGTATGGAGTGCATTAAAATCAAAGATATGCTTAACTCTACTTATTATGGCAAGGCTTTTGGAGACTTTTGTTGTTATATGTCTGATGTGGGCATTCCAACTTAGCTTGTTGTCTATCGTTACACCTAAAATTTTTATTTCCTGAACATTTTCAATGTGTACTCCGTCTATCTCAACCAGTTTCTGCGAATCAGCTTGATACTTTCCAAAAAACATCACTTTGGATTTATCTAGGTTTAAGGATAATTTTCCATCCATTTTTTAAATTTACTTAGTTCTTTGTTAATAACGCTAATCAGTCGCTCCAAACTATCATTACTATAGAAAATATTTGTATCATCAGCGTACAATACACATTTAACCAATTGAGAAACATTGAAAATATCATCAATATATAAATTAAATAATTTGGGGCCCAATACTGACCCCTGCGGGACACCACAAGCATTGTCAAGACATCCAGAAGAGAGCTCACCCATTTGGACAAACTGTACTCTGTCGCTCAAATAACTTTTCACCCATTTCCCAGCAACCCCCCGTATTCCATATCGTTCTAATTTCTTAAGTAATATATCATGATTAATGGTATCAAAAGCTTTTTTAAGATCTATAAAAATTCCTATTGCATGTTTTTTGTTTGTTAGAGCCTTCGATATTTCTTCTGTGGCGTCAATTATGGCCATCGAAGATGTACAACTGGAGAACAGGGAGAGAGAGGTATTTTCGACAGCTGTAAGTAACGTTATTATCATTACTGTGTCACAGTCTAAAATGCAAAGAACATTGTCGTCCATTGTAAACTTTGTGTGACCAGCAAAAAGTTTTCAACCGCGAACAGTTCTACATTTATTTTTGTGGTAGATCACATCAGACTTTGCTGTGTGAATGGTTGCTTTTTAAGTCGTCCTTATGTTAAAGGTTTTGGCACGTTATTAATTAATATCTTGTGAATGGTTGTGACAAGGTTTAGGCTATATAAGGCCTTTTCACAAGGGTCGCTCCGCGCTCCTCATCAACAGACAGGCAAACAAGCGCTCCGCGAGGTAACCATGGCAACGGCTTTTGTGTGACTGGCGCGATCCCGTTAAACTGTCGCGGTCGTTCTCGTCTCACGCACACGCCCGCCCGCTTCCAGAGCTGAAATGTCAAATTTTTTCCTACAGTTTCCAACAGATAGAGACTGATCAGCTGTTTCAGTTTCCTGAAGAATATGTGTTTCTTTAACAGGCCACCAGGCAAACAAAACAGGCAACAACCTTTGCTGCTGTCTCTTATTCATTAAAAATCATCTATTAACTTCAACTGAACTAATTTGAAAGTTAGTATTTACATTATTTAGTTATAGACTCAATTATTTCATGTTTCATGTTGCACATTTAGCTGTTGAAGTTTGGTAGAAATGAATACAAAATAATAATTATTATAGAGAGGTTGCGATGGAGCAGTGGATTAGACCCTTGTCTTTGATTCCCACAGCAACACATCCATTAAATAACTTATTGTCATGGGTCCTGCTTTACCTTCCATGTTAGAGCCACCGCCAGTTTAATCGGGATGTCGGGTGGTCTCAGTATATTTTCCTGCTTTTTTGCTCTTTGCCAATCACATGCCTGATGAAAAGCCAACTATGAACTCACAGAAGGGCAAAAAATCGAGGGCAAAATTGACCAAATTGCTGAAACCTGGCCTAAAACGGCCTATATTTTATGTTATATCTTGCTTAGCTCTGTTTTCGCAAGACCAGAGTAGCAAAACAGCCACATCAAAACAATATATCGATGTAATTTAAAATGTTTTCCGGTATGGGTTGTGTCGTCATTAGTTGCACTAAAGAGATGTTTCTCTAAATAGCCAAAGTTGGATGTTACTTACCAGAAACATTCCGAGTTCAGCTTCAAACCGCATTTCTTTACTCGCGAAGCGTTGTCTGCAGCAGTGGAAAGCCATGACAATATTTAATCTTGTAACAGGCTAGCTGGTTAGCATGCTAACTTTAGTAGATATTGCCACAATTCAGTACATAGATATTTTGACATAATATCAGAATTGTTACTTCTTCAAATTATGTTGATAATGTTATATTTTCTGAATGTTGTATCGAGATATATCTTATATTTATATCTCACATATTGTACCTTTAAAGTACGGTACTTAAGTAAATGTACTTTCCTCTACAGGCCGCAGTGTTGTTCTGCATGTTGCACACACGTGAATTTGAGAAGAAATATATTTATTTTTGAAGGTCATGTTATCTTTAAATTCTTTAGAAGACTGAATTAGCCTCCATGTTTCACACTATTTATTGCTGTTATTTTACATTGTCCTTGACACAAGATCACCAGCTTGCAAAGGAAAGCAGTTTTTCTCCTCCAGCGACTCCGAGGACGACGAGGACAGCAAGAAAAAGTTCAAAATTAAGATCAAGCCGCTGGTGTCGGACAGTACCAAGTGTGTCCCTCCATCTATGGACGAGCTAAAAGCCTCAGTAGGAGGCCTGGCACTCTCCCCATCTCTGGTGAGCGTTGTGTGATCAGCCCTGTTGTTCTGCTGCAGAGGACTGAAGGGCACAAATCACACACACACACACTGCTGTTCATATTTTGAAATAGCTGGTGAATTCTCTCTGTCTTAATCTTACCTCTCTGTGTTTTTGTCTTTTCTTCTCACTTATCTGCGGCCATCTTGTAGAAGAGAAGTCCGGTAAGCCTGCCATTCAATTTTACATCTGTATCACTACCAGCAGGGACTGCATGGCATGAATTCCCGTTGAAATGGTTGAGAGAGTTCCTGTGATAGTTCACTTATAAATTGCCTTTATGGCTTCACCCTTGTTTCTGCACGGAGTTTCTGTCTCACAAGTCTTAGTGTCCTTTCTAGGCCTCAAATGACCTCACTTCTTTTTGTTGACTTATTTTCTGTGTAGCTACAGCTTTACTTGAACCTGTCTAGCAAAGTGACTGTGTTACATAATGCACTGTAAACATAACACACACAGAGCTCCAAACCTATTGATTTGGTCTCAGTGGAGCGTACATGCTAAGCGACCTGCTACATTCAGTGTGTGCCGCTGTGCGTGGTGGTCGTAGGTATTGTCCTCATAATCTTGAGGGTGTTATGGCTCATGTTGCATTATTAAGGCTTTGCGGTGCAAGTAAAGAGGTGTGGTGTGTGCAGTTTTTAGTTGGTGTCCATTTGACTGATTTGTCACTCACTCTCTGACCCAGGTCTGTTCTCTCTTCCCTTTTGCTGGTCTCAGAGACGCAGCCCGGTAAGTTTCTTACACCATCTGCTGGCTGTTTCAAGGGCAACAGCCTGACACTCAGTTTTCTAATCTCTGCTACATGACCCATTTTTAATAAATACAGTGCAGAAAGTAAAAAAGCAAAATAAGAATAATCCATCTAAATCAATCTAAATCAATTGTGATTTAGTATTAAGTATCAAGAAAATCTTAATTTCCTTAAAAAAGTAAAAAATATAACAATGTGGTGACAAAGATATATGCATTTCCGATGCAAATCAACTTGTCTTAATATGACTGATCTACTGATCTACCACAAAAAACATCATTAAAATTGAATGAAACAATAAAATGATTTGTTTGTATTGTATATTTTCACAATACATTGTCGGTATCCTCAATTTGTGTTGTGTGATTTTATCTTTTACAGGGGCAGATAAAGAGGAATTTGTCTTGTAAGTACACCTATTTGGAAATAGTTTTTTAAAATCTAACCTCCATTCCTGTACTTAGGCACAGCAGTGCTTTGACCTAAATGTACTAAACATACTTACATCAACAATGCTAACCTGCTGATGCTTAGCAGTTACAATGTTTATATATAAAAAATATATAAAAACATATTTTTTTAAAAAGTTTGTTTGCCGTGTTGACCATCTTACTTTAGAGTGATAGCTTGCTAGCATTTGCGAAATAGCACTACTATACACTATAAAACAAAGCAGCTGAGGATGTTAGGGTATGTTATTAGTTTGGCATGAAATAGTCATAAACCAAAGTATTGAACAATTCATTTTTGCCCTGTTGGTGGCTCTTGATAAAAATTTAAGGGACCACTGAAGTGATTCATCCTGAGGGGACCACGGACATCTGTATTAAAGAGGTCATATTATGCTTTTTGGCTTTTTCCCTCTCCTTTATTGAGTTATATATCTTTGTTGGGCATGTAATTGGTTTGCAAAGTGAAAAAGCCCAAAGTCCACCCCAAAGGGAGATCCTATCTCCCACAGAAAATACTTCTCTGAACTGAAAGAAAAGAAAAGAAAAATACGCATCGTAAAATGCTCTCCAAGCGGCTAATGCCATCAAAAACACTGAGCTACAGCACACACATCCCCTCTCCTTTTCAAACACTAGCTAACATTACCCTCCAGGCAGCCCAATGGACATGAAGTTGTTACTGTGATGTAGAGAGAGAGCTCGGAAACTCTTGCTCCAGTACATGTTGCTAAGCTGGTAAGGGGAACGTAAACAGCTCAACCGAAGCTGTGTTTACTGGCTTCTCATGACCTTCCCCACTCTGCTTCTGATTGGCCAGTAGTCCTTAACCAGGAGCTGCACATTTGCAACTCCCAACAAAGATCATGTAGAGGCAAGGTGTATCACTCCATAGCTAAATTGAAGCCTTCAACACACACTGTGAAAAGAGGAGCTCCAGCAATGTGCAGTATGACAAAAATATGGTGTTTTTTGAAAATGAAACCATGTAAACCTGTTCTGGTACAACCCCTAAATAAAATGAGCATAATATGACCTCTTTAAATTTTTTGGCAATTCAATCCAATAGTTGTTGAGATATTTTAGTCTTGACCAAAGTGTTGGACTAACATTGCCATCCCTAGAAGCTGAAAGTAGGCTTTTTGTGATAGGATTTTTTTCAAATATCAAACAGAGCAGCAGTTAAGTTTTTGTTATGTTACTCATAGGTGAAGAGATTGCCAGACCCAGACGCTCCACCCCTACGCCAAGTCCTGCACCTGAGACGCCAAGGTCTGTCATTCTTTTAGCCACTGACTCAGTCTGTGTGTTACTGGTACTGCTATAGATGTGCCTTGAATAATGTTGGAGCAGGAATTTTGAAAAACGCAGAAATAGTTTTTGACTGTTGTGTGTCTCCTTTTGCAGTGACAGGTTGTCGCAGAACGTTCCTGCCTTTTTTGGGCTGCCTTCAGAGACCAAATATGCCAGATATGATGGTCTGTCCCCTATCGATCTGACATCACATGAATTGATACTAAGCATGCTTTAAAGATACTTAGCAAGGGCGGTTCACAGAGGTGACCGTTATTGTTTCTTTTGTCGTTAACCAATCACAGTGGTCCCTAGTGAGCTATGGGGAGACTCGAGACCACGCTCAGACTCCCCACTGAGCAGAAGTTTTCCAACAGGAGGTGAGCTGGCATGAATGCACCTTGCTTTATCTTTATTGGTTGAGTAATGTCTATATGTATTTGAAATATTATAATCTATTGGCCTAAATGGTCATCCTTGTTGCAGCTCCTCCTCCTCTTCCTCCAAAAAACATTCCATCAAGAAGTCATTACGGCTATCCTTCGGACTCCGCTGGTAAATGTAGCTTTTAAAACAACATTGTGTATTAATCATACAGTTAAATCTCATGTGCGCTTTGACCCTAAATGTTACCTCAAATTTCTTGCAGCTGATCTACCCAATGGAAGGGCAGCTCGCAGCTCTGCCCCCATCTACCTGAACGTCTTGTCACCTGCCTCCTACCGAGGCTCCCCTGCCCCTGAACTGGATGACGTATTCAACATGGACAGCCCCCGCACCACTGAGGACACAGTGTCTCCCAGATGGGTCACTTTCACTGACGACAGACCCCCGCCGCCTGATGAACCTGCTCCCCCTCCGCCACCGGACTCCCCTCCCCCAGACACCCCCTCATCTACGCCCTCCACCCCCTGCCTCTCTCCAGGACCACCACCAGACGAGCCCCCGCCTTCGCCTCCACTATTTTCTCCCGGGTCTCCTCCTGTTTTCACGCCACCAGACTCACCCCCCTCCATCATGCTCGGCCCTCCTCCTCCGGATGAACCAGCCCCTCCCTTGCCTCCCAACTTCTCCCCACGTAATTCACCTCCTCTGTGCCTCGACGAGGATGCGATCGATGAGGAGGTCCTGCAGTTTGCGGAATTCTCTTCGTCCCCTGCCCCCATCAGCCCTGTGCCACCTCTGCCAGCAGACCGAAGGTCTCCTCGGGCAGGAGTCACATCTCCCCTGGTCCTTGGGGGTATGGGGGGAAAGAGGACTCCAGAGGGAGCATACCTGAGAGATGATATCCCAGACTTAGTGGGTTCACCCAGAGAGCTGACACCGAGCTTTAGGGGCACGCCCCCTCCTCTCCCTCCAACCACCTATAGGTCTATTATGTCTTCTCCGGGGCCATACTCAGGCAGCAGTGAGTATTCTGGTCTCTTTTCAAATGTTAAGCCAATTATGCTGCCTCCACACAAAGTTGGAGCAGTGTATTTAAACTTTGGATTGTCCTTTAGCTTGGGTTGTTTGAAAAAGTGAGCCTGACACTGCCACCAGTGCCACTAAAAGATCACACGGAAATACTTGAAACGCAGGTCCTCTTGCCTCTTTGCATTTATGTTTTGTTGGGTGTGTGAACCAGCAAAGAAATGTTTATTATCTGACTCATTTATCATGTAGAAAGTTTTCTTCAAAGCAGTTGTACAAGCTTGTAGCACCTGAGGCAGTGAAAAATGGCCCTCAATTCCAATATAATATAGCCTGCTACTTTGACTTGATTCTGAATAGTATAAAACTATTATATTAATAACCAAACCAAACCAGAAATAATGATTTCATAAGTGATGTAACACATTACATTACTGATAATGTATTAATGTATACATATTATTAATCTATAACTATTGTTATTGTAACTTGTGAGACTTGAAGTTTGTATTATGTACATGATGTACATGTATACAATATTTCCCTGGTGTAATCCTGTAAGATTGCATACGCAAATGAAAAATTGAATTCCTTATTTAAGGTCTCCTTTTTATAATACACAAGATATGATGTTGCTGTTTCTCTTGAATATTCCAAGGTGAGCGCTGACGAAGAAGCTTCAGTTCAGTGATCATAGATAGCACAGAGATCACATGTCGCGCCTCTGTTACAGGAGCCTCAGCAGCAGCATTCAGCATTCAGCCTATGTTACAGGGTCAAATGAGTGAGTATGGGCTTGTCAATGTAGGTTATCAAGTAGGCATGTTTCGCCACATATTTTTGGGTGAATCAGCACCTCCAAAAGGCTCAGCAGTGATTTTATGGCATCCCAGAACCAGAAGGACAGCTGCTCTCATTTCTTTATGCTCCTGAAAAGATTTAGAAGTAAGAGGTAAATTTTATAAATTGTTAGGTATAGTAAAATATCATAGCCCTTCAGACAAACAGAGGTTTGCTGAGCTGATAGAAGTGAATACAAATAGAATTTAAGTCACAAGTTACTGTCGGAAATACGAGGGTGTGGGGTGAGGGTGTTGGCATACAGTGCTCGCTCTGTGAACAGTGTCGTGAGTAGAAATGTTGGAGATGTTGCTGAATGAAAATCTTTCTCACTGTGATCTGAAGGCAGTGCTAACCACAGACACTGGTATGTGCCGCAGGCCCCTCGTCTCCAGCCCGTCCTGCCACACCTCAGTCTCGAGGCAGTCCAGTCCCTCCGCCTCCTCCTCCTCGACCGTCCTCACGACCGAAGCTGCCTCCCGGGAAACCAATCACAGATCTGGTACATGTGAACCGCCTTTCATTTCTCTGACTCTGTTCGCTTTTCTCTCCTTTTATGCCTGACACTGATTAATAATTTTGTATGTTCCGTGATAAAAGAAAGCATTTGTCTTCCTGTTGTTGCTGTGTTGTTCACTGTAATCAAAGTCTGTGTTGTTATGTACTGTCTCCAGTCTCGGCCCTTCAGTCCGCCGGTTTCAGGCAGCCCCCCACCTCTGGCCCCCCTGGCCCGGGCAGAGAGCTCTTCCTCTATCTCCTCCATTACCTTGCAGAGTGCAGCATCTACTCCAACCTTAGGAAGGGACCTTAACACGTCCACCGCAGGTACACTACCAGCAAGTCCTCTTGCTTGTCTTATTTTTCCTTAACTCTTACATCTCAATCTGTGTCCATGTTTTCTGTCGCTCGTCATCATGTCCTTGCCTCACAGTCTTGTCCCTCTCCATGATTCTCTCCTCCTCATGTCTCTGCTCATTCAGAGGCCTCACAGCCTCTGGTATGGTTTGACCACGGCAGGTTTTATTTAGCTTTTGAAGGTGAGTCGAGCCAGAACGCTAGTCCCACTAGTGCATGGACTGATCGCATCTGCCCTCATTTCACTGCTGTCCTGTCCATGCTCATGTTCACTGAGCCAGAATATTGCTGCCCATCCCATCCCATGTCCTGCTCACTCACCTAGAATCTGGTTTCTAGATGGATTGTTGAGTTTTGATTTTGTCTGTTTGCTTTTGTGTGTTTATACTCCCCTATCATCTGCGTATAAAACCATAGCTGAACATCTGAGCATATAGGGAATGACACAAGAGAATAGATCTAGCTACGCTAATCTAAGGGTAGATTTTAAAGGTGTCTTTTGTGTTTGCGTTTTTAACAGGGTGTTCCAGAGGACCCAGTCCGCTCACCATGGGACCTCAGGACACTCTGCCAGTGGCAGCTGCCTTCACAGAAACCATCAACGCCTACTTCAAAGGCGCGGACCCCAGCAAGTAGGCCCTCATTTCAATGTTTTGGACAATGTGACCAATACAAATGCAATGACAAGTATTCTATACTAAAGGGATTCTTAGAATGTATATTTTTTGGTCTCTGACACGTTGTCCCCCTCTGTCCCAGATGTGCTGTGAAGATCACAGGGGAAATGGTGCTGTCCTTCCCTGCAGGCATAACCAGACATTTTTCCAGCCACCCAACTCAACCCATCCTCACCTTTAGCATCAGCAATTACAGCCGACTGGAGCAGGTCCTCCCCAATCCACAGCTGCTGTGCTGGTATGAATAACATTTCAGGCACACACATAATATAAATATCTAATTATGGTGCTCACACAGTTCATGGAGTACCTTATGAGTACCTCTTATCCCTCAGTGATTCCACAACGGACAGTGTAGACACCAAGGAGTTCTGGGTGAATATGCCTAACTTGATGAGCCATCTGAAAAAAGTGGCTGAACAGAAGCCTCAGGCGACATACTACAACGTGGACATGATCAAATATCAGGTATCAAATATCTGTTTCTCTGTGTATCTAGTATCTGTCCATCTAACAATAGACTTTATCCATCCATATATCTCACTGGTTTGTGTTTCTGTGTGTCTCAGGTGTCAGCAGCGGGGATCCAGTCTACTCCTCTGAACCTGGCAGTGAGTTGGCGAGGCGATGCCACCAACACAGACCTTAGAATAGACTACAAATACAACACCGAGGCCATGGCCGCCCCAATGCCACTACACAACATCAACTTCCTGGTTCCTGTAGATGGAGGCATGGCCAAACTCCAGGCCATGATGCCCCCTGCAACCTGGTAAGGATTTGGTGCATTAAGGGCCAGCTGTAGGGGCTCATGTAGATGTGTGAAGGCCAACCAAGCACCATTTCCTACCCCTCCACAAAAATAGTGGGATGTTTAGATGCTATGTTGTAAGTTTCATTATCTTATGTTGGGTCCCTTTTTACCTCCTGTGTACTAGTAGCTGTCTAGATTGTAGTCAGAGTCTTGGTTTATATGTTGGAAACTGTATATAGCTGCTGGCTCAATGGCCAGTGCTTGACCAGTAATAGAGATATGAGTGTGTTTAAATTATTTTTGAGCTTCAGTCTGCACAGAGAACATTTAGATAATCAAGTTTTTCTGTATTTGTGTAGACATGGACTTGAGCCTAATTTATTTCCTGTGGCTTAATGCATATCAGACAACAACAATTATTTTCTCATTAAAGGAATCCAGAGCAGCAGACAATTCAGTGGAAAATCCCTAGTCTCTCTCATAGATCTGAAAATGGAGGTAAATGTTTATTTTTGTCATGTCCTTACAAAATCCTCTTGTTTAGCACACACTACCGTCCATCACTGGACTTTAATACTGAGATCTAAGTTATAGACAACTTTTTTGCCATGAGGCTAGAAGTTTATTGGTACTGACAGTCTTTAACTATCAATACTGTATCTGTGTCCTACAGGGGTAGGGGCTCTTCTGGGCCGGTTCCAGATGACAGAAGGTCCCTGTAGACCAACACAGCTGACAGTCCAGTTCACCAGTGAGGGGAGCACTCTGTCAGGATGCGACATCCAGCTGGTCGGGACCGGCTACCGGCTATCATTGATCAAGAAGAGATTTGCTGCAGGTCAGTTTGTGTGAGCTTATGGAGGCTGACTGTCTTAATTTTGAAACAAATTACTCTTTGATTTGGTCATCTAATTGCACACAGAATCTCAAGGCTGAACTCTGCTCTGACATGTTTCGTTTTGCTTCACAGGGAAGTATTTGGCAGATAATTAGTGGACCTGTTTGTGAACGGAACCAAAAGAATCAATGGCTTTTGACTGTGAAGACTATGGATCCATCCCATGTTTAGTCCATTTGACACTTTATCTTTAGCACTCATTAGAATCAGTGGTTGAGATTTAACAGAATACATAACAAACACAGAGGATATTTGACTTCATCATATTCAGCAGACTGACTGCTGCTGAGTTTATGCAAGTAAATACAAACCATTCATTTTGTGTCTTTGGAACAGCTATGAGCTTACATGGAGTAAAATATAGGGAAACTCTGATTCTTTGTTCTTGTTAACATAACTGTGGATTCATACAGTGATCCAGCCTTATTCATTGCCGTTTCCTTTGTCTAACTGGTTGTCATTGCAGATGCACTGTAAAAGATAATGTGAATAGATTATATAATATTAAATCAATCTTAAACAAGGTGGAAAAGAATGGAAAAAGTGTAGTATAGGATTGCTTTGCAGTTTTATTCCTGTAAGTTATAGGTTACATGGTAATATCTGATTTACACTGCCACCTCAAATCAGATTTTTTCCCCCACCATGTGTGACCAATCTTTATGGTTGTCTAAGCAGAATTTATTTTTCTGTGTGGACAGCCTTTGAAATGTCACAGCCCATTCTATCAGTCTTTGTGATTAAAGGTGACTGGTCAGTTCACAGTTCCAAATGACCCGCAGCGCTGGACTAACATCAGCACTCTTAATCTGAAGGTGCTTTTTATATGGAATTAAATTTGTGCTTCAATTCGGATTCGCAACTAGCTCAGTTAGCTACCGCATATCAGACGTTAGCTTGCTATCAACCAAGACAGCTAGTCTGCAAGCTAAACAAGTTCATTTTCAAAGAAATGTCCCGTCCCACAATCAGGATTGAAGCACTTATATGTAATACTATACTTTTACATGTACAGCCCTCACTACTACATTGATGGCATTTTGCCGTTAACGGGTTATGTGGACAGAGAGTTGAAACTGTCAGTAAATCAGTTACGGCACTTTGACCTGCTGAAGAACAAAATCATTACATTACCACTATGGGCACGTGCAATGCTGAGATACATTAAATTCTCCACATCACAGGATTTTAGTGGTATTTGTGGTGGTGTGTGAATGGTCAAATTTTGTAACAGTAAGGCGATACTAGTGTGACTGACAGAAGCTGCTACTTTCAGTGGAACAGTTCAGTTAATTTATTCTGTTAATGTTACAGAAATTATGTTTGAAAGGGCTTTAAGATGTAAGACACACACAGAGCCAGGTATGAGTGCCATACGGTGGTGAAAAGGAGCTTTAAGTTTCAGGAGAAAGGGGACCTGGGCCGACGATTGTAGAAGTTGCCTTTGATGCTGCTTAAAAAGCTGGCCAATTCCTTTGACCATGATCTTTGATAGAGGTCTTGACGAGTATTATCGGGGACATGACAGATTAATGAAAAGAAATGTCTATCAAAGAAGATGGCACTATTCATATCCCTGTTTTATTTTTCTTCCTTTTCCACCATGTTGAATAAATGTTTTATCATTTTCTAATAGCAATATTTAAAAACATAAGTGTAAAAAGTGTACATAAAAAGCTATGTTTCAAATATTTCTCTGGGCATATGGATGTGTCTGTGATTGTCTCTTGGTTTATTGATGTCAGCACTCATAATGCATTAGGTTCTATGTAACGACACCGCCACTCTTCATTTATTGTTTTACATGTGGGTTTCTTGTATTAAAAAAAAAGTGTTACTGAATGACTCCAAACGGTGCCGCATGAAATCTGCATTTGTCCGTCACCAGTCTTATCAATGCAATACCAATTTATCCATTTCAATGAGGTTATGATACGTGCGTTATTGTATAATTGTGCTTTGAGAGGAGACTTTTTGCCTTCACTTAAACCTCCTATCTCTGTTTTGCTGTTGTTGCACCTTCAGAAACCCATTGTCAATAAATTTGGCATGTATTCATTGATATTCCCATTCCATGCATCTGATATAGGTGTTTGACATTATCCTGTGTTTGACTTGCACACAAAACATACCTTAAAGTTCATTAATAAAACGATTCATGGCTTCATGTCACATGTACACACTGATGCTGTGTTTGAACATCACATTTTTTAGAATGTTTTAATGTGTTGACTCACAGTTTGGGCCTAGTTGTAATATTTCATTTAGTTTATTTTTATTTATTTAGTTCTTTCAAAGAAAAAGAAGTTTCTGTTAATATTGCTTGTGTTTTTCTTTGCCTTATTTCTGAGCATACACGATGTCCTCCAATATTGGAGGGTTTCTGTAGGTTTCTTTTTTTCTACAACTTTTTCCTTTCTCTCCATTAGACACAGAATATGCAAACATTTCATGTAAATTTCCCATCCAAAGATTTTGAAAGTAAATATATGAAAAAATCAATATAATGTAATACCTGTTTTACTTGGTAATAAAGAAGAGGAACTATGAGATATTTATCTCCCTCTCATTTGTTGAAAGATATAAAAGTATACTTTAGAGATATCAGCCAGATTGTAAAATGACTTTTCCTGTAAAAGTGAGTCACTCAGCCTGATTTCCGTTGGTGTATTTTGTTCCCATAGGGTATGGGAACAAAATATTATTAATCTAGCTGAGGAAACAATCTCACCACAAGGTCCATTTAGCCAATTTCTTCAGGGTAATACATGCCCATGTTGGCTTAAAAGCTGAGGTTCAAAGTTCATTCTTGACCTTGTAAATAGTTAAGCTAAATTAATCTGAACATGTCAATTCATGACAGCTGGACCAACTCCATGCTGATGAAGATCATGTCATCAACTGCTGTGTAGAATTATTTCAATTTAAGTCCACTTAATAGCTCTTTCAGGAGCTTACAACCACATCTCAAGGTTTTCATCTGCAGATGTAGTTTATTTACAGTTTATTACAACTGTTTACACACATTTTCAAAAAAATGTCTCCTTTTCAAAACTTTACACAAAATTCCCAAAACTACACCCACAAAATGCAAAATGCCTATCTCTTACAAAATGAAACACTGCATTCAAAATGCCATAAACACAAAGAAGAATATGCATCAAATGGCAAACACTTTGAAACGTTCATATGGGCTATATTACGTTTCTAACATTTAACAAAAGTATTGTTGTTAATTTCATAGTATAGACCATTTAGTATAGGCTAATGTTAATATATTACTTATAGTTACTATATTCATTATAATTTCATATACACTTTAACACTAGGCCACTATATTAAATCCAGTTTCGTTTTTGTGGATTAGTTTATTCTTTTTATTCTTCTTTTATTATAATGTTAAGTACTATCTTGTCAATTTTTATAAGAATTACTATAGGTTGCCGTCTTAACTCGCATATCCTATTATTTTGGTTCGCACGTATCTATTTTTAGGGCAATATGCGGGTAAAATACTCTGTAGAGCAACGCACCATCCACCCTGCACCACTCACGCTGCTCTTCTGCTTCTTCTTCTTCTTCTTCTTCCCGTCACTGTTACAGCTGATGTTCTGCTACTGCCACCTGCTTTACCGGAGGGGAGCGTAGCAAATATTTATTTTTTTAGAAAGGTATAAAATACGGGAAAATATTTAAACGGGATGACACCGGGAAAGAATGGTAAAATATGGGATAAACGAGAGTGTTGACAGGTATGAAGCAGTGTAGTTGACTGTGTAAACAGGTTCATGCCAGCAGGAAACCTCCCACTGACTGATGGTTTATGGTCGCCTTGGCAACACCAAGTTCTGCGGGGCCACTCTCTTCTTCTCGGTCCAAGAGGTCCTGAAATCGGTAAAAATGTGTTTCCCTCAGTCATGTTTCTGTACCCATATAACGCGACTTTATCTGTAATACTACACACTTGTACATAGTTAACCAAAATAATCGTGGGCAAGTCCAAACAGCTAGCGTAAAAAAGTTACCTGTGGTGTTGTTAACCTAACGTCAACGTTACCCAGGAAATCTAGCGTAGCAATGTTTGTTTTAACTTTTAACTTTTTTTTATTAACGTTATGTATTTGATACACGGTGTAGTGTTGGGGTTAGCTACTGTATTATTGTGTATATATGTTTAACTGGATATTAATTGAGCTAACGTCTATGTAGAAGTCCTGATTTTGTGGTAACTTAACGTTAGCTGGATAATTTATATAAGATAGAGCCTCTGCATTGGCACACCTGTAGAAGTATGAAGACCAGAGATAAGAGCCATACAGTTTATTGTTCTTTACCAATTTCCACTTAAATAATCGACTGACAGACGATTGAACAGCTAAAAGGGAAGGAAGGAGGATTTTCTACAGCTGCCCCTCAAATGTGGTAACACATTTGATAATCAACCATTACCAGTCTAAGCAGGTTCGGGGTAGGCCATTTGAGGAAGGGATACCAGTCTTGCAATGGGTCTGATGTACAATTTGCCCTTGACTTTGACTTTTCTACAGTCTATGTATTTGTGTTATCCTCCTGTAAAGACAAGCTAAAGGAAGGGGAAGCTGTCATGTCGGATCTACTTAAAGACAAAACTCAAAGAAGAGAGAAGAGGACAGGCAAGGCTCCCTCAGAGGGAGTCAGAGGCAAGGAAACAACTGGCAGGACTAACGTTAAGGAGTGAGTACTCTATGTAATAATATGGGCCACCTTTAGTCATTATTGTCTTTTCATCTTTATTAATCATACCTAACTGGCAAAGGTTATGACTGATATTCAGAAAGCATACCTAATACCATATGTTTGGATGAGAAGTTCAAGTCAGCTCTTCTTAAATTATTATTTATTCAACCACACTATGTTCATAGCAGGGCCATTTTACTGACAATTTCTACACTGTGTTCATGTCTTACAGCTCTATAAGTACTGTTTCGTGTGTGGATGAACTAGGACACCATGATGACAACGCTCGGATGCCCGTAACAATGGAGAACACCTATCAAATGGGTACAGTAACATTCGCCTGAATAACAATCACCAACTACAGATGTACTGTAGTTTAATACAGCACTGATTTAAGTTGGATTCTTTAAAAGATTTAGAAAAAAATTTTTACAATTTATTCAAGTTGGCCTTCGTTGAATATACTTGCAGGATACCTTGGATAACTGTGACCTGGATGACTGAGAATCATTTTATTTATTTTGATTTGATTAATGTCAGTACTTCAGCCTTACTACAACCTTACACAAGGGCACTTAAATAATGACATTTGTTTAGCGTCAGACTACAAAAGCTTAGTGCATGCTACTGGTTCTTGAGTGGTGAAAGCTGAACAAGACAAGAATATTAATGCAATATTAATTGATTTTAATCCATCATAGCTTTTCGATTGATGTGCTTTGCTTTTCAATTTCAAATGAATGCGTCACACTATTTTTCACTAACCAAAGCAATTGCATAAGGGGAACAACTTATTTGTCTTTGTTTTTGGACCACAGGACCTTACAAACGCTTCCCTGTTCCTGCTGTCACCGACATACTGAAGGATGTACTTACCAGTTACCTCCAAGAGGAGAAATATGAAGTAGAGTGGTCTCAAAAAATGACCAAAACAATTTGTGAGGTAAATTAAACTGAAAAGTTCATTCATGCAACATCTTTTGAATATTCTGTCCTATTAGTTTCATTCTTTGTATTCCCCTATCAGGTGATAAGAGCACGTGTGAAGGACCTCATGATTCCCCGATATAAGATTGTCGTCCTTGTGCACATC
The DNA here is from genome assembly GCF_014851395.1 of Micropterus salmoides. Taxonomy (NCBI): domain Eukaryota; kingdom Metazoa; phylum Chordata; class Actinopteri; order Centrarchiformes; family Centrarchidae; genus Micropterus; species Micropterus salmoides. The sequence goes on along the minus strand of NW_024040485.1, from coordinate 22,882,425 downwards.
GGACAACTCACCGGGCAGAGCATGCAAATCAGCAGCCGATGTCTATGGGATGCATCTAATGACACCTTCGCCTCTTACTCCTTCAAAAACAGCTCTCTGTTTGGTGTGGCAACTGTCTACGCTGTTTACTTTGAGTGACTCATGTAGACATTGAATACTCTGATAAGAACACAAGGCTCACTAGTCATACATTTCTCACAGTTCTGAAAAGATTACTGCTGTTGAAGAGTTTTTTTATCTGTGTTGTATATTTTGCCATGTGTAAAATGATAAAACAAGAATTTGTAACCAAAATTCATGGTGTTTTTTTATTTTTGCTAGCATGGAAAATGAAATCACATCAACAACAATCTTCTGAAGATGTTTTAAACTTGTTTTAAACTAAGAATGATTGTGGCCGATGGATGATGAGCCCCTTTGGATGTTCCCCTCTAGCAGAGCATGGAGAGGTCGCTCCTTCGACAGCCTTGTTCACAGCACACTGATAGTAGTGCCTGGTTTTGGTCCCGCCAATGACGGTCAATTGCTGGCACATCTGTCGTCTTCAGTTTTGGCTCCCTGCTACCTGCCAAAAGATACCACCCTTTGTTTACCAGAAGTCAAGGCTGCTATTCTGTAATTGTTCTCGTGAAATTAACCCCAAAGCTACAAAGATAAGTTCAAGTGACTGTCTACTCACCATCTTGCAAAGTCTGCTCTTCTCCCATCAGTCTTCTCCACCTTGATCCTCCACAGGTGTACACCACTGCCCGCAGAAATGCCCGGCCGCACAGCCTCAGCGTGTTTTCCTGTGTCTGAACCTGTGCTACACACAGCATGCACAGCAGCGTCGCAAGCAGGAGTAAGGATCTCATGTTGTTTCTTCTCAGAAAACATCTGTCCTGATCAACCCTTTTATACAGCGTCTCCGATGATGTCACACACTCCACCAAGTCTTCTCAGGTTCTTGATTGACTACATTTTCGTAAATGTTAAAGAGAAAGAAATGGTCTTTTATTTCCGAACTGCAGGGTTTTTTATTGCCATGGATTAAGTAAAGTGTTGCATAATGGATCGCTTCAGATATCTCTACCCTACATCAAACTGAAGTGATGGCTCTCTACATAGCAACATAGTGGAGTGTGTGCCCACTATCATGAACATAAATCAGTGATTCCAAGAAGAGTCCGTTGCATTAACCGGTACACTTGCTGTCAAATTGAACTGTGTCACGGAATAGAGTTGAAATAGTCATTACCGGGTGGGTGGGGGTGGTGATGCTAAACACCAAAATATAGTGTGTATTAGAAATGTATGTATGAGTCCACACTGCTGTACAAAAGTCCAGCTGATCACAGTTTTAATTTAAATATAGTATTTTGAACACGAGACAGGTCTTTTCAGTCAGTCTGAGTCACTTTAAACACTTGTTACATCGTAAAATGAACTTGTCTCATCCCTGTGACCACTAGGGACCTCGCTTTTGGGCTTTTGTAGGAGTTGTAAAGGTGTAATTAAAAATATTGATTATGGCAGTATTCCATTTAATTTTGCCAGTTTCAGAGTTCTGGGATTGTACATGCTGACTCTCTGGCATAGCTTACTAGGACACTTCAATTGACCTGAGCCATCTTTAATGTTAGATAAAGATCTGCTTATGGCATGGAATTAAAAAAAACGTAAGATGTCCCAGTATATACTCTGAACATGTTCGATCAATTTCCCTTAATCTGGATATAAAGCTGCATTGAGTTTTGCCTATGTAATCAGCATTGCTGCCTGGACATGTGAAGTCACAGTATACACAACAGACCATTTTAATACTTTGACTGTGGTATTTTAAGTGAATATAAAGTCTTATTGGAAATCTGTATTGTTATGAACTTGACATCTTTGGTTAAATTAGATAATGTTTGAGAGATATCTTTTCAGGATGTGCCTTCTAGTTTTTCCAGTAAATGGTCAATGGATCAATATTATAAATGCCACTGATGGGAGACTAAAACTGAAAGCCTGAAAAAGCATACGGCTCTGTTCTTTTTTGTGTCCCCTAGATTTTTTCCAGTAAATGGATCAATATTATGATGGGAGAATAAAACTGAAAGCCTGAAACAGCATACGCCTATGCTCTGTTTTTGTTTTTGGAACTCTATTCTTATAAATTCTAAATATAAGTGTCTAAAGAGAGTGATTAACATGAGTGCCATTTTCACTAATACCTAGTTTAAGTCTAACACATTTCACACATAGGCCTACCTATTCCTAGCAAATAGTTTTTTCTTTTTAGAACATATCAATGCATTGAATTGAATTGATTTAGATGTATTGAATCATTCCAAAATACGGGGTATAACTACTGTTTTAAAACTTATATATGTTTTATAATGGCATATTATTATAATATTATCACATAACATTACATGTTTTTTTATTGACAAGATACATACAAAACTCTTGTAGGGGACAAAAAAATATAAAAAATGGGTACAATACACTGTCTGTGCAAATGAAAGAAAGAGTACTTACAAACAACACCGAACAACAAAAAACAAACAAAAAACAATAAACAGACAAAAATAGTCAAGTAAAAAGGGTAAAGTAGAGAAAAAAGAAAGCCTCATTTGATACAGGGGGGAGATTTATCAAACAGTAGTTGCCTGGATATATCTTTTTCTTGCGATTTTACTTTTTTCAGTGAGGATTTTTTAAAAATCGTTTATGAACCATAAAAAGGAGGGCTAGGAATATCTCCACATACTACAATGGATGTGATATTCACCATAACATTACAATATAACTGCAACATCCCCTCGAGGCAAATTTTCTTTATACTGCAGGTGGGCGGGTCTCCACATCCGGGAACTACTGCTGACCCCTGACGTGACCCTGCAGGATAGCAAACATGGCGGAGGTAAGAAAGTGAAATAAATATTAGGGGGAAAAAATAAATGTACACCGGAAGACAGTTAGTTCAGTCGAACGTGTACATCGTTTGCGCGTTGTAGCTTTAAAACACGAAATTAAAAACCCGCCGTTTGCGTTGCTAGATAACAGCCGTTTCTTGACACAAACATGTTTAGTAAACTTCGGATTTAGCTAACGTTAGCCGCGCTAGCTCTTACGGAAGGTAGCTGCGGCGTTAGCGATGGTACTTCGCGGTATTGTTTAAGAATACTTAACTATCCATATTAACGTGTTTTGTGAGACACATAGCGGTAGTTTGGTGCTTGGAGATATTTTACGTGTTATTAGTTTTTTGTTATCAGTATTTGCAGGCTGTTGATAACAAGCTTTACTTGGACGCGTTAGCTAAATAGATGAAGGAGAACTAGCTTGTAATTTGAAATGTAAGTTAGCCAGTTGAATAAGTTAATCTAGTGAGCACTCGGCTGTTGTAGCTAAATGTGGTTTAATGCAGGCGGTAAACACCACTGCAGCTATGAGATTGATAGTGTTGTGATGCTGCCTGTATTTTCCCTCAGGAAGTAGTGACAGTCTTTTGTTTCTTTCCTTGTAAAACTGCAGTCAGGTTTTAGGGCACAGGGTCGGGCGCGCTTTTCCTGAATTCCCGTTCATGACCTACTGCCAAAGTAACTTGACTATGTTAAGTTATATTTATATTATGTACAGCGGCGAATCGTTTTTAATTGTAACGTTACATCTCATGGGATATTTGCCTCTGAAGCTGTTCTTTAACTTAATTTATGTCTCTCTTTTCCGTTTTGCAGCCCTCCCTCGGGAATTCGAGCCCAGGTACATAAAGTTGGAGCTGTTCTGTTGTTGTTTGAGTGGTGCCATAGGTTTGAAATCTATAATCAAACTTATATAATATATTTAATACCTAAAGGAACAATTTAGATCTGCACCAAAGTCCATAACACAGGGTTGTAGCCGGCCTTAATTCCCAAATTAATTGATTATACTTAAAGACCAGTTTAATCAAAGTATGTTGTGAAGTATTTACCATATGTTAAATGTTTTCTGATGGTTTGGTTACACTAGTTATCTTTGTGAACACTGGTAAAACATGTTTTTAATCATTATTTATTATTATTTTTTTAGTCAAACCTATGTGAATATGTCTACAATATGTTTATTCAGGCTAGGGTTGGGTAATAAGATTACAATCAGAAGAAGAAGGGCCTTTGTTGTCAAGTAGTATTGTACACACATTGTATAATTTGTTATGGTTATTAGGTGCTAGACATAAACATACAGTTGACACACTTAGATTTAAAAATATATAGATATGAAATGAACAGATGTAAGTTATAAAAGTCTCATTGACCTATGTGTAAATATATAATATAAAATAAAATGTAATACAATATATAAAATACACAATATACATTTGTCTACCATCAGAGATTTTGCCATAGTGTTTATACCCTGGTATTAGTCCGTTTAATGTCTCTGGCTGTATTAGGCCATTGTGGGCATGCGGGTATGATTCCTTTATGATAATGTTAGATGTAAAGGATTTTTGTTTCAGTGTGAGTAAGTACTTTGATTTTTGGCCAAAATAGAAAAATAAATTTCCATCTGGCTATTTTATCTGTAAGAGGTTTAATTGAAAATTGCAGTATGCTTATATATGTATATACTGATATTGTCAATATAAAATTACATATACTGGGATAGAAGATTTTATAAATACCTGAATATATCTGAATTATATATTCAAACAAAGAAATTGTGTTTGGGCTTTGGCTGGATAAGTAAATGTTTAATTCAGTCATATTTTCTGTCTAAATGTGCAATATTGCTTACATATTTGGGGTTACTTTACTAGGAGGTTCAGCAGGTTCCGATGACCATGATTTCGACCCATCAGCAGACATGCTTGTCCATGACTTTGATGATGAACGCACCCTGGAGGAGGAGGAAATGTTGGAGACATCAGATGAGACCAACACCAACGAGATTGAAGATCTTGCACGAGTGCGTTTTCATGCTTTGAGCTCCTATTTGGTTTTGTCAGCCTGTCTGGTAAAAAAAAGTTACTGTGTAGCTCGGCGGTTTAACAGTCTTATCAATCAGTTTGGTAAAAGTGGCAGGTTCCATTCCTGAGTTTTGCATTTCATTCTTTACATTTAGACCAAAATGATTTCTTTAGGATCAAATTGTGGAAGTTCAGTTGATTTGTTAACAATGTCACTATCTTTCAACAGGAAGGAGAGATGCCGATTCATGAGCTGCTGAATCTGTATGGTTATGGGGGCGGTTCACCAGCAGATGAGGATGAGGAAGAGGAAGAAGAACCAGAGGAAGAAGAGGATGATGATGAGGAGGATGAGGAAGACGACCTAGACAATGATGAAAGCAGCAGAAGCACTGGCGAGTTGAAAAGAAATGAGGTATGTTGGTTTCTTTTGGTTTTCATAAACTTATATTTTATGTGTTGAATGTTTTTTGTAATTTCTTCATTGTTTGCAACCTTTTTGTGTATGTTTGTATGTTTTCAGGGTGAGGGTGTTAAGAACTCATCAGCACAGGGGGATGAGGCCCAGGTAACCTCTGATGGTCGCACACGTTCTGTCAGGTCCCTTGGCACAGCAGAACTTATTCGCCCCCAGAAACTCAAGTACTTTGAAAGTATGTGCCATCTTATCTCACTTTTTTCTTGTTCTTTGCTTGTTGCAACTAGCAATTAAATGGTATGAAAGTTTCACATCACAATTATATTGACACCAATTATCATGGTTAGCATTGCGGTATTGTTAAAATGTTCTGAAAATGTTAAAAAAGTACTCATACACACACTGAAACCATTTTACCAAGCTACAAGCTATTAGCAAGATAGACAGACAGACAAACATTGACATGTTCCTTCATTCTGAGGTGCACACACATAACTTACCCCGCATTCACTATAAAGTGATTTTCTTTCATCAAGTTTCCCTCAGCACTCTTCTCAAAATATGACTTGCTAACTTTAGTTGATGCTGGACAGTATTAAAGGTGAGTTTTTAAGCGTGGTGATCAAACATGGTTTTAATGATCATTCATATTTGAAACGGTAATACTAACCATCTGGAATTTTACTGTGGTTTATCATTAAACCTGGAACCGATTCATTCCTAGTTGCAACTACATTTTATGTGTTGATGTCCATATTAAAAATATATATTAAAAAAATTATCTTGTGTTATTTAGCCGGTTAAATGTATATCATATTGTGTCTCAGGTAACAATGATGCCGAGGAGGAGTCAGATGAAGATGAGGACTATGTTCCATCTGAAGACTGGAAGAAGGTATGTAAGAACTTTGTTAATCCACTTGATCAAATTACATCTTGTTTTCATGGTATAAAGAAAACAGTGACAAGTGGACCTCTGTCTGTTTTGTATGGCGCAAGCAGGTGTCCTATTTGTAATGCATTATGAAGCAATTGTCATCCAATCTAAACTGTGTTTTTTTTCCCAACAGGAAATCATGGTGGGTTCCATGTACCAGGCAGAAACTCCTGTTGGCCTGTGCAAATATAAAGACAATGAAAAAGGTAAGCGGTTGTCTGTCACCATCTGCATATTTAAGCTGTAACACTGTGTCCCCTTTTCTAGGTTCAAAAGAACTAAAGATGGTAAAGTTGACATGGTTGACATCACATTGCCTGTTTCTATGAACTTGTCCTGTAGTTTATGAAAATGATGACCAGTTGTTATGGAACCCCGAGTGTCTTCCTGAAGGCAAAGTGGTGGAGTTCTTGACAGAGGCATCAAGGCGGACGGGAGAGGAGAAGGGAGTGGATGCAATCCCAGAGGGATCCCATATCAAAGACAATGAGCAGGTGACAGCAATTTATCTGTAGCTTGTACTGGAGGATGAAACTGGCCAAATTCTATATGTTTCTTATTGTGAGCCGAGCCCATGAAAGAAACAAAATCAATAGTAAACTGATTCTACTATTTTCTGTGTACCAAAGCCTAATATAGGGTATTCCTTGATACCATAGACCATCATTGTTGCCATGCTTATTTTGAGTCACTAAATCTTGATCACTCTGTGTCTGAAATGCACAGTTTACTGTTGTTTGAGTAATGTTGGCTTAAGAGGACAGTGAACAGTTCCAGTGAAATATTAAGCCTTTTACAAAATGAAACTATATATTTTTGAGCCACTTTTAGAAATTTGCATCATGACTAGGAAGGAATGGGCTTGGGCCTTAATGAAACAGGGAAGTCGGAAAGTGTTGAGAGACTAAAACCTTGTTTGGCTTTTCATGAGCTTGATGACAATAAGAAAAATGTTGAATGACGGCAGCATTATGCTTTAAATCGACTCACATTTGATCAATTATGTTTATAGCTTTTCATATGTTAACTTGTTTCAATATTTCTTTCCTTGTAGGCATTGTATGAACTGGTGAAATGTGACTTTGACACAGAGGAAGCTTTAAGAAGACTAAGGTTTAATGTAAAAGCAGCCAGAGGTACGTAAACAATCAAGCCACAGTGCCCTTCACATATTTACCATCACTTTTCTCTAATACAGCGTTCTTGGGTTAATAGGGCGTTCTGCACTTGGATCATCATTTTTTGTTTTTAAGAAGATTTTGCAGCTACAAGATTTAACACATATTCTCTCCGTAACAGAGGAGCTATCTGTCTGGACTGAAGAGGAATGTAGAAATTTTGAACAAGGACTAAAAGCTTATGGGAAAGACTTTCATTTAATACAGGCCAACAAGGTAAGACTCAGTGTTTAAAAGCAACATTAATTAACCATTTCTAATCACTATGTCATGACCATATATTGATAAGATTAAAATAATTTTGACAATCATGACAATGACTTAAAATGTATGTTGATGTGTTTGCTGTTATGTGGCTGTTGGATGCTCAGGGTTGGAATCGGCTAAATTTCAACCGTGTTGCATTTTGAGACAAATCAAATTAGTTTTCACAGTGTTAAAGTGTTAGATCGAATGACCATTGTCACAGACCCAAGCTATAATTTGATTTGTCTCTTATTTGGAATTGTACTGAATCTATCTCTTCAGATGATGGTAATAATGGTCATTTCATGTCTGCTGAATTAAATCTTTCAGGTGAGAACTAGGTCTGTAGGAGAATGTGTGGCCTTTTATTACATGTGGAAGAAGTCTGAGCGTTATGATTTCTTTGCACAGCAAACCAGACTTGGGAAAAGGAAATACAACCTTCACCCTGGTGTCACGTAAGTTTAAAAAAAAAGTATAAATTTAAATATACAGTTGTGAATGACATGGCTAATGTAGACAATAAATGTAATCCCGTTGAGGTTTGCTTGTGTTTGTTAATATTCCAATAGATGCTTAGTGATTCAAATCCACACTTAATAATGAAAACAGATTCTCAGTGTTTATTTTTGTTTTTTTTGTGAGAGTAAGCCAGCTAAAGGTGGGTTCTTTTGGCAGACAAATATTATGCATTACACTTTGTGCAGATGGCATTTGAGTGGATTTATATTGACAATACATGAGCGTATGTGGTAGGTTCATTCATGCGTGACTTTTAGTGGTACTGGGTAGGGCTGGGCAATAAAACAGTAATAATGATAATTAATGTGATATATTTTTCCTCAATAACAATATAACAAATGTTCAATAAAAGCTTTTTGTAATTAATTTTAATCACAAATGAATTAATTATTCTATTAAAATATTAATTTTGTTGAGGAAAATTGTCTGGAAAAAAGTATTCTATTTAATTTTAATCATGCATATTTTTTGAAAAGATTTTATCACAGTTTAGAATGTTGTAGCTCAGATTTGGGAAGTGAGCCATTGTTCGGCATCAAGTGTTTGTCATGTTCTGACCATAAAGAATGGTTTAAAACCACCATCTGGTTTATTCAACTTTCACACTGGACTAAAAATCAGCCTTCAAACTCGAAAGAAATAGTTATTTATCGGCATAATTATCAATATCGAATGATATGATATGAAATTTTTTTAACGGGATAACATTTTTGGCCATGTCGCCCAGCCTTAGTACTGGAGTGCTTTTACTTCAGTTCATTGCTGGAGTCTGTCCTGTGTAGAATCTGAGATGATCTACTCCTGTGAAAGTATCACATGTGGAGTTAGGTCTCTGAAAACAAACAAACCTGAAATGTGTTGTCTGTTACTTTCTACTTAGTGCCATGGTAATGGTAAAACACATTTTACTAGCTTTATTTTCAAGTCCCCATTTTGTTAAAATACAAAGTAAGAAAAAATACACTGTGCCTAAGGAAACATGAGAAGTCTAATGTGCTGTTCACAGGCAAGCCTGAGCACTGGGTAGGCACTTCTAAACTGATGTATGTGCATCTTATGTTAAATTAGTAAAAACTATATTAATTTTGTCTCTTACTGTAATTTATGGGTGTACTGCCAGGATCGAACATTACAGACAGGACCTTGTGTTAGTCCAGCCAAAGGAAATTTGGCTTGACAGATAATGTTGCTGTATGCATCACCTCCTGGATGTAACCGACATTACTGCTGATAACCACCTCAACAATCACAGCACCACACAGTTTCACAGCAGAGTGTTTAGATTGACTACTTGTTTTGCAACAAGAAGCTTGTATGAAATGCTAACATTTAGTGTACAGTATTACTGATATAGGACTCACCTGCAATTACTGTTAGGTTAGAATAAAATGACTTACTACATGCACTTTGCTAGTATTTAAAACCACAGGGTGTGTGTAACGGCTTGTGTGCTGCTGTGTCTATCAGAGACTACATGGACAGATTACTGGATGAGACAGAGAGCGCGACGTCTAGCAGGGCGGCGTCACCTCCTCCCACCACGTCCAGCAGCAGCGCCAGCCACTCGGAGAGGGAAGACGGCAGCAGTCAGAACGGTGAGCTGCTGAATGCCAAGTTACTAAAGATGTGTTTTCATTTTTAAATCTAAACATAACTAAAATATATTAAGATTACCATGTCTGCAAGTCTTTTTTTCTCCACCTAGTGATAAATCTGTTCAGCCTCGCAAACTTATCTTCTGATAGGTCCACTGATGTAGTTGTTACACTGCCTTGTATTTCATTTTGACATAGTAAAACATCATGTCTGCCTGGATCACCTAACATTTATGGTGACATGGAAGTGAAGATGTAAACAAATCTTTAGATGCCACTAATGAAAACTAGCCATCAATTTAGTTTAGTTAATCTTTTGCCCAGGTTTTAAGATGTGCGTGAGGTGTGATCTGTGTTTTTTGCATCTACCCCATTACTTTGGAAATGGAATTGGAAAACAAGCATTGACAAATTACATTTAAACATGTCAGCAACAATAACTGTTTGCATGAATTGTGTCCTTATTACTGTGGATATCCCACATTGTTCAACACCACACCTCCATTATATTCAGATGAAAGCAGAAATATAAGGGACCAATACCTCAACTTGGTCAGTCAATCCAAAAGCATCTGCATGGCTAGATACTATTCCAGTTATTTAGGTCATCCAATGCTTTAATCACTTTTCATCGTTCTTTGGCAGGTATTGCAAGCCACAACTCAAGCCACACAGTGGATGGTGCTCTGCTGCCCCCAGTGAATCAAGTCAAATCTGAGTCGGTTCAGTCCAACGGGCCTTCTCATCCGTTAGTGGAAGCTCCTCCTCCCATTTCCGACCACAACTCCAATGGCTGCAGCCAACCCGGTGCGCCCAGCCACGACCAAAATGGTTCTCTGGAGCCTCCGCTGGACCACAGAGACACGGCAATATCACATGAAAGGCCGGCGAAGAGATGCAGGACGGAGGCAGAGCCGCTGGGCCAAAGTGAGGTGGAGCCATCCAGAACACAGGAGAACTGAAGGATCTAGATCTCAGTGATGTTAGCTACTAGACACTGAATTGGGGTGAAACATCTTTCCTACTTCCCCTCTTGTGGGCAGAGGTATGGGGTGAAGAGGATGATTAAGATGAGCCCCTCATGGCCTGTGAGCGCAATGTCTCCTGAGAGCAAAGACTCTTTAGAAAGGTCACGGGTCACTCGAAGAACAAAGCCAGCCAAACTGCAGCTGGTCCTCCAGGAGGGGTAGTGGCCGCCCCGTCTCCCCGTCCCTCCGACACATCCATGTACTGACCACCGGCAAAGCTCGTCCCAAAGTACCGCAGCTCCATCGTGTCCTACAAAACATCTTCTACCCATCGTCTTTATTCTCTTTCTGGAGACTGACTGACAAAATTTTGCCAAGAAATTCCTTTTTCTATTTGTACTCAAAGAAAATAAATCACCTGTGATATTTTTTTACACAAGAGATATTTATATTTTTTACCAAAAGAAAACTATGATGGGTAGTTGCCGTTCAAGCTGTTTGAACATTTGATGAAACGGGACATATTGTAAACGATTGTGTGCTCAAGTTCATAAAAAGAGGCAAAGCAGGCAAACACAAGATGAGCAAGGCTGGTGCTGTCGCTGGCCCTCTTTCGTTGCACTTTGATTGTATGTTTGTCATCTTTATTAATAAGGAGTGGTGTTGAAACCCAGCAGAAATACACTTTCACTCCTCTTCTGAACCCACTCTGACTTTTGTCATCCATCTGTTTGTTTGATTATGATAAATAAACCAATGGGTTAGTCCCCCCACTGGTTTGTTTGTGTAAAGCAGCTGACATCAGTGATGTCCTGTATTATATAACTCATCATGTAGAAGATCGCTGTATTTTTGGATTTTCATGGTCAGTGCTTTGCTCAACGCTTTTGTTTTTACTAGACAGAATGTCCGTGATTTTTAATGTAAACTTTGTATAGATTTCTTACCTTGAGCAGCTGGTACATTTTTTACAACTGTCTGTTCATCTTTGTATTTTCTCGTCTTCCTTGTAGGCCATGCTTTTCGTTGAGAAATTTCTGAGATGGATGTAATAAAATAAAAAAAAAAGTAGCCATTCCTCTTTTCCCTCTGTTTGGCAGTACTTACCATTCCTGTGTGACCGTGCTCTATCGGCTCAGTGTTTGTAGCAGAGAGCCTCATATTTTGTCCATAAAAACAGCACCACATTGTGGTTGAGTGTTCTGCTTGTCTTTGATTTAAAAACTTGCGCTGACTGAAAGTGCTCAGTTTTAATCAATATTTACTTTACTCAGTGGCTTCAGAGCAGTGGGTTTCCAGCAGTTAAACAGGCCAGGTTGCCATTGGGGTGTGACCTTGAAGACTGTCATTTGTTTTAGTACAGTAGCTGTTCAGCTTAATGCTTAAGTGTTTTGCGTTATACTCCAGCTTTGAACTAAACATTCACAAATTAAGATAAGTTTGTCTCAGATAATGTTGATCCATGTAGTCTTTCCTTTCCTTTTGTTGAAAATGATTTTTTTTCTCTGTAAATGACAACATGAATAAAAATTAAGTGTATTCCAAATCTGGCTATGAATGGAATAACATTGGCTATATTTAATAAATGTATTAATGAGTCTGAGTTGTCGTATTGTGAATTTTCAAACTGCACACTTGAATATAGCAGAAATGCAACATTTCACAATTAGTCTCAAAGACATGCCTTATGTTAAAAGACTGAACAGGTGGTTGAGATCTTCTCCATCATGGCCTTCAAGTAGCCTCTTACTACTTTAGTGACACTGTAAGAAACGGGACAAAACCCATAGTTTTTGTTCTGTGCAAAAATGCATTATTAGTTCAACTGAAGATAATATGAAGCTTCAGCAGTCCTGAGCTAGACAAATCACGTGGGTGTATTTGCCTTTAGCATTTTTTTTAAACAGTGTTTTGTCCCAGAAACAAAATGTGTAAGTGTGGAAGATGGGCACTTTCAGCGAAGACTCATTTCAGCTGAACTTGAGAAAGTAGTTTTTGCCCAGAATGGAAACTGGGTCCTTTTATAACAGAGTATTCGGGTCAAGAAAGGATCAATTAAAAGCCTCCATGGAGAAAAGGGAACAATAACTCAATATGGCATGTGAGTACTGTGTTAAAATACAATAAAACAAATCCAAATCTGTCCTTTAATTTTATTGATTTCTTGAATATTAAATGCCTACATGTTTATATTTAATCAGTGAAATATAATAACAAAAAGTTAAGGCACTAAAATTATTTACATAAAAAATTATAATTGTGTCTCAGAAAAGTCCTTTTTGTGATTACAGACAAAATGTGCTGACAAAATACAGAAAATACTTAATAAATGTTTATAAAACATTTCAACAGCATGTTTTAAAATCGATGTCTCCACATACGGTTCACAGACCGTATGAAATGAGGCCTGGATGTGCGCAGTTCTTCAGTGACGGGTCGTGACTGGTTGTCGACGTGGTTTATGCATTTTCTGTTAAATTTGATGCAAAACATTTCAGAAACCTGTAGTATGTTCAATCTGTACACATATTACAACTTATTCCACACTTATAAAGAAACACTGGGTAACCTGGGAGACAAAATCTGATAAAAAATTTTTTTAAGGAGGTTTTGATTCACATTATTTAAATTATCCTTACTTGTTTGCTCCTGTGTGAAAATGATATGTGAGTACACCAGGCTCCCAGCAATGCTGTGGGAAACAAAGGATAACATAATCGGTTCAAAGACAAACAAAAAGCCAGCTCCACGACACGCCTATTGAAAGGGTGTCTGTCTTACCTGATGTTCAGACCTATGAAGTTAGTCCAGGTGAATATGTAGTCTCCACCAAACGCCATTCCGATGTAGGTCACAAGGATATTCTGCAGGAATCACAGACAGACTCACTGAACACACCTGCATCACAACTCTTCTCGGACCAACAGAGAGCGGGACTGGCATGACATGACTTGCCTTAATACAGCCCACGATGGAAGTGGTAAGCGCTGAGTTGTGCTGCGTGCACAGCATGATGGAGTACATTAAAATGAAGCTGTAGCACACATTGAAGAAGGATTAGACAACAGCAGCAATGTGGGATATTATCTATTAACAAGCGATGGATCTAGAATTTACCCCATGACACAGGAGAGCACAAACTGCACAACAAACAGTGGATCAGACCATCCATTATACTCCAACCCCTGTACTCAAACACACACACACACGAGATTATCAGCACTAACACTAGTTGTCGGACACTACGTTATAAACACCAAAACAAACTTACCGTATGCAAATCCCCTGAGAACCAAGCGTATGCCACAGTAGGAAAAACCATGATTAAAGCATTGTAGTAGAGGAGCCCATATTTGCCCAGCTCCTATGGGAACAACAGTGTTCAATACAGCCCTTTAAGAAACAATGCAGCAAAGAAGCAGCACACACACAGAGGTAGCACGAGTACTAGCACCTTGGAATCAAGTTTCTGCTTCACGTACGCCCCGCTGGCTGCTGTCAGAACATTGTTCAGCATTATGAATATGTATCCTTCAAGGTCAAAGGCTAAATCATCACTGCAAAACACAAAACACGTCAAAACACGTGACGGCATTCACACACATGCCGCCTGGATAATGTCGGTGTACAGCTACATTTGTATGTGGCCATCTCACCTGGCAGCAATAAAAGCACCAAAGATCATAGTAAACACTGTGAGCTTAACCGGTGTAGAGAACGTCTTTCTGTGAAAAGAGGAAATGGGATTGCAGTTATTAAAATCATCATTCACAGGTGCAAGAACATTCTTGTTGAATGGTGCTGGGGAAACGTGAAGCTCAACTTACTTAAGCAAGAGTCCCTCAAACACCATGGTAAGACAAATACTGAACCTTCTCAAAACTGTAAACATGGGTAAACTAGGGAAAAAAAGGAAAACATAGTTTAATTTGCTGTTTTATTTCATATAATAATTAATAGATAACAAGCTCTTACTTGAGTCGTTGTGTCCCAAAAAGCCCTGATATTTGATTGCCAACATACAGCAGAGGCAGTGGAAACATCTGGAAAGACACACAAAGACATGAAATATTAAAAGCAGCAGGTTTGATCTTTAACATGAGGGTCTTCTTACTATCATGTGTTTGAGTCCAAGCGAGAGAAAGTACTTCACAGTCTCACCTTGCGTGGTATACTCAGATCCATATCTGGAAACGAGATAACGCCCAACAGCTTCCCAATCCTCAGAACTACAATTGTAGCCAGCATCTGCAGAGTTATTGAAGCAAGGAGAGACTCAGTTTATCAGCTCTCTGTTTAAGTGAACAGGAAGTATCTGTGACTCAAGACAATCTCACCTGGCCGATTCCGACACATGTTGACGATGGAAATCTGGAAGACATTGATGTAATGCAAGTGAGGAAAGTGACTCAATAATGCAAATACTCTGTAAAATTTCATTAATGCTGCTTCCTATTTGTAGGTCAACCTCTGGTTCACTTCCAAATCTCTCAGAAATATTTATGCTAGTTTGAGGGATTTTATCACATGAGGAAAAGTTTACTTTCTGCAATTACATATACACATGTAAATGTAGCGATTCACCAGTCATTTACACAAGTTGTTTTTTAGGGCTAATCCCGACAGTTTTAGACCAAATTTGACAAAAAAAAAAAGGATTTTGTGCACTAGCATTGCATATTTTGCACTAGAAAATATTGGAAAAAACAGTGACGTTAACTATGTTTATTTTCTAAATTACTGTACATCAGTACGATTTTGACTGAGGTACTTGTACTTTACTTCAGCACTCTCGTAGATGCTACTTTATACTTCTGTAAAAATAAAACTATATTTGAGGGGCAAATATTGTGCTACACTACATTTATCTAAGTATTAAAGCTACCAGCTACTTTAAAAGGTTACACTTTTAAAAGCTACAATACGCATATAAAAATTGATGCATTGTTATACTGTAAATTAAACTATCTAACATTATATAAATCGGCCAACTTAAAATGAGCTCTACTACTAACACCTAGAACATTAAAAAGCTGCTTACACATTGTTGTCTAGTAACAATAATCCTATTTTATTATTATACTATATAACACTGACAAGGGTCATTCTTTTACAGAATAAATATGACATAATAGTAAATTGTAAAACTGAATTTAACAGCAGCAAAAGTAGAGAATTCAGTGAAATCACTCAGTTAATTACACAGAATTATCTATCTAAAGTTTGCTAACATTAGCCACTATGAGCTACTGGTCATACCAGACCAAGTAAGGCTGCTGCAACTCAGATCACTGAATGGAGACAAAAATGTACATAGCCTAGTTTGGTTGGTGGTCAGTCAAAAATGGTCAAATGCTGGCTATGGATCTGCTCAAAGTGTTCACACACTCTTCCTGTCCCAAACATTATGAAGAAGACAATTTTAAAACTGGTCCCAGTTTGTCTCCTCCCTACTTCACATCCACGTGGTTAAAACTGCCATGGGTCAAGTGTCCGAAAAGAAGCTTCCACTGTTGCTTGTACTTTGTACCTTTACCTGTAGCTGGTGAGGACGCTTTTGTTGACAACAACGATGAGAAATGAACTGACTCCGTAAAATCCCGCAGCCAACAGTTTCACAAATACCGTGGAGCTGTCACCGGATGCGGCGCTCTCGGTTCTGGATGAGGATCCCTCAGGTGACAAGGTTCTGTCGCCGACCTCCTGTCGACGTCTGTGGAGCTCTGCCATTATTTACGCAATGAGTGTCGATTGAGTTCAAACGGAAGCCTACGAGTCCTTCTGCACATGCGTATAATTACCCAATCGAAGCGACAACGGAAATGTAAATACGTGAAACATCTTGATTCTGCTACACACTTTGATCAATCAGGAAGATTTAGCACTTTGTATTTAGCTTTCCAAGTTATCAAAGGGTAACCTCATAAACTGAGACTGACAACGTCTCGAAATACCATGTAACGTCTATTTTAATTGTACTTTACATAAAAAGCATTGAGTTGAGAACCGTTACCATTTTTGAGTTGTTTTACTTCTATTTAAAGGCGTGTGTGCGCTAACATTTCACCACTGAAATAAAAATGTGTACGACTTATGAAACTGTAGCCAAAAATGCAAAGTTACATTTGCAGGAAATACACAATACAAGCGAAAAAAACAAACGAATTTAACTAACCTCGTGTCAGTTGGTTTAATATTCACAGTTGCTACTTTATTAGGTACAGCTAGCTAGATGTTTGTTTGAACTCTCAAGTCGCAGACTCAATTAAATGGTTATTATGGAGAACATAGTTTTTGGTGCTTCTGAGTTAAATTAATTCTATCCAGCGAATTTTATCTAAATTTGCCTAAATATAAGAAACACTTATCGATTCAATTGAAAAGGTACCTCAAACTATTGCCTTTGTGAAAGGTAGGATTTATTGCAGGGACTAGTTTTAGCTAGTTGTACCTAATAAACTGGCAACTAAGTACAAATCAAACCCTTCTGCACCACAGCTTCATAATGCTACATGCAAAGAAGAGTCCACAGCACATTTGTTTACAACTTTAAAATCACAGTTTTGATTTTAAACAACCCAACAGCCACTGGCAGAATACATGTAACACTTCTAAAGCAATTTATTAGAACAGGGATGTTTGCAGAGAAAGTTTCACCGTCATGTGGCTCAACAGTCCTACAAGAAACTGCTCCAGCCATCTGTATCAGTGCATCACCAGAAAGTCCGAGCACAGCATGTGAAGCTTTAAATTCAGTCCATGTGTTCATAAACCCCACACCCCACCCTTCCCCAATGTGAAATATACCCACTTCATTAAAAGAAAATACTCACTGGAAATGCTGACACAGGTGGCTGAAAGCACAATTAGCTTACATTACATTCTGTAGCTCATGATTGTTCCACAATGACAGCAGACATTTCTTTCAGACAAATTATGCATTGGTGCTGCTGCACTGACAATAAAAATGAACAAAAACAGCAAATATGATTTACAGAAGGGGCAAAACAATCTTCAGAGGACTGGTGCTGATAAAACCAAGTGCTTTGAGATCTGAAAGACATTACAGGTAACTCTATGAGCAAAGATATGTCCATGGTCTGTCTATCATACTCACCTAGATTTCAACAATCACTTCTCAAAAGACACAAAAACTTGCAGTGTGTGTTCAAGAATGGCAAGTTCATAGCAGATGAATACTTAAATTCTAAGTAACTAGCTGTCAAATTCACACATTCAACCTCACATTTTGCTGCACACACACTCCCACATACACCCTTAAGAAAAAAAAAAATACAATATTTGCTTAGTGGTCCTCAAGTTACAAGTAGTACAGTCTGTATGACCTATGAGGACCAGCCTAAAGATATACATTGGGCCCTGGGACACCCTGAAAACACAGGTAGCACATCTGGATCAGGGGATACAAAGCATTACTAACCACTGGTCCACCAAAAAAAAGGCAAGCTATCAAAAAAAAGGAATAGAGGCATTTACTTTCACTGCACAACAAGCAGAAAAATACCAAGCTTTAGTAAGAAGTCACTTTGCCTGGTTACCCATCCTCAATTTGTGCCTCGCATAGGGATGGGTTCTCAGGATCAGAGTAATTACACTTTAAAATGCATATTAAGCCATACTTCAGACATCTACAACAAGTTTCCTATGTAGTGTAGTGCTACCACATCAGTGTGTATTACAAGGAAGAAAAACTCCATTAGAACGCCTTTTCTAAGATGACCCCATAATACTGAGCTGAAGTCATGAGGAAAACAGCGCTAAAGCTTCAGGGGAAAGACATACACACACACTTCAACCTAATCGCAGAAATGCAGAAATCCAAGCAGCACAAAAAATATATATATCAATGAAGTATGCATAATCTCTGAAAAAAAGAAAAAGAAAAAGTATGAAAACATCCCTGCTTTCATGTTCCTAAATACAAAACTTCAGTGTAACAAGAGGTCCTTTTGCCGCCTTTTTTTTGTCTTATGTTGTCCTTTAAAACAGGTAAAATTTTAGTCCTCTGGTGGTGTGAGTGGTACAGGGATGACAGTCTTTTTTTGTCATTTAAAATCTTTTTTTTTTTCTTCTTCTTCTCTGTTTTCTTATATACTCGAAGATGTGGTACGCATGCAAGCCTCGTAGAGGAGGGGCCCGGAAGGGCTGATGGGTGGGCTGGTGGTGGAAAAGGAGCATTTAGGCCAGAGCTGGGAAAGCCTCAGGATCATCCACGTTGGGAACTGACACTCCACTAGCCTGGGGGAACAAAGACACAAAAACCAGTACAAGGGTAAGAATGCTTCAATTAAAGCTGGTATAAAGATCTTGCTTTTTATCTCTCTCTCTCTCAATATATAAAGCTGACACTTAATGGTCATGAGCCCCATATGATTCTGAGTCAATCTACACTTCCCCTCAGCTCAGAGGAGAGTTCAGCATCTTTTGGCTCGTTTTGATTTTCCAGCCCGCATCTTTAATGTTTTGGTTCACATTTAAAGCTCTCGTAATGTTGTTTTTAGTAAAAAAATCTCAATCAAAAATTCACCATCTGGCAGAAAGACAAAGTAAGCCACTAGCTGGTGAATATTTTTATATAATAGTACTGATCCTGCATTTAAATGTATGCCGATAATACTTAATATTTAAGTTTGACATACATAACTACATACATAACTATTTACTACTTACTAATTACTTATTTTCTGGAATGTTGTTTTCCAAAAAAAGCAGCCTTTTCATTTCTTGTTGTGAAAACATAAAAACAAGGAGAAAAAGTAAAAATTCAGTCCAAAATGATTATTTTAAAATCAGTAAATATCTAATTTAAGTAGAGCTGAAATCAACTTGGGCTGTAGATTAATGTGAGAGGCATTCTTCACTATGTTTTCTAGACCACACAATTAAAAGATTCATATTTGTTATAATTAATGATGAAAGAAAATCAGTATGAAATTTCATTGCTTCAGTTTAATTCATTCATACTTACAGTAAAGTTTTGTAGGGCTTTCTTTAATGAATATAACTCGACGGCTTCATCAACATAAATTAATTTAGGCAGCGGGCTAATCTCAAAATCTGAACAGTCGGGTGCAGAAGTTCAGTGTGACCAACACTCCCTTATTGTGCAAGGGACAGGGGCTTTAACCCAGGTAACAATTTTCACAAACTGCTTGAGCCAAAATAGATTTTTTTGTTTATGCTGCCCCCTTAATACAGCTGCGTGCCTTTGAGTGTGGCAAGTGGGAGAGCAAATGTTTTTTTTTGGCTGACAAATACGGATTTAAGCAGAATATTTCGTTAGATAAAAACCTGCTAAATTTTGTCTCTTTTTCAAAGAATTTTGACTTTTGCACTAGTTCACACAACAAGTCCACCTCACCACTGACATGAGTTCTGTCTGTGAGCTCTGCATCATGTGTTATTTCAGGGCCTTCCACAGCACGTTTTCCTCGTCAGTGGTTTTACAGTCTGTTCAGTGAGCTAAATCTTTTGTGAGGGACACTAAACCTTTGTTGTTGTTGGCAGCGACGACAGCTCTTATTGTTACCTTTTCGGACCGTCCTCCCCCGCGTGCCGGCCTGCTGCCTCCGCCACCGCGGCCTCCCCTGCCTCCACGAGCTCCCCCGCGCCCGCGGCCGGGGCGGCCCAGATCTCCAAAGTTGATCTCCAGCTGAGATGTGATGTCGTTGGCTGGTTTGCGGAAGTGGTGGTCACTGGACTCGTCAGCGTTGGCCTGCTGATAAAAACAGATGAAAGTATGTTAGACGTTAACTCGGTATGGAGAGGTTTGTTTTTAAACCAGTAATGAAGTGAGTGAACATGCGTGTTCTTTGTGTTTCTTTTAGTGTTGCTTAGCTCCGACACTTTCTTCATTTCCTGTGGAGCCACCCAAAATAAAATTGAATAAACCATTTTCAATATTTGAAGGTATTAAACCACTCACTATTTTCTCATGCCTGGTGCACACTAGAGGATTTTCAAATCTTAAACAATTTTTAAAAATGTGCGATACCACAGACATAACGTCAGAGTTAAGTGAATATTTATATTTTAACCTTAAGCATGCATACACCAGACAATTCAATCAAAACGCAGGCCCACACACACTTGGGAGTTTGTACTAAATGATTTCAGAGTGGCGATTACGAGGACTTGGGATCTCACAGAAAATCGCGTGATCAAACTTAACATGCATGGAGGCTGGCTGTCGTCGTCGGCTGTGTGCACAAAAAAAAAACAAATAAAAGAGAATAAACTGTGGATGAACAGATAAATGCATGGCTAAGGAGAGGGAATCAGCATGGTTTATAAATTTTATAGAGCGAGCAAATATAAGTTCGCTTAACACATTGGTGACACATCCCGGTCAGCTCCCTCTCATTGGCTGTTGCGCGTTTTTGATATTTCGTAAATATCAAACATGTATGACATTTATGATTCGAAATCAGAGTGCCTCTGATCCGGTCAGTGACCTTAAGATTATGTCTGTAAACCTCTCACACTCCAGGATCATTTGGGCCAATAATCCATTCCGACCAGCCTCAGATTGAGAACGCACACATGATTGTCCGGACAGGCGAATGGGACCCAAAATCAGCCCAATTTTCCTCTAGTGTGTAACAGGTGGTTTTAGACAGATTATTAACACTGAATGTTTTCATGGACTGTGTGGATGAAAGACCAGTGTGAGAGCTGCAGGCACCTTGTGGAAGAGAGTTGGAGGGTCTGCTTCCATCTCTGGGGCATCAATCAAAGCACCAACAGGCCTCTGAAATTTAAAGACAGGAGAAGGTTTTTCATTAATATAATGTCAGATCAGCTGGCGAGGCACACAAGGATGTGCATCCGAAACCAAGCACGCTACAAAGAAGACACCATACTAGGTGTGAGAATTTTCTATTTGAACACATCAATTATGAAAAAGAACAAAAACAGCAAGGCAGGTGGTCAGCTATGGAACAATGTTTGAAAAGGCAGCAGCCCATCGTCTGCAGTACTTCAATAACACACGTGTGGAGACCAGACTGGTCCTGTTACACTCGAAAGCTTCTGAATTAGCAACCTCCAAATACACAACTAAAACCAGAGCTGGTTAATTTATCGATGACTCAATCAACAGAAAATTAATCTGCTAACTAATCTAACTATTTTGATAAGAGATCTATTGTTTCAGTCAAACATCTGCTGGTTCCAGCTTCTTAAATTTGAGGATTTGCTACTTTTCTCTGCTCTGTATGAGTGCAACATGGGGTATTATTGGATTTAGACATGTTGGGCAAAACAAGACATTTTGACACAAGATGTCACCTTGGTCTCTGAGGAACTGTGATGACCATTTCTTTTGGAATTTTACAAAAACATTTGCGGAGAAAATAATAATAAAGCAGACTATATCTATAATAGAAATAATTGTTTGTTGCAGCCTTAATCAAACCTTTTTCTGTGCTTAAATTTCTTATGTTTGCCAACTCTACAGACAGGGGACAAATTAAAAGAACAACCTGAATAAAAGGGAAGAAAAACATTTCAAATGCAGATGCTTCTGTGCACCAGGGCTCACTGACTGGTTTGGTGAGTTTGAAAATGATGTGAATAAAATGCTCTGGCCTTCACAATCACCAGATCTCAGCCTAGCTTCATACACGGAAGCTGTAAGACAATGGTCTGCAACACCACATAGGGGTGTAATGGTTCCCTTACTGAGACCAAATCTTCCCACGGAAACAGAGAAAAACAGTCTTCAGTGTTGAAGTGTATATTTCCTGCTGTCTGCTTCACATCAGGCCGAACAACGCCCTTAAAGGGGTACTTTGCGATTCTTATCCAATACACTTTGTTAAATTCTGCGAATATTTCCTCATGGGTAGGAAGCTCTCTTCGTGTGCTCGGAAATAAATCCGGTTTTCCTACACAGCCCCTGGGCCTGTAAATTAAGCACAAACAAAGCTGCTCGAAGCGAGCAGCAGGGGGTGGTGGCGTGCTCAAAGCAGTCGGAGACAGAATGTAAACAAACAGCGGTATGTTCAAACGTGCTGGACTTATTACGGGACTCTAGCTGTGAAGATGACTGAGAAACAGCCACAAAAGGGAAAGGTCTGAGGAATTGTGAGACAAGTTATATAACCAGGCGAGGGGAAAACCTGTGTTAACATCTGTGAGGGGTTTCAGTGCTGGATAAATCTAAGAGATTAGAAAGGAATGAAAATCAGTGCTGAGGTTGCTCTGTTTCTGCTTTACAGGTGAGTAGGCTAACGTTAGCTTTGCTGTTCCACATAAACGACAGGTTCAGTATTACAGTCTTGTCTGTCTGTTGTCATGTTTGTGATGATCCCAGTTGAAACGACAGGTTCAGTATTACAGTCTTGTCTGTCTGTTGTCATGTTTGTGATGATCCCAGTTGGTTAGCTTTGTTAGCTTAGCCGCAGCGGTCAGTATGTGTGTGGTAGAGGAGAAATAGACGGAGCGCGTGTGTGAACAGTGCCCCGGTGAATAGAGAGAAACGGGTCAGCAGTAAGGCTTGTAGAAGTTACAGTGGCCGGTGAATAAAGACCGCAGCTTCTCGGGACTAAAGAGGAGCTCCTTTGTATTGCTGATAACTGTTGAATAAAGAATGAAGAGGTTAGCCCCAAAGTTAGCACTGACTTCGGCCCTGGAGATAAACAGTTGCTCCTGTGCTTCCCAGCTCTTATCAGTCACTGTATTTTTGTTAAACTATTTCAAATAACTCTCTAGTTTTTTTTATTCTGTTGTGTTTTGGATGCAGCATTTGTGTCCTTACACATGTTGTTCGTTTTGATGATGTTTGTTCACTAATTGTAACTATTGAAGGTTCTCTCGATAATCCCACCGATAAATAACCTAGACTCCGTATCTTAGATTTGGGTTTAGGAAAGTATTTTGCTTCAATATATATTAAAATATTGTCAGGCTTGTTGACACACCTTCTACAGTACTGCTAAAACATGCCCTCTTATTGAGGCTAACTTGCTCTCCGACAGCAGACTCTGTGGATTCTGCTATATTTCAGCAGAGTAGGACTGGTTACCACAGCAATGCGCATTCTTGAGTTTGTTTATCAACAAACTCTCTGCAGAATCGCATAGTATCCCTTTAACTGTGATATAATAAGTGTATATCATGGCCTGAAGTGAGCTATTGCTTTTATAAAACAGTTACCAAGTGTGGCAAAAAGAAAGTAGGCTAACAGATGCGCTACAATTTGACTTATTTCATCAACAGACATTTCTTTATGGATACAAAAAGTAGATCCACCAGGCTGCCGGTGGGCTATGACGGTTGTTAAGAAACATACATCAAAGGCTAGAATTATTAGAACTATTTATTTTTGAATGTTGCCGTTTATTGTGCAGCCACTACAAACTGTCCATCGTCAGTAGATTGACTTTGGTAACTTATAAAATGCTTGCTCATGTGTGCCAGCAGCAAGCAGTGCGTAAAGTAATAACACTTTAAAATTATACCTACTATAAAGGATGGAATTGCGTCTCACCTTGAGCAATCGTCTTTTGGGCAGGATATTGAAACTTAAACTTTATTGCAATATCGCAGACATCTGGGGCAAGTAGTGGACAGCTGAGTGTGTTTTCATGTGTGTGTGAGAGGGAAATGTTGAATCATGTAAAAAGCAATTCTCTCTCTCTCTCTCTCTCTCTCCCCCTTTTTGCCGGGTTAAACTAATTATATAAAAAAATCAAGGTATAACGGTAAAAAAACAAAACAAACAAAACGTGAAGACTAAACGAACGCTTCAGGTCTCCGTAACGTATGTGTGACGGAACGAAACATGAGCCTGTACAGTGCTGGTGTAGACGGCTGCAGTGGGTAAAGTGAAAAGCATTTAAACTTAACGGCTGAGCTGCAGCCCGGGAAAAGCTTTGTTCTCCAAAAAGATAACAGATCACCATACTCACATCTTCACTCTTGGACTTGTGCAGCACGTATCCTTTCTTCCACTGGCTGTCGGCTCCCTCGTTGGGCTTACGGATGTTGAACTCCACCTTGGTGCGCTCCTTGTCCTGCATGGCCTTCCACTCGTCCAGGGTCATCTCTTTGGGGCCTTCGTTTTTAACTTCTTCAACCTCATTCTCCCTGGAAAGCCAGCGCGCGCGCGCGCACACACACACACACACACACACACACACACACACACACACACACACACACACACACACACACACACACACACACACACACACACACACACACACACACACACACACACACACACACACCCCAATGTAGGACATTGAACCTCAAACTGCCAATCCTCTTAGCTCTATACATACTCCCTAATCCTGAGGCCAAAAGGTCAGCGACAATGTTGATCCCATTTCCACTGAAGCTTTGTGACGAAAATGCACATGCAGAGATACTGTTTGTGACACGGGGCAACAACCAGTGTGATGACATACAGCTCTGATGCTTCAAACTATGTTTTCTGGAGTCGTTAGACAAGATTCCTTTAAAGAACATTCACCTCGCCTGAAAACCTGAACATCTGGCAGGAAATGGATACTCACTTGTTCTCAGAACTGGCAGGTGCATTTTCCTCCCCCTCTGGGGTCGTCTCAGGTGCAGCAGTCTGTTCAGCCTCACTGGGAACAACAGACACCTTGTCAATACTGATTCACCGCCTCCAGCTGAAACTCTCTCTTAGGGGTTACTTTCCAAGCTTGCATTTATTTCACCTAATGAGTAACCACCAATATGTAAAATGTTTAATTAAAACAGGTGCACTTACTTCTTTTAATACTAAAAGATGTGCATCACTATCCTGCAGACAGTAACGCTCTGATTAACAGGCCATGTGTCTGCTCTTGAACACTCACCTCGTTTCATCCTTCACATTGCCCCAGTTGTTGGAGCCACTGCCACTGCGCTTCTCCTCAATTTTCTGATTGCTGGAAAAAACAACACACACACACAGACGGTTTAAAAATACTCACAGCCAACAATGAACAGTAATTTTGAAACCAACAGCAACCCTTGACCTCAAGTCTGGAGCCAAAAGAAGCTTAGTGTACATAACTTGGCGGTGCAGTACAGCTGATCCTAATCTGAGGCGTCATTAAGAAATACTTTGAGATGCCATTTAGGTCTGACTGTTGTTCAACAGTAAGGATAACTGAAGAGTTTAACTGCCAGTAGGTCAAATTAACACAAATGTTCACATTGCCACCTGGTCTTGGCAGCTCAAGATAAAATAATAAATAACACAGATTCAAGAATGGGATGCTTTGGTACGCAGTCATTTCTATTTATGGATTCACTTGTCTGCTAAGATCTCAGTTGAGGACTGACTCACGATTTGTCGTTGCCACTGTGTCTGTCAAAGTCTCGTTTCCCACGGGAGTCAAAGCCGTCTCCCCGGCCCATGCCCCGTCCTCTTCCACCACCGCGCCCACCCCGGCTGCCACCACGCCCTCTCGGGGGCCTGTCTCCAGAAGGCCTGTTGGACACAGACAGAGAGTGCATTTAAAACATTTCTAGACCTTGATCAGTATTTTACATGCTCATGTTAAAAGTAAATATCTTCTCTAAATGTCAGTGGTTTTACCATAAATGTCAAAGAGAGCAGCCCAGTTTCAAAAACAGATTTACAGATGGCTGTTGCTGAGACATTGACATGCATACACCCACAACAATAATGTTAAGGCCCGAGCTTATCACCATTTTAAAATATGCTCTTCGTCCTTCATCACAGCTACTCACTTGTCTGCAGAGAACTCGCCAACTCCCTCAGACTTGTCCTCGGCGGGCTTCTCAAAGCGGCGCTCGCGGGGAGGTCTCCGGTCCGGCCTCTTGTCCCCGGGTCGCCCTTCACCCTGCCCACCCTGATGCTGGGAACCTGGCTGGCCCTGCTGGTCTGGTCTTCGGCCCACCCGCCTGATACCTGAAAATCACAAGAGCATACGCAAAGGGAGTCAAACCTCCAGAAGACAGTAATTTCTGTTGTAATCATATCTTGATGTAGTCGTTTGTGGCCCTTAGACAACACTTGTTGTTAAACCACTGACATGCAGGAACCTGCTGTCATGCAATGTAACTATTTAAGGTCCTGATGTGGCCTCCTCTCCCCTCACCAGCTTTAACAGCATGTTGCACTTACAGTACTACCGCCTCTATCAACAGTACTGGGTAACTGTGGGCCGCCCTTTTCATTAACTCTGTGCTGCTGTTTGTCAACTCAATTTTAGATGACTGAAAACGCTTCAAAAAAGTATTGGCTCCGGAGAGATATCATCAATCCACACAAAGAGCCGACTGTCTAGTTCTCTCAGCACGCATGTGAAAATCTTGCGCATTTGCTTTGCAAAGCCTGCAGCTGCTGACAGAGCTGCGTTGACCGTGCATAAAGCAGCATCCACCAGACTGTAACGCAACACTACACCTTCCTGTCGGATGCTAGAGGAAAACATTTCTGCGACACAGGCTGGCCAGTGTGCAAACGACTCTGCATGTGGATACACCTGAGCTTCCCATTTACGGACACAGACGTCTCTCCTTGCCAGCATCTCAGTCTGAGAGGCTGACCTCACGCCGTGCTCACACCAGCAGCAGCTAACGTAGCTAGCAGGAGCTGCACATGACAGTTGATGAAAAGATGAAAAGATGAAAAGATGAAAATAAACAGGCACTGCACGTAAGCGAGAAAGCACGTGAAAATATTTACCTTCTTTCTTTAGGGGGACCGGAGCCTGTGCCTCCTCCTTCTTGTCCAGCAGCGGGTTCTTTCTGTCCTTCTGTGACTCCTTCTTCGGCTGCTTGGCGGCTTGAGCCGCGGTCTTGGTGGACCCAGCAGCGGCCCCTTCCTTCTTCTTGTTTTCCGCAGCTTTCAGGATCTCGAACGGGTCGGACTCATCGTCCAATAACTGGTCGAACCGGTTGGTTACGACGCAGCCGAAACCTTCTTGCAGGTGTCCGGGCATGATGGCGCCCCTTCAGCGGGATTCACCTCCGATTCTACGAGGCTTGATGCGAACAATTCGCTGGATGCTGCCACAAGATGGCTGGGAGAGCTGCCCCTTCTCTTCCGGTGCGAGCACCATCCGGGACATCGTGCAGCGTGCACCAATCTGGGCGCTGTGTGGCTACAATGTTTTTATTTACATTATGTAACGATGTGCTTTCATGTCCTCTTTTAGAATAATCCGGGTTTTAATTTCTGAGAGGACGTCACGTGCAAGGGAAGCTTTCAATAGTCTCACATTAGAGAGGCGACCTATGTGGCTGCAGAACATCAGGTTCTCTTTGCAAAAACACAAAAGCACAACTGTAGTAAGATAATGGGAGAAAAATATGCATGCATGTTACTATTAAATACATATTCCATTGTTTTGACCACAGAAGTATTGATATAATTCAAAAATCAAACACCAATATCTGTATTTCTTTAGATCTACATCGACGTTATATTATTATTGCTAGGAAAAACTCAGTGTCACCTTGTATAAGTCGGCAAATAAGTCTGACATCGGGCCAAATTTTTTTCAAGCCGTTATGTGACAGGCCAGAACAAAGTCAAACCATTTTAACTCATGTGTACGTTTAGCTCAGTCGGTACTGTGGGGGGACTCCTGATAGGTTGGTTGTCAGATTGATTCCATCTTATTGCGGATATATTTTTTTTCTCCCTTGTTAAACAAAGTGAATAAAAGGACACATTTGCACATGCTCACATAAAGCATGTGTTCTAGTGTGTGCGCGTTCCGGCGTTTGATCCGCATTCTTAAACCTGTGGACACTTATTTTCATTTCCCTGAGAAAATACAGGAGAATCCAATCGTTTACTGGCGGCTTTTTTAGAGGCTCTTTCGAATGTCCTTCCGAACTTTTCAAAGTAAAAGCTCTTAATAAACTCGACATAAAGCATTGTACCAGACGTTCTTGCGCTTTTATTTTAGAGGCACAATCAATTAAGAGGAAGTGATTATGTGAGTAACTGTTGCTGTCATGACTGAGATCAGCGCCAGCAATTTATTTATTTATTTGCTATCAAAGCAATCTGGCCATGGGCCAGATATTATTGCCGACGGGCTGGTTCTGGCCCACGGGCCGCCTATTGCCGACCACTGCTTTATGCTGATGCAACAGACACGCATATTAGAAGATTAAGTGGGATTTATCTGTTTATAAAAAGCATCAAATGGTGTGTTTGGGGCCAGCAGGGGCATGCTGAATAACAGCTGGTGGTCACATCTGACAAGTCTATCCTCTGTAAAGGCAGCTCTACAGAGCACTGAGAAAAGAAAGCTGTCACACTGGTTAAAGATCCATTCAGGCTGCATGTCACCAATGAAACCCTATGAACGCTTAAGGTTCAGTTAATTGGCTTTAAAAAGGGATTCTTAGATAATTTAGATATTGTGTCATTATATTTACACTGGTGAGTACAAAGATGTGTTCCTTGAACATAAAGGACTAATAATAAAGAATTTATGGAGATAAACCACAGTTTTGGAGTCAATTTTTTCTCTCTCCTGTAAATGAGCACAAGACAGAATTGTATGAAGTCAGGTTTGGCACTGCAAACATGACCAACACAAATGTATTATTAATTTGTTATTATTTTTTGCATTATGTCTGTAATTGACGAGGAGTCTTCAAAACCATAAGGTATTTCCTTATGGTATGCAGACTGTCTTTTTACTGAAAGAGAAACTGAGATAAATGTAATTTAGACTAATACAGGATAAAAAGTGTCTAATTGACTATCTTTAATAGAGACTGGGTGAGGTGGCTTTAAAAGGTTTATATAATTCAAATCAATTAAAGGCCTATAATGCTCTTTTAATGTTCAGATAAAGAGACTGATGCATTATTTAAAGAGGAGAGCCATAATCACACAAAACTGAAATGAAACATGCACATATGCAAACCAAATGAAAGTATACAGTAATGAAAATGAAGAAAAGTTATGGCTGCAAGCCTGCACAGTCACTCACATGTAAGTGTAATGCAGTGGTTCTCAAGCTGGGTGAGGGCATAGAGCCACTGCAGGGGGGCATAGATGACAAGGGGGGAATATGGACTGGATGATGTTGAATGAACAAGACTTATGTTGGGAAATAAAATATTGATAAGAATTTAATTTGTTTACGTTTGGTGGGTGCTTGAACTATTTTTGGCCTGTGAAGGGCGGCACGACAGAAAAAGTTTATTGTAAGTGTTACAAAACCTCTGTGCAGAAAGATGGAAATCTAATTCGGGGCTAATCTGTTTGTTTGACTCTCTGTTCAAGCTTGTTTTTACATTTGCTGCAGTGAGGCATTCCCACAAGAGCAGAGACTTAGATAATATGTGGAAGCAGGCAGATATACAGACTTAAATTAACTTTCATGTGAAATCCCTTTTGTAAAAATAATTAAAAAACAGACTGAAAAACCAATTCAACTGTCCAGTTTAGTAAGTAAAACTCTCTGTGGAGGATATTGCCTTGAAGCAGTTCAATGTTACTCTTTATTGAGAGGAAATCAGTGAATTACACTATACTGTCTCAGAAATCACCCTTGTGAATTTGCTGATTTATTCATACAATTTGTTTGGTTTAGTTAAGACCTCAGCAGTTTTTTACTTTATTGAAAAAGGCCACTCATTTCCGCTATTGCATCGAAATGTACAATTTGTGGTAGAAGACAGCTGACAGTTGTGTTTGTAGTCAGTGAGCGGAAAGTTAGTAAGTAGGTAATAAGCCTGTTGTAGAAGATACATGATACAGCTATCAGGTGAAGACACACAGGCAGGCAGTGGTGTACATTACAAGGATGAAGCAACGGATGAGACTCCAGCTGGTTACTGATCTTGCATTCACTTGATGACATTATTGTTTTATAAAAATGTAAAAAAACAAACCAAAAAAAGGTAATTGAGATCATAGACTGTATAAAAGAAGATTAGAAAGGTTGAGATTTAATATTGCAAAAATGTAGCAATGAACATGATTATCGTCCCAATAAATCTTTGGGAAGGTTTGTGGATGACCAGCCTTTCATTTCTAATATGAATGTATTCATATATGAAAAAGGCACACTAACTCAAAGACACAAGATTCAATGGTACAACTGGCAAGAATGAAAAAAAGAAGAGCTCTGTTAGGCCTTTTTCAGACTGCCCGTGCAGATAGGTTGAACACACAAATCCAATCAGATCACTTGCAAATAACTCTTGCAAAAAGATCTGATTTGCCTGCAGCCTGAACAAAGCCTTCTCGTTTCACAAACTGCACATGGTCCATTTCCTGAGAGTAAAATCTTCCTGTTTAAAAGACTCACGTCTACTCTATCTCACTGAGATACTGTCCATGAGCTTCCTTGTCAGCATTTCTCTCACTCAGTTTCCTTCTGACTACTTTCTCAAGTTCGAGAAGTTTTGAATAGAGGACCTCAGACATTCCTTCATCAATGTCCATCTGAAAAACAATCCAAAGTAAACACAGAAAATGTGAATTCATTACTTGTAAATAAAGCATCTTAAGCAGCACATCAATCACAATTCAGTTTAGTGTATAAAATACATCTTAATTGGTCCTAGTTTCTCTTATGGATATTTTAATTTCTGCGCTACTAAAATTCAGGTAATCTGAGGTTCACGTAGAACAGACTTGGTCTCTGGTTGCTCACCTGTCGAGGCTGAGTGTAGTTTGTTCCAAGGCCTGATGTTAAACTGTGATACTTTGCTCTTGGGTCCAGAGATTCTGGCTTTTGAAGAAACACCCAATGCTGTGAAAAGCCAGAGCAGGGACTTCATGTTTATAGCGCATTCATCATAGAGATGTGATATTTCCATACAGACAATACAACAGGTTCACAACATACCAGTGCCTCTGCTCCGTTGTGTGGTGTAAGTGTGAATGTGTTGGTGAAGATCCTAATCTGTTCAGTACAAACAGGAAACATGTCACAATAACATGAGACAGTTTATATGCAACTTCCAATCCAATGTTTAACAGAGACGAGTGGAATAAATAATCAATCTACCCTCACCAGCCACATGATGGGCATGATGAGAGTCCAGAAGAAGGAGGGGAGGATACCATAGGTCAGATTAGTCATCACCAGTCCGGGACATATTACAGAGGAGAAGAGCCCCTGTCACAGAGAGAAGGAAAAGGTTTGAGAACCAGTGTATAAAGGAGCTATGAGATGTTTTTCAACCTATCCTCAAATAAATGTAGTTTTCTAGCAATTATCATTAGAAAGGGGACACATTTTGCAATATATAAAGCGGTGCTGATTTTTTTCTCTTTTTCTTTCCATATCGTATGGTTCTTAAACTGTATCTGTATATAATAAGTTACTCTTGATGTCAGCATCTGTTACTTTCAAATAATTAGACGTGATCTTAATTCTTAAGGTTTTTTTTCTTCTTTTTACAGAATGAGCATACAGATGGACAGTAGAGAAGTTGATAATACTGCAGGAGTGGTGTGAGCTTTTTTACGCAGTGAAAATTGGTCACAGATGGGATTGTATGCAGGCTGAATACAGCATTATACATACATGTATTATCATATAGGCTAATGATTAAATGATAACTAAATATATGATATGAAATATATATTTTCCTTTTTGATTTTACCTGTTAAATATGCTGATCTTGTCCAAACCCAACATGAAACTACAGTGAAAATGAAAAATGTGGAATCCATTTTATGAGCACAACATACAACTATTTTTTCACACTTGCACTCCCCACTAACTGGTTTGGAATTACCCTACACCCTTCATTTGACAAACCCTCATGAGACTGCTTACTGCTCTCCCCTCCCATGACCTTGTGAGATTCTGCAAAGAATTTTGGAGTGTGAGCAGACGTCATTGAAAGAAAATAAAGTCGCTACTGTGCGAGTTATCTGCAGACTGAGGGCCAGACAAACCTGGCTGTTCTTGTGTCTGTTGAGCGCCAGGCTGAGCAGGTCTGATGCGTACTTGGAGGAGCTGTAGGGCTCCGTCCCATTTTTGTGCTGCATGTCCTCGATACTGAAGGCAGAGCGGCGGGCGTTACTGGAGGAGGTCCACACTATCCTGGACGTGTGACCTGCGGGACACAGCAGAGGCTCCAGCTCCCTGATCTAGATCCACAGAGACAAGGAGGTGAAACACATGGGTAATGATGAAGGGGATTGCGACACAATCTCACTGATGTGACAAAACATTTAATCTACACTGCCTCATGAAGTTGCCCATCTAATTAAGCTTTGTAAGATATTATAGATCATAACAGCTGCCTCTTTATGTTCTTTCTGCTTCAAATAACAACGGAAAGGGTGGGCGAAAGTGTTCATATAAAACTATTTATAAAATATTTAAAGTAAATTAACTCAAATATTTTGATTGTTTTTAAGATATGATATGGCAATATAAACCTAAAGATAGGAAATTTGTCAGCCTTTTTTTGAGCCATTATGTTTCTACAGAGGTAGCTATTGCTTTAATGGCTCTAGTTTTTATTAGGTGTCATCACCGTATTGAATAATAAAGGTAATTCTGCCTCAGACAAAAACAGACATCTCAGTTTCTGAGATGTTTTTTTTCCATAAAATATACTATATCATAATAATTCTTTCTTTTATAATTTATAACTTATACAGAGAGGTTTAATCCATCCCTAACAGGTTTATTTTGAACAAATCTGTTTAGATGCAGAAGCATATGTACTAAATACATGCATCTGCAGCCATACCACATGCATATCCTTCTACACTATGTTGTAGTATGCAACAACATGTAATACTGAGGACTATATATACAATATCAAACTGAGGGATTTGTTATCATCTTCTAGATATCATATGTGTGTGGCGTACCAGGAGAAAATGGCCGAAGAGGTTGGTGGCAAAAACCTCCTGCAGACCATCTGAGTTGAGGCGGTCCTGTTGAGTTAAGATACCCTCTGCCGTCGCAAACATGTTGATGACATTCCTGTAGTGAGAAGGCACACTATTTCATAATAGCATGGACAAGTTGTACTGGTATACAGCCATTAAGCCAATATGAATGAAACAATAAAAAGACACAAATCAAAGCCAAGCAAAACAAGTTGGGAACTGGTGTAGTTTGTAGTTTTACCTGGAGAACAGACCCCTGAAAAAAGCTTTGACATCCACTTGTGGATTGGGCATAATTCCTGCATTTAGATACAGACAGTCAATTCTGCTGTACCTGTGGAAAAGCACAAATCAGTTCCACATTCATAGTTAATGGTAGAAACCACAGAGTGAAGAGAACACAGAGCTGTAAAAACAGTGTATCATCAGTGTTATGATGACACTGTATATTGTTATCAGTACCTGGCCTTGACCTCCTGAGCAGCAGCGAGCACTGAAGGCACAGAGCCCACATCGAGCTGCAGTAAGTCTACATGGGCATCCATGTGGGAGGTCAGGAGGACGGAGCGGGCAGACTCGGCCCGCTGCATGTTTCTGCAGGCCAGACACAGCCGAAGCTGGCTGTCTTCAGTAAGCAGCCTGTCACACAGGGCCAGGCCAATGCCGCTAAATGTGACAGATAAACACAAGCATGTAAAGAGACTTCCCTAAGGAACTGTGTGATCACACAGATTAACGTACATGCACTTTAAAACATAAACGAAGATCTTGGAGTAACAATTGGATAAGAAATAATAAAGGCAGATTGGAAACATTAGTTATTGAGAATGCAAGTGGATAATGAGAACCTATATTACTCTGTGTAAGTCACATCATTTTGGTCTAATATCACAGACTAGTGTGTTAAATGTAAAATGTGTAGGTGCTGAGTCATTATTCATAGGATTTTTGTTGTTAAGTATTTTTGGAAGATAGTTGTATTTTTTAGTTGTATGGTAATCTTCCATTGTTTCCTACCTTGTGTTTATTACTGTGTGTAACATTTGCAATAAAGGGAAAACTCAAACACTTGGGTTTTACATAGCTGATACATCCTGAAAAAAGGAACACTATTTGTTTTAAACTACAAAGCACTGACATTTAAAGGAATATTTAGAATAGCTGAAGTCAGCAGGCCAGTAGCCATTATTTGAAAGTTTCATTAATCTTTTTTTTTTTTGACAATTACTGTTTTAATTGGGATCCTTCAATTTTTTACAACACTGTTACAAAGCTACTTACTGAGCAAGACATTTTACAGTTGAAAAATAAACTTGTCACTGCTCTCTGGTGGAAAAAACATGTAACGGCACGTTAAGTGATACTTTCTAAAATAATTATCTACTCTGTTGTCATTACTTATAAATTGAAATACACCAATACCAATATATCAGCCAGAAGCTAATATGTGGACCTGTTATTTTCTGATTGTGTGTATATGTCTGATGCACATGCAAGAACATTAGGGGAAAAGAAAATTCAAATGGTAAACATCATTTACTGACGTTACAGCTCAGAAGCATTACAGCCAGTTTATCACAGACGCAGTTAATCTCTCTACGGGACGGACACTCTCCCTCCGTGAAGCCAGTGTTTCTGCAGCCAAGTTAACACATTGACACACATTTTCAGTGTGTACAGCTAATGTAAGTGAGAGGTATCACTTTGTAACAACACCTAGTGACTATTCATAGTTAAAACACCGTTTCTACGGACTCACCTGTTCGCGCCGGTTACAACGACAACTTTCTCCATGTGTGTACGGAGGGATGAAAAACGGGACCAGAACAAAGTCTCAAATCAGTTATGAATTCAACTTTACCGGGGACGTACAGCCCATCGTCCCATATCGGTGAGAAAACAGCAGCCTATACACACGGGCGGATACGTGGTGTGATTGGATGTCAGCAAACAGCTGGCCAATCAGCTGCCACTACGGGAGGCGAAGAGGCCCAAAACGATGAAAGAGCGCAGGCATTGAAAGTGTAGCTGAGGATATTTGTGTGCGTGTTTTACAACTCTAATCCGTAAAGAAAATGACAAACAGTTGTGAATGTTCATTTTATTCTTTATTTACATGTATATCTTTGGTTTGACAGCTATTAAAAAAGTGTAACTATTAAACAATATAGGCTACAGGTAATTTATTTCTGCAAAGGGACAGAAGCATGTTTATAAAACATGTCAGTGAACTGCTGCAGAGTAAAAAAAAAAACACCTCTCATCCAGACAACAGTCATGTGATCTCTTCATCATAAAATGTAAAATGAAAAATATATAAACATCCTAAAAGGTCACATAGCTGTATTGACATAAATGTGCAATAGAAGATGTATGCATGGAAAAGAAATGAAAATAAAAAAATCCACAATTCTGTTTCAAAACCTATAATTACTGTTGAGTACTCTATAAATAGACAGCATAGGAAATACAAAGACATGAATAAATACACAGAGGTGTGAATACACCGTGTGAATAGTGCTACGTTGCATGATATCTAAAATATAAGGCTCTGTTCAAGTGTATACCCTCTGCTTGTATCTTGTTATTTACAGCACCATCTTGACAAGCAAATGGAAAACATTTAATAGGCTGTTTCTGACTCCAAATGAATTCTAAATAAATGGGAACAAAAGTGCATGGCAGAGGGAAATCATCTGTTCCATCTGCTACGGCAGGCTCTCCAACAGCTGAGCGTGTATATCCTGAAAGCTCGGCCTCTGCTTGGCGTTCCTCCTCCAGCAGCTCAGCATGAGATCGTTGTAGACTCTTTCAGGACAACAGGGTGGCTTTGGCAGGTACACCTGGGAACATGAGACAAAATTAATGTAGGATTAATGTTGAAGGGGCTGTGAGTAGTATTATTATTTGAAAACATGAAAGCAAGTTTGACACTTTGAGCTAAAGATAGAGGACAAATGAGCACAAACTGATTGTAGCCTAAGCCTGTGTGATGCTCACCTGCTTGCTCTGGTCCCTGAAGAACTCGCCTGTGTTTTCAATGACCTGCTCGTCAGAGAGCTGGGAGTAAGGCTGTTCCTTACACAGAGTCAGAATCTCCCACAGAGTCACACCGAATGCCCACACATCACTGGCCATGGTGAATTTACCCTGAGAGAACAGATGACTCAAATCCAAATGCAAGACTTAAAAACACAGCTGGACTAAACAGGGTACTTGTGTTTTAATTGGCAAACATCACACATGCCCTCAGCTCCGCACAGCACTCACCAGTAGGATGCTCTCCCAGGACATCCAGCGAATGGGCAGCACAGCCCGGCCCTGGATTCTGTAGTAGTCTCCCCTATACAGATTCCGACTCATGCCAAAATCAGCGATCTTTATGGTGTAGTTCTTACCGACCAGGCAGTTGCGGGTCGCCAGATCACGGTGGACAAAGTTGAGAGAGGACAAATACTTCATACCGGATGCAATCTGCACAGCCATGCCAATTAGTTTACTATGGCCAAGGAGCAGAGGAGACCACAAAGAATGATAAGTCATAAGTACAGTATAGTGTTCTTATTCAGTAATTACAATTTAATCTGATATGAAGATATGTGCCTACCTGACCATGCTCTTCCCCTCTTTTTGCACCTGTTCTGTCTTGTCTTCATCAGCAGCTTCTTTCAGTCTGAGATTGCAGAGGAACTGGTTCAGGTCTCCATTTTCCATGTACTCAGTGATCATACACAGTGGGTCTGTGTCCACACACACCGCCAGCAGACGGACAATGTTGGGATCCCTCAGACGAGACATGATTCGGATCTCTTTCAGGAAGTCGTTCCTGCAGCACAGCGGGGACAAACAATTGTAATTTACCGCTTGATTGACGACTGGATGAATAACAACTGCCAGCTGGAGACAAATGTATTTTTCTTTAACAAAACAACGTTACAATTGCTTTCACCTTGCATTCTTGTTGGCGTCTTCCCGCAGTGTTTTCACAGCAACCAGCAGAGGTGACTCATTGTTTCCCTCTATAGACAAATCCTCATCCAAAAAGTCCTGCATGCCCTCGGCCTCACACAAGTGCACCTTTTTCAGAAAGCACTTTTTCAGTTCATTATCCACTTGGCACCACTTAGAAACCATCTGTTTTGCTGTGTTTAATACCACTAAGATGTGTCTTTTTGCACTGCATGCACTGTATAGCCACTGCATTTCACAGTCATGCTTTTACCACACAGCAATATCTATCATTACATCTATCATCATGTATGGTGTGATAAATTTGCCTGCTTTGAAGTTCTCACTTTTAAACTTGGTGGCCTGCAATCAATCATATTTGCTATCATTTATCGGCCCCCAAAACTGCTTGGAGGAATTTTAGCAGAACTTCTTGTTGACCAAACCAATGTTGACGCAATTGATTTTTTAAATTATTATTAATTATTTTAACTTTTTACAACATGTGTGTGGGCAAACACATAACTGTGGTCCTACATTGGACTTGGTTTTTACCCTGGGTGTTAGCATATCCTGGAATTACTGGATATGACAGTATCCAACCACAAATGTATATTTTGTAACTGTGAATCACCATTTACGCAAACTGTCTCATCAAGATCCTCGTGTTCTCACATCCTTAATGAACAAAGCGTTTCAAAGTTTTGGATATTGTTTCAGAGTCAAAGCCAACACCTGTCTGATTCCCACACCAACAACCTGGCTGACCAGGTCAATCAGATTTGCTTGTCCTCATTAAACATTATTGCACCTCTCAAGGTTAGGCCTAAGTCTACAGCAAGAAAGCAGCCCTGAATAAACGAGAACATTTGCAGCTGTAAAAGGGAATGCAGAAAAGCAGAAAGCAGATGGAAAAAATCCACTCTCAAGTCTATTACCTCATTATGAAGGATTTATTTTAAACTACAATAACATGGTTAAGGATGCTAGGACACTCTATTTTTCTGAACTAATTTCTACACATCAACACTTGGACTATGGATCTGCTGATAAATCCAACCTTACATTGTGTTGATGATTGTCAATTGTTTGTATCTTATTTTACTGATAAAGTGGTAATTTTAATTAGAGCGTCTATTAACAACGCCCCCCCCGCCTCTTACTCTGAGGTCCCTCACCGGCAACAAGATGGTTTTTAACCAGTTTTATCCCATTGACTTGTCTGAGCTTTTGAAAACAGCATCACAAATGAGAGTGTCTTCCAGTCCTCTTGATGTAGTACTAACAGAATTTTTACTAAAAGTAATGGACTCTGTTGGGATCTGTCTGCTTTCTGATTCTACCGGTTGTGTCCTTGATTATTTTAAAACTGCTTGTGTGAACCCACTATTAAAAAAGCCTGGTCTGGATCACTCCCTCCTTCAAAATGTTAGACAAATTTCCAAATCACCTTTTATATCAATGATTTGCACACTGGAAAATAACATATTTGAAAGGTTTCAATCTGGACACATCAACATAAGCAGAGTGCAGCCCAATGAATCTAATATATTTCAAAATGATCAAATCAAAGCCAACAAACAGTAGCAGCTGTAGCAACAGTAGCTACAAAACTGAATATACTTCTCCAAACTGGCCCTCTCCCAGTTTCTCCTTGAAGGTGAGCTTGTGTCTGGGGAACTCTCTCATGGACGAATCTTTGCCAGCAAAGAGATTCATGTTGACGGCTGTGATGGGGTAGGTGCTGTTGTCTGCAGACTCCTGAAGGCTGATGATGTCAGCCTCCGCATAGTGGGGGGCACTGTCTGAACCACTGGTTGCAAGGGTTTTACAGGAAGTGCTCGGTCCTAATGTGGAACACACAAATACACACACTACAGCAGCTATAGCGCAAGCCAACCCTTCACAGTATTTAATGCATTGTGCTTTCACCATCTTACCAAGATGTTCGGTGGACTGAGCGAACTCAGGTAGTTTCCGAATAAGGCGTGAAGGCTCCTGGTAGTCGGCGCAGAGGGGGAAGATTCTCTCATAGGTGGAGTTGGAGGTGGAGCCACTCTCACTGATTAGAGAGGAGTGGTGGGAGGAGAAGGCCTGGGTCTGGACCGCAAGACGAGCTGTGAGTTCATCATCTAGCATGCGACGAGATGCCTAGTAAGCGTATGAGAGAGTTGAGGTTTGTTATTTGAGTTCATGCCAAAGGAGCCAAGTCTTGGAGGACAGAAATGATCAGCGTGATTGTGACAGAGGAAAAGGAGAGGTTCTCTGCACACTCAAATTTGTAAACTCTCCATGCAATGTTTCAACCTACATGGCAAACTTCCAGGTTAGCATAAAGCAGGCTATACAGTATAAAGACAAGACAAGAATCAGACAAGAACGTGGTCTTTAGAGTCATTCATCAACAACTATTATCAAGAAAAAAAGCAACTCTCTTCTCACCTTTTCAAGCATCTTTTGCCAGACTTGCCTCCACAGGATGATGACTATAATAGCCGATAGGATGGCAATGATAGCCACCAAGCAGCCAATCAGGATCCTGGTGTTGCTGTCATCCACTTTATGAGTAGGATCATCCCCTAGCCAACCAGATGAGAGTTGGGAATTGAGGTTGATTGGATTTAATCCATCACAGTTCTTATTACAGTATGCTTGTTGCACAATCGTTTTGTTACTACAACTACATTATGGTGCAAGAGATTAATTTCAATTGATCAGTCATTTCTGTTGCAATCAGCAGGGGGCACTGTATAACCAGAAAACATTTTTGTCAAACTATCCTTTAAACTGCTTTTAGACTGAAATAAATCACTATACATCATTGTAAGATGTATGACAGCAAGTCAAGCTTAATTAAGAAAAATCATAAATGAATGGTCTTCTAAATATATATAATTTTTTGATAATATATGTGGTTGACTGAAGATTATGCTCGGCCTGTGTTTTGTTTACCGCCACATCACTTCCCAGCAGCCATATATCCAACCAGCCTTTGCTCCCTCTTGCCAGATTTCCTCTCCACTTTCTGTCACTAAAATTACCACCACTACTTAAAGGAAAAAAAAAGCTACTGACCTGGTAGTGTGTTTGTGGGGTGTCCTCGTTTGCGAGAAGTCAGAGATGTATTGTACACTGCTGAGCCTATGGAAAAAAGAAAAAGACAAAGAAAGACAAAGCTGAAGGATGTACGGTCAGGCAGGAGGTGGCTATGCAGTTAATAAGTTAATTTACTTTGTGTGGGAGACTCTTAGCCCCTTCATATGCCTCATATTATCAGATCAAAGTTTCGAACGAGGCACTGATTGATGAGTGACACCCACATTTGATCCTATTTTACCTGACTGGAAGGCCACCTCGCTGAACAGCATCCAAAGGTCACTGAAGTGGAAACGGCATTTGATGGTGCTGGCTGTGCGGTCACCGAGGGACACTGTGACAAAACGGGCGCTTTGGCTCACGCGGTCAACAGTGGGCTTGAAAGTCACCGGGTCAGCCTCCCATTCTGATCCTGAGCGGAAGTAACAGCTGGCCTGTCTGAACATCCTCACCCCTCGACTGAACATGTTATTACAGTGAACCTGCGGAGTTGGAGGCGGGATGTATATCTAAAAGCAAGCATGACCAAAATACTAAAAACTGTAGCTAATTATCCTGTTAATGTCTACAAGAAATATGCATTATGTTCTCTACATGTGACCATGATGACTAAACGGGTGCATTAAAGTGTTCAAAACAGTTAGATTTGAAGGGGGCATGATGCTGGAGCAGGTGTAGTGATGACTAATCTGTCTTGCTGTGCTGTGGCTGAAAAACATTATCCTCCATCTCTGGCCACAGCACTTTCCCATGACAAATAGGGTAATTATACAGAAGATGTAATTTTCACACTGCGAGCCTATTAGGATCATTTTATGCCCCAATAAAATGTTCAGCTGCTATAGAAAACGGGTGCTTGGCCCAGTTTGGCACAGTTCAGCGTAGTGTTGGCTCAGCAATTTTAAAAATATTCCATTTTTTCACTATTTAGCTGTTCAGGGAACTACCCCAAAGTTCTCCTGTGCGCTGACTCCTTACCTTCATGGAGGTGAAGTTTCGCACACGGTCAAACTCAAAGATCATCTCCACGTAACCTTTGGGGAAGCTCCTGTTGCTCCAGCCCACATAGTCGTACCCTGGCCACATGCCGTATATGTGGCTGTGGAGAAAATCATCCAGACCCCATGTGCCGTCTGTCAGCTGACCGAGGCCCTTTGTCAGTCTGACGGGGGGATGGATGGAATTTAAAATGTTATTCATTGATTTTTAAATTCATGATTGCTATATTTCAGCTTGAAAAAAAATCATATCCTCAATTAGTTTTGACAAAAATTACTGCACTCAAGGGAGGTCAGCAAAATTATGAAGATGATGGAAGCAAGCTGTAATTATGGCCGACATCTTTCATTCTAGAAGTAGCAATAAAATCCAGACCTTTCAGCTGATATTCCATCATAAACAGAGTCATTAAAGTAGACATCTAGGCCTCTGTAGATCATTTGGTGCCCATCTGGAATGCTGTAAGACACCAGGCCATCTGCAGGGGACAGGTTAAAGGTCAAAGATTACTTTCTGCATGCGTATAAGATAAGATTATAATTAACCAAGTTGTCAGCATGTCAAACGTCATAAGAAAACGGTAAATTACAAAATAATGAAAACAGACTTTGGTAATAATTATAAAAAATATTTTCTATATGTTGCTGGTGCAACTAGGTGAAGACGTTGTATTCTATATTATGGAAAGTAATGACTAACCCAGCCATTCACAGCCGTAGAGCTCCACTCTCATGCATACAATCATAGAGTGGTCTGTCACAGGCATAAAGCGGACAAAACGAGCAATGATGGGAGGCTCCAGATCCTTCAGCACCACATCATACGCATTCCTGTTCCCCTCAATGACCTGGCAGGGGAGACGCAGATGACACGAATGAGACTGAAAGTGAAACGTGTCAGGGGATAAAAATCTAATCATGTAAACATACTGTACATGGTGCCAGCTGCTTTGACGCCTTAACCAAAAAAACAGCTGCAGGGAACTGGGGTAGCTGAATGACAAAACTGCATGTGTGTCATGTTAGCAGCATATACTGTATGTGATTGCCAAATCATCTTGAAATCGGGGGACCTTGAAAAATCTGAAAAGAAACTGGTACCATTTATCATATGCCAGCACTGCTGCTTGTTCTGATGTTTCTTAATTGACCACATTTCCCATGGAGTTTGCTACTTTTTTTGCTGCAAAAACATTATCTTTTGGTCCCCCATCTTGCCATCTCTCACCAGGAAGCATTCAGATCAGATCACTTACTTCAGTAAAAGTAAAAATACTGTGAAAATACTTCTGCATTAAAAATGTTGATTGAATAAAAGAACTTGCTGTAACTAGTCAAGCTGGTGGTAATTTTAGTTTAATTTATAACTTTGCATCAAATCTTATAAGCTCATCACATCATCATGTAAAATCTTTTGTCTGTAAAGTAAATGGTCAGTAAAACTGTGTTGTGGCAATTTCTGAAATAAACAACTTGAAGCAAAACACTTTCTGTAGCACATCTTTCTGTAGGTTTATTCAACATCTATATAGATGGACTCACAGCAACTCACATACATCAGTGCTGAAGATGTCTCAGGCAGTACGTTATATATCCTGCTTCAGGGTCAAATTTTTCTCATCACAGTTGTCACTGAGCTCTGAACAGTATGGTGTGATGAGATGTCTGTCGTCTGTCTTTCCAATTAAATACATGTAGTGAAGTAAACTGGACAATATTTCCCTCTGAATTAAAGTACAAGTACCTCAAAAGATTCAAAGTAGCTACCTGTTTATAGCTAACTAATATACAATACTGTGATACACAAAGTCTAAACTGAATCATACATGTGAGTCTGGAATGAGAAACAAAGATACACAGTTATATGTATCTCACCTGCCTTCCCTTCCTATCGTGCCAGCCCACCCAATTGCTGCCGTCACGGCTGTACTTGATCCTGTATCGCTGGGCAAACTCATTACCCATGCCATCAGCATGGCGACCTTGGGTGCCCACCAGTGTGATAAAGTGCAGTGAACGCAGGTCCACCTGGAGATACTCCTTGAAGCCATCTGGCTCTGTCATGATGTCAGGACACCAGGCCCCATCACCGTCTCCGTTATCTAAGTCAAGTCTGAAGAGGAGCAAGACAAATAAGACAAGAGGCAGTGAATAATGGGAAGGGCAAAGCGCTCAGGTAAAGAGGAGAGGAGCATGACAATTAAGAGGAAGAGGGAAAGAAAAGATGGATGAAAAGGGGAAAGACATGTTGCAAATTGATACAAATAGAGGAGGAAGAATTGGTTATGCTAATTTATCTACAATACATGATATTTTACATGTT
Organism: Micropterus salmoides; assembly: GCF_014851395.1. Taxonomy (NCBI): domain Eukaryota; kingdom Metazoa; phylum Chordata; class Actinopteri; order Centrarchiformes; family Centrarchidae; genus Micropterus; species Micropterus salmoides. Next base: position 22,838,426 of record NW_024040485.1, on the reverse strand, counting down.
TATCAATTCACATTTGCATTGAAACAGCTTCGACTTCTCTATATTGCCACTGGACATATTGTAAAACAATATATCTATAATTATTCAACGTGTGTGTGAGCTTCAAAAGTCATTCTTGACCTTGGAAACAGCAGGTGACCAAACAATCTCACCTCAAGGTCCATTTAATAGCTGTTCTGGAGCTTTTGATCAAATCATGCATCAGCAGGTGGAGAAATAAACTACAACATCTACAATCCCAGGACAACTGAGCAAACTCCATCGGCTGTGCGTAATTTGATGGTAACCTCCAGCAGTTTCCAAACGGACCTCTCCTATTCTGTTTCCAACAAGTCCAAGGCAGTTCTTTTTGAAAGCCAAGCAATGGTTAGTTTGGAATAAATAGGAAAGGAAAGAGGAATTTGGTGTGAATGGCAATGGCCACCAGTGTTAAAAAGAGAAGTATCACTTATCACTTATAATATACTGCTTATTTTGGAATTAAAATTTTGTAAACACCCTACACTAGGATGGCTAGGTAGGCTAATTACTTACTGTACTAATGACAGGTTTCAAGTATGTTGCCCAAAGCAAATTACATTAAAAAAGATTTATGAAAAGAAATGTAACATCAAACATGCCTGCCAAATCTTGCTGCAGTTGAGTCAGACCACTGACTGGAGGCAGAGATGTCCTCATCCTGAATCTGCCCACCGGTCATACCGAGAGGATATCGACACATTTCTACAAACACATGAAGCATCATTGATACAAATGCTGCTTCACATTGTGAATATGTTTGTACATATGAGTGTGAGACCTGAATGCTGTCACGCACCATAAGAGTTTTTGCAGGATGTGAGGAGTGATGTGTAAAGTGGTCAGCTCTCTTCCCTTCCCCCCCAGTCCCCTTCCTGCAGCCCTGCAAGGCCTCTGAAGCCAAACAGAGGCATCACTGTGTAGGTGCCAGTCTAAGCAAAATTAAACGGGAGTGGCGTCGCTCTTCATTTTTCGTCCCTTTTCATTTCTACACCTGAGAGACAGTTTTAAAGCTCTGGTATCTGCTGATTAACTCTTACGTTGTGTGGGCACAAAAGAAATATGTCTAACCACCAACAGATTCTAGATTATAGCGTGAATTTGATTCAGTGACCAGACTGTACATCTTCTCACTGCATCTACCAGAGTGTCTCTGTTTATTCTTACCATCTTTACCTGGTAATTAAGGGACGTCTGTGTTTTATTCACCTTGCCACACCGAATGCATGACACACTTTGAGAGCAGCAGAACAAATAAGCCTTTTACTGTATAAATATTCTAAGTGGGGAAGTCAAATGAGTGCATGTGTGTGTGTGCGTGTGTGAGGGAGAGAGAGAGAGTGTGTGTGTGTGTGTGTTACCTACAACTATGCCTACACAAGTACCTTTTTTCCCCCTATGTGAATGCCCTGCACTGCTTGTGAAAGGTCTGCCTGTTCTGAGGGTATTTGCTGTCTGACCATTAGGTAAACCACATACACACACTCTCTCACACACACACACACACACACACACACACACACACACACACACACACACACACACACACACACACACATTCTTGCATTCTAAGCCCACCCACCAAAATTGCTTTCCTTCTCCATCTTGTCAACATGTGTATCCATCAGTAATATAAAGAAGTTATTTTAAGCCTATATATGACATATCCACATTCACTGGCTCATACTTGGTGCCTTGATATCATATTGAAAACTAAACCTATGTAAAATTAAACACATTTTATTACTGATTGTCTGACTGGAATGTGCATTAAGGTGTGATCCCTGCAACAACCATCCTGTCCTACCTAAGCGTCCTTGAGCAAGATATTTGCTCTGAGAAGGAAGCACATGGATGTAAAAAGATTAATATCTACTATACCTGGGTTGACTTGAGATCGTACAGAGGCAACCAGTAGGATAAGGTATACATGGTGTGAGAGCTGTGGAACCTTCATCACCTTCATCCCTTCTCTGCACACCTGAAAGTTTCAGGAAGGTTGTAGATCAGTGGAAGAGATTAATGACATAAGCATCAAGGTACATATATTATTATGGTGAGATATTATTTAGGTTTTCATATATAAGAGGTTTTATTCGTCACATACAAAAACAATATGTGAACTGAAATTCAGGGTTGCCCACTCTTTAAGCGGTGCTAAAAGACTTCATAATAATAATAATAATAATTACATTTAGAGTAAAAAGGGAATATAACATTTCAGGATAGTAGGATGTTACAATTGGTTCTATAGAGTTGAACATGCCTAAAACCCTGGTGAGATCCACAGTGGTGAATGCACACACAGCCCCCCTTGTAACCCAGAGTTTTGCTCTCTCCCACCACAGTACCGGCATTTTATTTACCTTGTAAAAGCCCTGTGAAGTGACATATACCCCCAAAACACTCTGGTATAATGTCCTAGAACTTAAACAACTGTTCAGAAACTGCTGTTACAGTCTTTCACATGGTGGGTTCACCAAAGATTTGTTCTTCTGTGTTGGTGGGCTGTGTACATAATGTAGTCTTACTGCATGTAGTATAGTGCACTAAAACCTTCTTTTAATTATTGATTAAGAATGCTTAAGTAAAGAATATTAGACACTGATTTAATATTGAAATCATGTGTCTGTAATGCATTTTTCAGTAGAGTTTAAATTTCCAGAGAGCTGACATGATGATCACTGACTAACTTTCTAGTGGAATAACTTTTGATACTTTTTACTGATTAAAATAATACAAATACAATGCAAATTAAGCTCAAATATTGTACCATTCTTTACCATAATGTCTACAGGTAAATCTATTTACTTGCATTTGTATTACTTGCAATTACTTTAAACCCGTATAATGTATTTTCCTGGATGATTACTCTCTGTACTGAGCTGAGCTGACACAAACTTCTTTCACAGTCAACGTGGACACTGGAGTTAACAGCCACATATAAGAAAAATATAGATTTGACTTACTTTTGTAATGTCTTCTCTCCTGATTAGGAAACCATCCGTTTGATGGAATATTCCACATCTACTGTAAGTTGATGCATTCAGCACTACAAGTCGCTGACCTCTTCCTTGCAAGGACTTTCTGGGAATGGAAAAGAGAGAGAGAGAAAGGAAATGAAGGCTGATGTAACAGTTTTTCTGGCTGGAGGAAAGAAACAGAGAAAATAACACGCTTTGGGATCTTGAAGTCAGGCCAAAATCCCAGAATTCCACCTGATCCACAAATGGTTTCAATTATGGCCCACAGAGGCAGCTGAGAGCAGCAGTATCTGGCAGCTTCCACCAAGAGCTACTGACAAAAACAAACCGGGGCTTCATTTTCCTCCAGAGGAGAACCTGCTAATTACTGAAAGAGACATGATGTTTTAGAAGAAACTATCACTAGATGCAAACAAGATGAGTCACAGCTGGGTAAAAGTAAAATGGACACAGTAGGCATAGCAGAAAGGAGGCAGAAGCTTGTTTTGATTATCAAAAATCAATCTGTAAATCAGAAGGGTTTTTTAACATAAAAAGCACATAACTTGTAGGCTATTGTAAATCATGTGCTGATGTCTGCATTTTCTTTCTCAAAGAACATTTACATTCCTCATACAAAACTTTCTATACAAAGAGTTTTACAGATACTTGGAGCTCACGTTAACGTTTTCGTTATGATGTCTTCAGTTACTTTTAATACCCATTTAGCAAAGAATAACACTGAAAAAGTTTCATTTTCTACTCACAGTCATTTAAAACTGCTGCTGCAGCAAAGTAATCAGGAAAGGCTTCCTTTAGGATGTTATGTGTGAAAACAAAGGCTAATGTAGGCTTCACTAAATGTAAAACTGAAAGCCATTCCTTTTCTTTTTTTTTTTTTTTTAACACACTAGCTTTTATTTTTCTTGAAACCACAATATTTTTTAAAGGTTTTAACATATGGTCCCTGACTGCTAACTGCTAATCATAAAAAGATAACTGTTGTCATAATGTTATCTTGTAAAATAGCTCAGTCAAATAAGAAGCTTCAGTAAGAAGCTGGTTAGCTTAGTTTAGCAGTCTTTATGCTTTTGTAAGCTTTGCATAACACAAAATGACATAGCACTGCTAGATGTTCCCAGTGAACCTGCTGCTGGATGTAGCTTCATATTTAGTGTACATCAATGAGTGTGTTGTTAGAGTTGGACAGAGACAGCTAGAGAAACTGGTGGTTCCCAGACTTGCTTACATCTGTAGGAGAGCATGAATATCACCCAGAGAGTTGGTAAGTTTGACTGGAATATTAATGACTAATGAGCAAGTGCATGAATAGCTATGTTTTTAACAAGCATAAGATGTTTCGATGTTTCGGGGATGTGATGTTTACCATGTTCACCGTCTTAGTTTAGTGTGTTAGCATTCTAACATTTTCTAATTAGCACTAAAAACAAAGTACAACTGAGGCTGTATTAAATAAAATCAACATGACCTGATGATGGCAGCTAAAGGAAAAGTCAGAGGATAGCCAAGTAATTACAATTCATCCTGAGGGGAACATGACTAGCAAATTTCATGGCAATCCATTCAAAAGTGGCTGAGACATGTCACTCAAAACCACAAAAATTGTCAACCTCAAGGTGGCACCTGAGGAAAATACTGGGGATCACCAACTTCAGGGGGATTCATCATCTGGGAACCACGAATGTTGTGCCGATTCACTTTGTTATTGTGTGATATTTTACTAAATTAGTACAAACACTGACCAGCTGAAAAGCCAGGGGATGGCCAAAGTCATTAGGATTCAGGAGGGGTGTAAATGTCGGCGCAAGGTTTTTTGACAATCCATCCAATAGTTGTTGAGATATTTCATGCTGGACTGAAGCGGTGGACCGATCGACTGACAGTGCCATCCATAGAGCCACAGTGCTTGTCTGACTGAAAACATGTATAGTTAAACAATTATTTAATTAATAATTATTTCTGAATTAAGTATACCTAATACTACAAGAAGGGGTGAGCAGAATATTTTTAATTTTAATCAAGCAAATGAAAATACAGGCCTGGAGGCCGCCCACTATCTATGTCAGCAGCAGCTGCAGGGTGTCGTGGCTGGATGTGGGTGGGTAATGGCTGACATTCTTCATATTTTCTGGTTTATCTGTAGTGTTACATTAGGCTGCTGCTGTCTGCACACAAAGTGAGCTTAATAGGAGATGACCCTGCCCAATGACCACAGCTGGTGTATCTCTAACAATAACAGAGAGCTCTCACCCTCACAAAGGGCCCACATAACCACATCCCATTTTCTCAACCATTACAAATACTGACGAGGAAAACATTTTGAAAAGGTCAGCTCAGGAATTGGTGTAGCTTTTCATTAAGTTAGAGACATATTTCAATTTCTATCACCCACGGACACAGATTTCAGCAATTAGTAACTCGCACCAAATGAACATATCATGACACTAGATGGCATTTAAGAAAGGGCATGTAATTCCACAAGGAGAAACATTGATTTAAGTGCACTTTAATTTTTAGTACACTTCATGTGAACAGACCTTGGGAGAGACTGACAGAGAAATATGGATAGATGGATACAGCAGACAGGATTGTAAGTGCAAGAGAGCGGGAAAGAGGTGACAAGCTTTAGGGAAGAGGGGAGGAAGGTGAGTGAGGGAGAGGAAGAGGGAGAGAAGAGGGGCAGGAAGAGATTTATCTATTTTGGAAAGAGCTCCAAGACACGTCCCCAATTCAGTGATTCAAAGTGTTGGCTCACAGTCAGCGAGGTTGAGCTGGTGCCACAGCTGGCCAGAAGGATGTGAAGTGAGTCCCGAAGTCTCATTCACCTCCATCTTTCTCTTAATTAGTAATTCAGGACTTTCCAAAGAATTCTCCGAAGGGTGGAGCAACAGTGATGCAGCAGTTCATGGTTGCCGCAGTACGGCATTAACAAATACTACTTACTGTACATGCTGGCTACATTTTTAAACAGCAGAGACAAGACTGTAGCAGCACCGGCACACAGTGAGCTGTTTCCCTCTGACACACAGCATCTTCAGAAGATGTTTTTTAATAATATAAAACAAGATGAAGAATAGTATGAATTAAATCATGCTATGTATTTTATGCAGCACATATAGGTTAATCAAACTATATACAATGAAAAGAGAAAGAAATCATACTGAGAGATACATGCTCATTTTTAAACCCATGTGTAATTACAGGTTAAGTGCCATGACAAGCACAGTAAGGTTTTAATTTTCACACAAAAAATGTATCAACATATCCAGACAGACTTGGCAAAGGGATATTTTCTTTATAGATCTTTAGAAAACAGCAAAAATTACCATGTCCATGCCGGATGTGTCACAAATCCTTAAACACAGACACAACCACAGTGTAACAAGCCCAGCGAGTGGCGACGGCACCAAGTAAGGTAACTAAACATATTTATAGGTACAACAATCACCAAACAGACACGCACACAGAATGTAACATACTAACAGACAGCAGAGATTTTCAGAGAGAGCCTGAAGCACCACAATATTTGTATTATCTGTTATTTCAGGTGGATCGGGACCAAACACAGCCTCCAAGAGTGAGGGAGGCCAGTTTGACGACAGGGAATACAGTACCGAGTACAGTGGTGCCAACCAGGACTCTGACTCCGAGGACGACGAAGACATGGCAGGTTCATTAAGCGGGAGAAGAGTGAGAGGGAGGTCGGGCATCCGGGCATCAGAGATTGTAGAGTCAGAATATTTCCACATCTAACTCTGTGAAGTAAGGGTTTATTTCAACCAAACCAGAGTTAGTAATTGTTGGAACAGTGAAAAGCCTAACCAAGATGATGTTGGTGAATTTTATTTTAAAAAATGTGTGTAAGAATATTTCCTGTCGTGACATTTTACGAGTTTATTTTGTTTGTTTGTTTGTTTGTTTATTATTATATAACGAAAAGCTTAGAGAGCTTGTGTAATGTAACAATCTTGCTGCATGCACATGTCTCTCAGCTGAAAGTATTGGGGGTGGCCTGAGCCATACTATCGGACTATCACTTCTTAAGGTACACGGCGGTGTTATGAGACAGGACCTGCTGAGGCTAGCTGGTTAGCGTGCTAACTTCAGTAGAAATCTCTCTGCAACACAATACTAGACATTTTTGACATGACGTCAGAACTCTTACTTCTTCACATTCTGCCAATAATGTTAGTTCATTTTTTAATGTTTTAAATGTCTTAAATGTCAGAAGTTCAAAACGTTACTCAGAAGAGTGGTGAATCTAATAATTCATACTTACAGATGATGCAGTTTACTAATACATAACAATACATGATTTCTGTGTAATGAAGTCCTTCAGATTCTGAATTTCACCTGTTTTCCATTGGGTTAGTGCATAAGTGCAATGTTGCCTTGTGCAGCTTTAGGAGCACCACTACACAGCCATCTCATCCCCTAAGCAGTCCGACAGACTCTCTGCATTCAGCACGTTAAAAAGTCGAGCGGCACCGTCAGCACCCAGTCCCTCCCCCTGCCCCCAGCTGTCCCGGTCATCACTCTCGTCTGTGTTCGATTCATACTCTGATCCGATCCCTGACTCCCTAAACCGGAGCAGCTCCAGGGCTCCCAGGACCTGTTCCCCGAGCACCGAGCTTTCATCTGGGACTCCATCGCTGGGTGTCTCCCCTGTGTCCTGGCCTTGCTCTTGGCGGTCCGGCCCCCTGGAGGAGAAGCGAAAGCACTCCAGCCGAACTCCACTGCCGCCAAGCCCCAGAGGGCTTGTGTCGGTGCCTGTGGTGCCTTGAGAGCAGGGCCCAGGTAGGGCCGAGACCCAGGCACTGTCACTAATCTGGAGCAGGGACTGAGCTGCTAAAGTGCCTGTAGATGAAGAAGAGGTGAGCGGTTCACGAAGCACGCTAGGTGGCTTGGCTCGGAAAGTTATCTCCAGAAGACTGTCCTGGGAGCCCACTAAGGACAGAGAAAAGATATCAAAAAAAGGACGTGTAAGATTAAATAAAGCACAGAGAGAATTGGTAGTTATCCCATGCATGAAAGATGGTTTGAGCAAAGCAGAGGAGATTATATGGAGTGAGGTGACGTCTGTGCTGATAGGATTTGATAATTCATGATTATATGGCAGCATACTGCCACTGGCTAAATGCAGGGAGGGGAGAGCAGAGAGCAGTACTGAATCCTCTGAGAGGGCTGCCATGGGATAATTAATTGCATGCCAGAAGTGGATGAGAAAAAAAGCCATAACGACGGGAAGGAGGAAAGGGAGAAAAGGATGATTTTATGATGAATTAGTACGGGGGGAAAACATGGAAATAGTGGAAGATTTGATAAAATAAGATATGTACTGTAAATGAAAAAGAAAAGCAGAATGGTACGACAACAACGGACTTTCACTCACTAGATGTTAAGTGGCCAGCAGCCTTGAGCTCCAGTTCCTGGATCTGTTTGACCAGCAGGGAAATGTGTTGCAGCAGGTCGGTGTTCTGCTGCAGCAACCTCTGCACTCTGGCCTGGGCTTCAGTCCGCGCGCACACTTCCACCGTCAGCTGGTCCTGGAGCACATGGACCTGAACAGACCAACACACACACACACACACACACACGCACACAAACACATCATTAACAGCACGCACACAGTTTGCACATGTGACAAAAACAGAAATAAACCCTCATTGTTAGGAATTCATTGTTAAGGATTCTTTGCTTTATACAGTGCTACTTTATTCGTTCTGATTATTTCTCAAAACTCAGTCTGCCATTAAGAGGCAACCTGCTAATTAAATCCCACAGTGGCTCTTGAGTTGGGAGCTCGTTCGGTCAAAAGTTTCACTCATTAGACAGTAATGACACATTGGCATTATGAATCGACTACTGTTAATGAGATTGGCCAAAGTAAGAACGAAATTCTAAACCTCAAAAGAGGTTTGCTTCAAATTTTCAAAGGCCTTGAAACCAGGCTCAGATAGTTTTAATTTTAAGTGAGAAACTTTTCAAAGGTTTATGTAAAAGTTGAGCGGAAGAAAAGAGGTGAGAATTTAAATACATCCTATTTAACACAGCACTGATTGAAAATGGAAAGAGCGCATCATTCTAATTATCATTATTCATATTAGATTAGAACTTTTTTCTCATTTGCCTGATTTGTGTTTCATTATGTGCTCAGAACATTTTGTGTCAAGCTTCATGCACTTTTCCAATAACCTTAATTAAGGGATTTTGATGAGTATTTTAATAGCACAAGTTATTATTAAGTTAATTGTTCATTTGGTTGTCAGGTACTCATCCTTCAACAAACATGCTTAAAATGTTGTTAATTTAAAAATTTGTCACGTCATTGAGTGAATTTTCGTTGATCTCCTGACTCTTCCTCTAGTGAAACCTAACATTTGTGTTTTTTTGTAAAATGTCTCAAAAACCTGCTAAACTAAAGATATTCCCTTCAGCCTCATATGTGGTTTGTGCTAACAAAGATTAGCTAAACTAAGATGGTGAACGTGGTTGAGCTATATAACCAAAGCTGCCAACTCTCACAGATTGACTGTGAGACTTGTGCAGTTGACACTTTTCACATGCTCTCATGCCACATGTCCATTTTCTCAGGCCGTGAAAAACAAATTTATAACCGATAACGATGTGGTGCAAATCAACTCTTCCCAGCTGATGCAACAACAGCTTACAGTACATTGGGATAGTAATCAAGTGCACCCACTCAGGCGCTGTGAGTCACAGACAGTTCGTGACAGAGTACCAACAACAGCAAGTTTGATGAATTAATCTCTGTCTGTCATTGATTAATTGATGTCTTTTACTATCTTTAAATTTTTATATTTTAAAAAAAGGGAGTTAAACAATTCTGAGTTACACTGAGAAGGAATAATCATAGTGCATTCCTCATAATAAAGAGCACTAGACCCTGGACTTCACATCACATTCTTTTACAGTGATCTTGATTCAACTATTGACAGTATGTGTCTTAAAAAATACATTTCATATGTTAATACAAATCTTATATGTTGTGATTGAAGGTGCAATAAATAATGTGCCTTTAAGAGCTTATATCCCCAATTGAATACCACAGCATGTGACATTCAGTAGGGTTCTGGGTTAAACATGCCGAGAGTAAGACGGCTTTATTTGATGTATAATGTAATCATAATATGTTGCTTTTCAGTAGTTGATAATATGATAAAAGCATGTACAAATGCAGACAATGGTTTTCAAACCAATGTTAAACCCTTGAGGTGAGTACTACAAATTTCAAAATCAAATCACCAATTGCATCTGTTAACAATATATGTGAATCATATGCCCAGGTTCTGCTGAGTTTCTGGAAATACTTATTCATCTTTGAGCATGATTATTGACTTTGCTTTTCACAAAAATCCTGAGAGATGAGGAGACCTGTGCAGTGGGTAATGTCACAGAAGGCCTTCTCAGTTGTTGATTTGTATGTTCTATGAAAATTTATTTGTGATCTATTCTTATTTTTTTATTTTGATAAAAGGCTTACTGTAATCACTGTATAGACCGATGCTGCCATTAAGAGTTCCATCAGGAACAATACAAAAATTGCAGTCGGTACCTGTGCTGAAGCTGCCAGAGCCTGTTGTTCCTGCTGCTGCAGTTGTTTCTGAAGGAGCTGGACCTGGTGCTCTTCAGAGCAGGGAGCCTCTGCCACTGACTGACCCGACACAGAGGCTCCAATGATGGGGGAGCTTAGCAGGAGAGATGGGTCATCGGACACCTATGGCAGAGATGACAGTAAATTGGACTGACTTTTGATGACTAACAGCATCAAAAAGTTTAAGTAACCTGTATTTTAATTCCTTTGAGCGTCTGTTTTGCGGTTTGTTTGGAATCACCAGAAGTAGATATTGTGTTGAACACACTGAAACACAAGCATCACCCACAGAAAAATTAAGTTTCATCATAATAAATACAGAAAATAAAGAAAAACATAACCATCCCAAACTCAATTGCTACCAAAAATAAAAACAACAACAAGAATCTTGTATATTACCACTTTAAATAAAGTTAACAAAATATAAAAATCACAGCAAGAGTACATATGGGTGTGGATGGTCTGCACAGTAGATAAAATTAAAAGTAAAGTATAGGGTAGGAAAGCCAACAATCCTACATAAAGGAGTAACAATGGAAAGTAAAACATGAAAGCTTGTGTGTAGAAACACATCTAAAAATGTGGCTTAAAAGCTGACAGTCTCCCTCTGCCAGTCTGAGCTCCTTGGGGAGGGGTAAGAGAGAGTGAAGAGACGCTACATCGGCAGTGACAAAACTGTCTCTTTTCATTCTGACAAAAATCCCCGGGTGGATACTTAAAATACTAAATATCATCGTTACTGCTTGATGTTCACGGCCTTCCAGAAGAAATTTTGTGACAAAGCCTTAAAATGTGCTTAATTTTTTCTACACTTTGCTGGACGTTCCACCTCAAAATGCTACTTTAGTTAGTTTCCAAAAAACAACCTTCTGAAGCACACAGATTGGGTCTCTACAGCAGAAAGATGTTGTGAAGTGGGGAGAGAGAGGGAGAGAGATCAATACAATATCTACCACGTCAAGTAATAAATAAATAAAAATAAAGAGGGTGTTTCACACCAGAGGAAGATCAGTAAAGATGATGTGGGTGCTCTATTGAGGCTGCTCTTGATGAAGTACTTTGTATTGCTGTCTGCTTCTGTGATAGCTTTTCACTTGTAAACTCTTTGGTTTTGAGGGGCTGACACCAAAGCATGACATTTTCTGAAATTTTCGACCTTCAAATGATCTTCTTTTGCAATTGTACAAGCTGAAGATGGAAATAACTTGAATCAATTACACATCAGTCGGAAACAAAACACAAAACAGCCATATTTTCTTTTTTTGTTAAGTTGCCATGGCTAACGTGTTAGCAAACCATTGCCTTATTTAGCAACATTAGAATTTAGTTGGAGTCATGTTTCAGCCATTCTGAAATATAAATGTCCAAATCTTATATTCACTCTGCTTTTAGCTCTGGTTATGTCTCCGACAACTTCTGACAAAAATATCCCCCTCTCCCCGGCTCTCTCCCCCTTAACCAGTCAAGGCAGATGGCTGCTGACCCTTGGTCAAGGTTCTGCTCAAGGTTTCTACCTACTAAAAGGGAGTTTTTCCTTGCCCGTGGCGCCAAGTGCTTGCTCATGGTGGGAATTGTTGGGTCTCTGTTAATGTTATTACAAAGAGTACAGTCTAGACCTGCTCCATGAAACGTGCACTGAGATAACTGTTGTTATGAAATGGCATTATATAAATTAAATTTAATCAAAATGGACTTTTAACTGAAAACAGTTACCTACCAAAAACTATGCTATGAGAGCAGTGAGTGAACTAAAACCGTAAAAATGGGTGCTTAAAAAAACAAAAAATGAGCTGAAAAACGTCAAAACAAAGAAGGTCTGTGGGTTTGTCCTTTCACATACATGTAGCCATTTGATCCACTGTTAATATAAATATATCGATGATAGCAGCTTTAAGCGTAGTTCTAATGGTTGCGAGTTATATTTAAATTTGTTTAATCTAATTGTAAAGATGGTGTTTTAACGGGGATTCAATCAATGGAATCTAATAATATATCTACAGATTGACTGGACAGGTTGCTGTTGGGGGGATTAGACCATACAGAAATTATGACTCACACAATTGTGTTAGAGTGCTTCTGTGGGAAGAGCAGTCATGAAGAACATGACTTATCTGTCATATCTGAGACAGGAGATCAATATGGTGGACTCTCTTCTCACTAATACCTGACTGTGCGAAGGACACTTGACCTTCAAATTACACACAGGAGAGGGAGAAACTGCACAGGAGATCTTACCAAATGAAATACTGCTGTTTCATTGAAATGCATTTTTTGCAATATTTAAATAATAAAATCTAATTTTCTTGTTCTCAGGTAACCATGTAATTAGAATGTCAATTAAAATCTAACCAAGTAACTCTTCGCCACTTCTCTTGAGTAATATAGCTGCAACAGACTTAGTTGGAATAGCAGAAAGCAGCTTGTTTTACATCTCAGGATTGGCAGAGCAATGCTAGAAAACCTTGCTATGTTTTCATTAATAAACCAAATGATTGCATCAATATTGAAGAGCTTTGTGGAGAATTTCTTCACAAACAAGCCTTGAAGACGCGGGTGCTCGCCATACATCCCTCAGTGGCATTTTCTGATCTTCATATCGCTCCTCCTCATGAGGCCATACTTTAATCATGAACCTCTGTGAGCCTCCCAGAATTATTTATCACCAGGAAATTTTAGATCAAAACCTTTCTAAAATACTGAAAAATGTGTTGTGCAAAAACACATCCTGTTCAGGAGGGAAAGAAGGAATGAACGTATGCAAATGCAACAGGAAGACTGATCTAACAACTTGCTTGTGTCATGTCTGGAAGAGGGAACTTGAAGTGGAACTTTCCTTGCAAGTTGAGACAACTCTGACGACTTCACTATGACATTTTCAGGGTTATTTTCTCAAACTTTGGAGCACTCCCTCTGGAGCCACAGGAGACATTATACAACTGTTTTCACAGTCTGAGTAGTGCCCCTCATGATGAATAAACTGAACTTGATGTGTAAAATTGGTGGAGTTGTTGCTGATCCTACTTGCTGTTTATTTAGTCTCCTGAATACAAAACAAGTGATTTAAAAAAGTTACTATGGGTTTTGGGAAAGTGCTCGGGGCATTTTCACTATGTTGAAAACCTGTTAGTTGCAGCCCTATTATTTATTTGCTGTGTCATAGAGAGTGGTGCCATAAGCATGTGCAAATTACACAGTGCAGGGTTGGCTTCATCTCTGCAGGGTTTACACAGTGTCCTGTATTGGAATGGAGTGAAACAATAGAGGGGTTTTGCATTAGCGACAGTGAAATCATCAAGGACAACTTCTATACTCTACCTTGCCATCGTTACCAAGGGCCTCGTCCTTTTTGCTCTTCTCCAGGTCTGATGAAGAGACACACTCAATGCTCTCCTCTGTAGTGGCTTCAAGGTCAGCCTCCTCTGACAATGCAAACCTCTTCTTTGCTGCAGAGAGACCAGATAAATACAGGTGAGGAATTTTCATGATATCATGACCATTGTGGCGGTGGACAATGACATATTTTCTCAGAGAGGTGTGCTCAGTTACCACTGTTTGTTTTTGCAGGTCGCTCTGGGTTTTTGTTTGTGCGAGAGAGGGAGAGAAGAAGAGAAGGCCTGGGGAGTTTGTGTGTTGCTGTACGACGAGGAGAAGTAGATTGAGTTTGTGTGTGTGGCAGACGGAGAACGCGAAGGAGAGAGACAAAGATGGGGGGAGGGTACTTTATTTATGGATGCAATTTTGTGTGAGTGTGTGTGTAAGATACCTGGCACTGCCTCCGATTCCTCCGCCTTCCCCTCCTCATCCTCCTGGTCGTCGCTTTTCTGCTGCAGGGTCAGCTGGTGACACACGTCAAACGCCTGACCCACCGTCCGCACGATCCTCATGGCCTGAGACTATAAGGGAGGACACAGAGAAAAAAGTGTGTGTGTGTGTGAGTGTGTGTGTTGGAGTTTTGAAAATGTGTGGGGGAAGCAGCAGCAGGAGCAAAGCAAGGGAGGATGCAAAAATGAAGGGACACAGCAGGGGAGAAAATGAGGTGCCAAAGGAGCTGCGCAGGGAGAAAAGTGGGTGGATGAATGAGTATGTGCATCTGTGCACAGGTGAAGAGAAAGAAGATGAAAAATAGGCACAATAGTAGCAGGAAGAAAACGGGAAATGTTGGGGCAGCATGGGAGTTGACAAATGAAGACAGATCCTGAAACAGTTGGGGAGATGGAGACCAAATAATAGTCAGAAGATATTATGAGCACAGAGGTTCAGCTGCTTGTCCTTGTCTGTCTGCTCTGCATATGTTCTGCTGCCACAGTGATAGATTGGTCTGTTTCAGAGGCAAGCAACTTTGATGGCAGAGGGAGTGAAGATAAATGCTCTGTATTTGTATAGCGCCTTTCTAGTCTTTTCAACCACTCAAAGCACTTTTATACTACCTCACATTCACACACTCAAATAGAAACTAACGTTCACACACGTTCATACACGTTCATACACTGGTGGAACAGCCACCAGGGGCAATTAGGGGTTCAGTATCTTGCCCAAGGACACTTTGACATGCAGTCTGGAGGCGCCGGGGATTGAACCACCAATCTTCCAATTAACAGGCAACCCACTCTATCTCCTGAGCAACAGCCACCCCAAGGTTTGTTGTGATTGCAGGACGCTCAGCAAGTGTGTCAGCACCATCAGGCCATTAGTCAGGGACAGTTTAATTTGCAATAACTCAAAAAATTGACACAAAATTGCCATCCTAAAGTCAAGATTTTGTTACAGGATATGCATATATACTATGTAAACTACTGTACAACATGTTTCCTCGGAAGAAACATTTGCAGCAAAGTTTTGATTCAATCCTGTCTGTACGCAAGGGATTCAGATATGACATTGTATGGATTAGAGTGATGAGACACGTACAGCCCTGGTTCATCAACATAGTTAATGAAAAGTGAGAAACTGACTTGTGTAGATTATGTAACAAAAAAAACTAATATGGTTAGGGCTAATAAGGAATGCTGAGAGTTAAGAGAAAATTGATACCAACCAAATATTATTATTATTATTTATTATTATTATTATCTTAAAACAAGATATAGCCTTGTTTAACTTCTTGTGTTAATGAACCGCTTGTGGTTAATTGATTGGTTGATTGACAGAAAATTAATTAGCAACCATTTTGATGATTGAATAATTCTTTGAGCCATTTTCAAGCATCTATATCAAACATAACCAAGTTACAGTTGCTCAATTTTCAGTATTTTCTGAGTTTCTTTGTCTTAGTAAACTAAATAGCTTTAGGTTGTTTGGACAAAACAAGTGATTCAAAGAATGAGGGAATTGTGACTAAATAAATAATTGAGAAAATAATGTAAAAAATAATAATCGGCAGATTAATCAATGTGTTTTAATTGTTCCATTTTTAAAGTTCTGTACAAATCAGGTTCAATACTGTTATTACACAAATTAAATATTTTTAAATGTGGGGATCAGTGTTTCTTAAGCTGAACACAGGCAAGAATACTCAAAGTGGCCTTTGAGACACCAGCACCCTGATTGATTTCAAGGATTCTTTTCCCCCTAAAGCCCCAATATGCAGTCCAGTGGCAGCATCCTAAATCCACTGTAATTAAACTTGATCCTCCATGTCCTTCCTCAATTTTTGTGTTTTCTATATTGAACAGTAGAAGCAGCAGCACTGAAATAAAAGTATCTTCCCCTGGAGGATCATCCTACCTCAAGACATTCAGTCAATATGTCAAGGTAATTCAAGCTTGAAAGTAATTCACTCAAGTGAAAAGCAAAAAATAATAATACAGAAATGCAGGGATAAAGAAAGGAAATTATTAATTATTTTCCATCAATACAAAACGTAATTTTGTTTTAAAATTATCACATTAAACTACTATGCCTCCCAAGGCCAAACATAAAAGGGCTCTGTTGATGCAGCGAGCTGGCATCTATTCCCCGCTGGGCTGCAACATGCCATGATGAAAATAAATCAAATCTCCACTTATCAGCTGGTCCATCTCCTCCTACTCAGCACACATCCTTGGTCTGCAAGACCCAGATAAGGCTCAGCTGTCCCGGGGAGGTAGTGAGACACCACTGGCCGTGTCCACAGTGTGATGGGTGTTTGTTCCACAGTGGTGAAAATGTCTTTAAGTGCGGCATGAAAAAGCCCCTCTTCTTTTCTCTTCCCACCAGGATGATTAGTATTCAGCTTCACTAAGTCCCGGTCTGTCTGGTATCCATGGTGAAGGGATGAGAGTCAACCTCAACGATGTGCTGTCTTTGTCATCGAGGAAAGAAAATATCTCTGCTTGATATGCAGATATTTGGAGATTGGAGAAGGACAAGCCGTTCATTTTCAAACGCATTTTGCCACGACACACATGAGGACTCTGACTCTAAGATGAACTGGCCACTTGTGAGTTCCAACAGGACTATACATCATAGAGATAATGGGCACAATATCATCAACAGAAGCCACGTACAGAGCATGGAGCTGAAAATAGTGATTAGTGATAAAAATAGTGATAAAGTGATTGACTTGATGTGGTTCATAGATGTTTGCAGTTAAAGGACAAAGCTGGAGACATTCTGTCAACAAAATCCGTGACAATGCAATTCAACCAACCATGTGCTTGTCCGTCTCTTAATACTTTGCAACTTCGCACAAAGCACAAAAAATGGAAACAGCTAGCCTGTCCAAAAGGTGACAAAATTCTCCTATAAGCACATCTAAAACTCACTCATTACATGTCATGTAGTGTCTTCAGTGGGGACTATTTTCAGTGGCAGACTTGGTGCTTTAGTGAGCAGTGAGTCTGTTATATTTACGCTAGTAGCATCAATTCATTGTTGGTTTTGGAATTTTCACTGGATTTGTTGAGTTATATTTTAAGCATTTTCAGTTTATGGGGAATTAAACCTACTTTTCTTTTTGACTTGAACACGTTGCAGCGGAAAATGTTGCTCTGTCCATCTCTCGCTATGTAACTGAAGATCTTCAAGTCCTGGGCATCATGTGAGACATAGAAGATCCTGTTAAAAGGAAGAGTTGGTTACTAGCTGCCTAGTTATTTGGCTTTGGTGACCTTTTAAAAAAATGTTATACCTTCAAAAGGCACTACCTGTAGATGGGGTCCTGTGTCACCAAGGTAGCATTCTCATCCCAGGACCAGCCTTTTCTCTGTTACAACAAAAACACATAGGTTGACAATATAACGATAAAGATGTGTTTGAAAAGACAAAAGATATACTTCAAATAAAGTCACATTTTGCAGGACTGACCTTTTTCTTTCTGCGCAAAATCACTTTGATACAATCAGTGGATATGACAATGTTGACCTTCTTTTTCTTGATATTCTTCAGTTTGAATTCATACTGTGGAGGAAAAATTACATTCAAATTAAGATTCAAGGTTGGCCAAAAAAAGTAATCCAAAAGTAAATTAAAAACCAAACAGTTTATTATGGTGCGTGGTGTGATAGCATTAAATATCACATAGGGCCCGCTGAGATGGAGCTCTTTACATAAGATAAATGATATATTGGAAAAGAGAGAAGGGATCGTGCAGACAGGAAGATATTTTTAACTATCGTCTTCTTAAGGGAAATCTGAGATTGAGTAAACACCGAGAAACTGTCAGTATATGTTTCTGGGAGCTGTTTAAGCTTTCAAAGGCAGACTTCCCAGAGGGAGACCGATATGTGTGGGACACTTTCATCCGTCTCCATGATTAATGCTGGAGCCTGTAGCCTCTGCTTCCACCGCAGGCTCAGACTCCAAATATCAGGGCCCAAAGATCTAAGAACAAGCTGAATTTATGTGAAATAACACGCCTCGCTTCGAAAACGCACAGTCCAACATCAGATGATTAATTGATCAGATGAAGTTCTGTGAAATCACCTTCTTCTTCTCACTCGCTCAAAACTTGGATAGCTCTGTCATCTTTTCTTTGTTTTGTGTAAAAATCCAAACAATCCAGCGCTGTCTTTCTATTTTCAGTAGGATTGGAGCTGTCATCTCACTCTTATCTTGACATTTCAGAATAAAAGCAAACTCCAAGGAAGAAGAGGGATAATTGTTGACAACATGACAAGTCACATCTGGTGATTTTCGCCTTAACAAATCTGGAACAGTTTCTCTATAAGCCAGTGACCTGTGAAAATCACCTCAAAGGAAGATTCAATGGGCCGTTCTTCTTTGTCATATGCTCTTATCTAGTTCATCCGTCTTATTATTGTGTTGAAATTTTCCTCCACGTGCAGTTGAGAGTGTGGATGCTCAGGTGAAGGACACAACTCCTGTAATGTGTATGTTATTCAGGCTAATGCAGCCCCACGTACACTGGGACAAGAGGACCATCCATCTCCACGCACACTGCTGTCAGAGGGCGATGAAGTGGAACACAGTGACTGTTCGTGCTCCATTTTCATGCACATTAACATGAACCTAACTCAGACTAATGCTGCCCCCAACCTCAACTAATGCTCTTCAGCAGAGATGCTCAACTTATGATAGGGTGCCAGGTGGCCGACTGTTTTCTAAATCACAATGAAAATAATAGAATTCACCCTGGTAGGATTTTTGTTTATACCAATTAGTAAATGTTCACTAATGTCCATTGGCTGTTATTTGGGAGGTTGTTTATTATATGTACACCTGACCCGCACGGCACATGGGGAAGTTTGCTGTGAGGCCTTTCTGCCAGAAAGCCCACCGTTGTTGACGTTGTGAAATGATCACAACTGCTCTGCAGGTTGTGTCAACACACGTCTTGTCCTATCTCTAAGCAAATATGAACACTTAAAAGAACAAGTTAGCTTTCAAATATTCAGAGCGTGTCTCCCCAAAAGCAGAGACCCTTAATTACTGTGCCATTACAAAGCAACCCTCTTTTACAGACATGCATGTTATCAATATTTATCTTTTAACATTTAATATCATGTTACTTATTGCATTTCTATGTAAACATTTATTTGTCTCTTAAAGCATTTTCGGCATTTTTTTCTTATCTCCTTCATCTTATTATTTTTGCTTTGGAGCATCACAGAAAAGCATTTTCGCAAACTAAGCTTTTAAATAAGAGCCACATAACAAAGAAATGTAATTAAATTGTGTTTGTTTCAGGGACAGATGAAAAAGGTACAATACTCAGAATTGACCAGCAAGTTCTGCAACAGCCATACCTTGTGCTTTGTGTGGGTGTATCATTCCATTTTGAGCTGCTGTATCAAAAGTGTTCATTCACTCAGCTGGTACTATCAACTTATAAAATGCATTATAAGAAAAATGGTAATAAGCTGATAAAAACATACAGCTTCACTAAATCTTTGCCATTACAATCAAATGGCCATTACGTTGCACTGTACACGAAGGATCAGGATTAAGTCCTTCCTGGGTGTCACTGGGGATGTGGCCGACCTCCGAGTGACACTATAACTTGGTTGCTGGATTAGATTTAACAGCCGACAAGCAGCTAAATCCCCTCATCCCTGTGCTTCTCTGTAACACAGCAATGATGTGTAATGACAGTGTTTCCAGTGGCCTCGTCTGGTCTAAAGGGGGGCTTGGGAGTTGTTGGGTTTTCTATCGCACATAAACCTGCACGCTGTATCTGTCCTCAGGCATAAAAATCTGGCACATGAATCCTGCCGTGATTTAAACTGCTCCTGACAGCCCACTGAATCTGCCGTGTGTGTGTAGTTTTACCCAGACTAGAGATTTATGAGTAAAGGAGGATCCTTCTGAGCACCGTGCACAAGGTGAGGCATTTAACACAGGCGAGAGAGAGAGGATCAATGTGCATGCACCACCTCAAATGCTGGGTCACAGTTAACGTGTTTGGACCACTACTGTCATAGGGGTCAAGTTCACTAGTTGGGTTAAGGGATGTCACATATTTAAGTTTCTTACTCTTATTCTCCTCATGGCAGCGACTATCTCCATTCGGCTGCCGGGGCGACCCACCTCCAAACTGCCAATGTACTGCAAAATGTAAGAGAAATGTTAAAGATTGGTGGCTGAAGGGAATGAATGGCACTGATTGCTTGGGGAGTACTGGGCTGCCTAAATGTTTTATTTCTTTTGTAGTTTAGATATTTTTTGACACACTTTTGGAAAATCTTGCCCTCTATGAGGAAATCATTACCCTCTACAGCTGCAATGATTAGTCGATCAATTGATTAGCTGATCAACAGAAAATTAAGTTATCAATACATTTGATGGCCCAGCCTCTATGAGAATTTGGTGATGATGAATAATTTGGCTGAAATTGAATATTTTGGGATATTGGACTGTTTGGACAAAACAAGACATTCGATGACATCCCCAAAAGTCATGAGCAATTTTTTCACAGTTTTCTTTCGACTAATTGAGTAAATAATGAACCTGCAGGCTAATGGAAAAAAATGTTTGTTGAGTTGCAGCCCTATTACATTTGTATGTCAAATGTCAAAAAATTGTATAACGTAAATAAATGATGTCAGCATTCATCAGTTGTTCACAAGTTGTCCGTTAAAGCAACACATCTCCTTGCAAGTTAAAAATGATTAAATGACATTTAACATTTCAAAGTCATGCAAAGTAGACAAACATCCAAGTATCATAAGGTCAATAAACATGACATAAACGCATGGATGCCCAGTGATTGTTGTTACAGTTGCAGTGACATGAATAGCCCGAACTGTACGCTATTATTTAACACATGATGATCCACTAGTCCTGAAATCACTCCTGCCGCCCAGAAAGCATCTGTTGCAGAGGGTCCTTACCTTAGCTTCGAAGCAGACCCCATGCTTAAACACCTCCTCGTTGTGCATGGGGATCCTTAAATCGTGCACGTCATCCACTAAATTGTACTTGGTTACCCCTGGCATCGCTCTAATGATAGCGGACTCGCTCCCGACTCTCGTTTTACGACAGCGCTAGAGTACCTGCAGTCATGCGCACCTCCTCTGGCGCTGCTCCCCCCCGCACTCACACGGCGCACGGAGGGGCGCGTCACTCCGGAGGTCATCCGGGTTTGAGGCCCTCCTGTCACTACGGATTGGTTTGTTGGGTTCACGCGCTGATCGGTGATGTGTGGACAATACTGACCCCCTCGCTCCGATCTGAAGCACGACGGAGAAGCCGCAGGCACCGCCGCCACCACCGGGGTCCCGATGACTCACGGACCTCAACACATAATTGTTTTTTCCTCGAAGCACCGCGGTATCACTATGGCCACTAATTTATCAGAGCGAGCGATAGCCTACTCAGAAAGAAGCATTAGGCGCTTAGCCATTAATCTGGATGCAACATTTAACAGATGAGGAGGGACTCTGCATGTATTGACTGCATCAGTAGCTTGAGCTGGTGTTTGGTTGTATGACATCTAGTGGCATCACAGGGAATAAACAAATCCCCAAATCACTGTCTCCCAGTAGATTCCACGAGTCCCCAGGGGTCCTTGAAGGGCTCGATCCCCTCCTGCTATGTGAGGATTAGTGTAGGATTCATTTTTGAGAAACTCTGCCTCTAGCAGAGGTAGACAACAAAAAATGTGTTTCTGAATGAAAGAAGCATTAACTAGGTGAGTGCACAGAGTGCAGATGTGGTCCAGCGTAGGCTATGCATGAGAGTAGTGAAATGAAGGGGAGAAAGTGTTTTGTATGGTCGCCTGTATAAGAGTAGGCTTTTGTGTAAGTTTTCTTATAAAGAAGTGTTTTTGTGTTGTCTCAGTTTTCTTTAAAATGCATAGAATGGTGTGATGACATTTTAACTGAGGGTCCCGGAAGGAAATCACAAACTCCACACATTGTTATTTTCATTTTTATGAAACACACCACAGAATCTAAAACCCCTCCTTACCTCCCTCTCCCCTCCCCTCCCAAAGATAGAAGAATTGAATCTCACTCAATTGTCCCTCCTGGTTCCCTTACAGTCAACATGGTGATGAAAATAACAAAAAACTAACTCATGGATCGTGGATCATGGTATGGTATCAGGATATGGAATTAATCTGCAGCTGCTCCGGTTCAAAATGAGACCAAACTTTTTTGTGGATGCCAGTTTGAACCACGACAAAGGCTAATAGGTGACCTGTAACAGACAAGGCAAACCTTGTTCATAGCCAAGATGATTGTCAAATGCCTTTTGCTATGTTGTAATGCATTTCGCAAATAGGCCTACTGCTGAAAAGACAAGTATATACAAAGTTTTTTTTTTTTAATTGGGAATCATGAGAGGTCATTGAGCATAAATGTGCACAAAAAATGATAAGACCAAAAAGTATCCCCTGCAGGCTTAAGCCTGGCAGAGATAATTATCCTTCATCTAGCTGACACGGTAACAAATGCTTTTTACCCCAGTGAAGCTACACCATATAAAAGCACACTGATGTGTTAGTCACACTGACACTCACACTTTATTCTCCTATTTGCCACATGCAGTGGGCTTCTTTGAAATTATCAAGAAGTAGAGCTGGAAGAATGTAGCAACTTCTTTCAGGTCAAAGTAAATGAAAACAGGTTTATTTACAATATAGATTAAGGTAAAATATATTTTGCTTAATGTGCATTGGGGGGAAGGAATTTGAACCCCTGATTTTTATAGCATACCTCCAGTGTGTTTGTACTTGCTCTGCAGTTTTACAAGCAGATACAGCTTTAGTGAAGCATACTGAATTTATCAGTATTCTGAGCCTGGCTTTTGTCACAGGAAAATGCAGCACCTTCTCTTTTGCATGTCTTTGTCCACAGCTTTTAAAAGCATTTAAATAACAAATTAGTCTGACATCAGATTTTAATCAACATTTGCCCTGCATATTTTCAATTTAAATTGATTGAAAGGAGAGCCCCATTCAAGGGTGTTCTATTGACACAAATATTAAAAAAAAAACATTTACAACAGCATTACATAACAAACATATGCAAATACACAGATACAAACAACTAGCTCAACCTCTCTCACCCACACCCCTTAATAAATGTTTCAAATGACAAATCAGTCTGACAGTGTAAAAGTTGCTGCATGTATGAACCTACAGAGAATCATCACCTGAATCTGCATTTATAGCTTTATAGTGAGTTTCAGCTTAATGTTAATCTGTCTGGTCGTAACTTTACAGTTTTGGTTCCCTCTCACTGGTCACATGGATCTCATAGCAGCATTAAGTCTAACAAAGCCTTTCAGATTGACCAGTATTTTCTTTAATAAGCACATACCTGCATATACATGGCATGCACATTTAATTTTAGCCTCCCAGCTGAGGTCTAGGAAAAAAAGGAAATTTGTAAGTGTAACACATTTGTTTTGTTTCGATCAAACTTCAGCCATGCCGTCTCTCCAGCAGGTGGCAACAGAGCGCTTTACATTTTACAGGATGTAAAGTTCAAAAAAAGCAAAAGACCAAGCTGAAGAGACAAAGTCAAACATCCACTTTATATATTCACTGTGCTCCTTTTTATCCTCCATGTCCTTTATCTTTTGTTAACCTGTGTGAGGAACCACTCAGTGTGATTGTTGTACTCTCCGCCTCAGCGTAAGGCACAGAAAGACTCGATTATGGTACAAATGAACAGAGTGCTCTGTCAGTTCAGAAAATCACCCCTCGCACCTTTTAGTATTTATTTTTATGTCTAACAACTGTTTTTTGGGGACGAAGTGTGCTAACAGGTAAGGTACTTGAGGAGGCCTTCTGTAAATTGTCTCATTTCAAGTAGTCGCTCGGGGCATCCAGTTCCTACAGACTGAATGACTAAATGTTTTCTGCACGTGCTGTCTTGTCCAAGCTGCTACAATGGCTGGTGGCACAGTTATCACGTGTGGACACTTTATTGGATGTGATGCTGCACTTCTTCAGACAAGAGGTCAAGCTTCTTGTATCCAACAGAGTTTTACTGCAAGATGAGAAGGTATGGATGTGCGTCAGATGCCACAGTTATTTTAGCACTCAGCGTCAGGTAAATTACTCATCTGTTGTTTAGTTGGTTTTGAGTGCGCATGGAGGGTCAAGGGCGGCTTCATATCTTCTTATCTCTCAGCTTCCCACTCGCCACGTGAGGAAAGAGCTGCATGTTTTTTTTTCTTTGATGCTGTGTGTTTGTTTGACACCCAGGATGGGTTTGTGCTCTCTCGCTGCCTTAAACACAATTTTTTTCTTTCCTTCACTCCATGTTTAATTAGTTTTTGAAGTGAAAGAAATCACAATTTTGGCTGACATACTTTCAGTTTCTTACAGCAAAATTGTTTACTGAATCAACTAAAATAAATTTTTTTGAAACTACAGCCACAATAATCGCTTTGGGTGGTTGTGTTTCAGTGAGCCTTCAGACTGAAAATGACCTGAGGTAAAGAGTAGAAATACGAGGTTCACCTTATGAGTAAACTTCTAAGAACACCATGCCATTCATTGTGGCCTCTGTTTTGGCACCCGTGCTGCACACTAAACTGGCCCCATTGAAATGAATGAGCAGACAGAGTTTTTACATGCACAGCTGTTCTTAACACATCCTTTGGCACAATGGAGCTTTGAGCAAAATGCTAACAACAATGCTAACATGCTCAAAATGACAATGCTTAGTATGTCTAATGTTTACCCTGTTCACCATCTTAGTTTAGGGTGGTAGCATGTTAACATTTGCTGACCTGATGATGGCTCTAGATGAACAGTGAGAGGATCCCCAAAGTTATTATGCTTCCTCCTGTAGGGAACATGAATGTGTGTACCAAATTACATGTCCATCCAATAGCTGTTGAGACATTTCAGTCTGGAGCAAAGTGGTGGGCTGACTGACTGACATTGCCTATCATAGAAGCACCCACACCACCAACAAAGGGAAAAGAAGAGAAATAAAAATAAAAGTCCATGCTTTACACAAGCTTCAGAATCACCATGCTAATGTCACTGCCATCTTTTATTTCCTTTACACTGTATCACAAAACCAGGCCTGATTTCCTGTTGATTGTGCAAACAATCTGACACACTGGCAAATAGGAATCATCAGGTGTTGTGGTGATATCTACAAACTGGCACGCGACCAAGTGCAGACTGACATGGGATCAGCTGCTTTCAGGCATTCATAGGTCAGTAAACACACAGCCTGCTGCGTTTGTCAAACTGGCCGAGTACAAAGCTGACCTTCCCACAAACTCAATTAACTTGTCACCGTGGAAGCCACACAGTTAATGCCACACACACTTCCCCTAATTTCTCACTTAGTCACATAGACCTATACGTCACACTACTTCCTGTCTTCTTTGTGATCCACATGGAAAATAGACTTGAAGGATTGTTGTTACATGCATCACTTAACCTCATAACTGAGTCTATAAAAAGCTACAGCAGTTATTGTAAAAAACAAACTGTGGTGCCAGGGTTCATACACATTGAATATTCATCTCTTCTCTTTTGGCCCTTTCCAGAATTCTTCAAGGTCACCTTTTAATAATTTGTGTGAGTGAAATCAGCTCTTATTTAAAAAAAATTTCCTTCCTAAACTGACAGCTATCACTTATGTCTGCTGGTCATGACATTTATAAGGCTTCCCTCCACTTGCTGAATAGGGACAAACATGGTCTAAGTATTGAAAACATGCGAAACAAATCGCAAAGACTGACACAAAATAACATCTAAAATAAAATATGGAATGAATCTGATGATCGATACCACTGTCATGTCAGTTTGCTACAGCCAGGAGACTGTTAGGTTAGCTGAGCACAAATACTGTACTTGAAACTGAGAATTGGCTTGTTTAATCTGTGCTAAACCAAAGTGTAAAAACGCCAGGTTGTTCTTTTTACGCAGTCATTGGACGGCACTTTTAGGAGTCTCTGCTGGTTGATGTGTTAAAAATGTTAGAAAAAAGTAAGCTTTACAGATACAGATTTTGTTACCTTTAAACAGAGCCAGGCTAGCTGTTTCTCTGTTTCTTGCCTTTATGCTAAGTGAGCTAACTGGCTGCTGGTTGTAGCTTCATATTTACTGTGCAGACATGACAGTGGTATTGATCTTCTCCTCTAACCCTTGGCAACAAAGCTTTTTTTCATGTTGGCGTCACTGTTTCCTCATATTTACTTTGTGCTTGTCCTCAACTCTTCAGAACTAGTTCCCACTTAAATAATCTGCTTTGGAGGTGAACCATGATCCTAATGTTGTTGGCTGTATCAATTAGCATTTGATTTAATGTCTGGCCTTGATATTAAATGACTGTAAAGCTTTTAAGGGTTCATGATTTTCACAATATTGTTTCAAATCAAATCCCACCAGGGCCATGCATCCTAGTACTGGAGAATAAGTAAAGAAATAACAGACGAGTACGTGGTGGGAAGAAGTATTTTTTTGATTTACTCACTTTACAGCAGGCATGTTGAAATTCCCTGTCAGAATACTTTGAGAAAGGGGTCAGTCGAAAGGTTTGTGGTCTTGTGTTGAAATGGGTTGATAGCAGAGAAGCAGAGAATTAGCCGGGAAGGTGGGGCTTTAATGTAGTCACAAGGACGTTTCCTGAAATCTCAAGCAGCAGAATATTCTAATCTGCTAAGGTCACAGTAAATACCACAGAAGGACACCCTTTAACTCACACTTAGTGCACTTTGCATGTGTTTTGTTTGATTTTTGTTGTTGTTGTCTTTACAACTTTTGAATGAAGCAATTTTCCTGCCTACCTATTCCAGCATACACTGGGCAGAAGAGAGTTAAGCACCCTGTGAAGGTCTAAACACACAGATAATCACGCCACAAACTCCCACAGTTGCACCTTCAGGCAATTTGGAGTCTCCATTCCATCTGATTTGCATGTCTTTAAACTGTAGGAGGAAACCAGAAGGCCCAGTGGAAAACTGACCCCAACTGAGAAAAGTCAAAACTATATCTATTCAGGCTCTTCAAACTTTTTCCTGGAAATATAAACTAATAGCAAACACATGTAGCTTAACATTGTAACTGAGGTGAGTCATCATTATTTGCTGTATATGGCTTGACTCCCAGCTGTCTTTGCATAGCATCATGTAATGAAGTAATGTAGAGCAGATGCTGAAATAACAGGATCAGTGAGTTATAGTCTCACATCTCATAGCAGTGATATAATATCACCTAATAATCAGGGAGTTTATGATGCCCGACAACAGGATATTTTCATCAAGTGGACACTAAGGAGGCTATTTGTGGTAGCAGCCTGTTTTTTTTTATATTTTGCAAGCCAAATGAAATGAAAACGAGTTTAAGCTCTTGGGGTATAATTGAGTATCTTAGAGCGAACCTTGGGATGGGTTTGTTCCCTTGGTAACCTGGTAGCCATGACAGCAGCTCTTTGTTTTTACACAACTCTCCCAAGTTCAATCACCGTTGGAGATGGTATTAATCACCACTCACATGGCAAATATGTTTTTAAATGAGTATGTTGACTCATTTCTACCAGTGAAGTAGGCGCCCAGATGAACCAGATCCACTGTTTAATGGAGCTCCACCTCTTTTGTTGCACATTATGTTTCCACTGTCCTGACGTTCAGAGCTATCCACTTGTACTGATCCATGCTGTAGAAACACTCAGGTAAGAGACACTGGGTTCAGCCTCTCGGATGCCAGCTCATCCAGTGTGGGATGCGTATGTGTTTACTGTATGGACTGTAAAACTTTATGATCCTGAATGTTCAGAAAACCCTGAACTTTTTTTCTGCCTAGTTGGCATGGAGTAACTATTTTGAACCTGTAAATGACAATCATACCTCAAACAAAAACAAAAAGACATTATAATGAACACCCGGTCTGTCACAGACGTTAGTTTATGAATCAGTCAGTAATTTTGCTATTGTGGGTTTATTTATTTAATTATATTTATGAAAGGAGAATGAAAGATATTCAGCCTTGCAGAATCATAGGATTAATATATGAGGACTTCTCATGTTAGTTGTTGATATATTATAGTTTTCATCATAACTAAAGAGGCTGTCCCCAAAAATGATCTTCCTTAAGATCTTGTCTGTTGTGTCTCAGATGATTTTCTCCGTTTCTTTAAATAGTTGTCAAAAGCCTCTGGCGGCTTATCCGTTTTATAGTTTGGTTTGGCAACCAGATTCTTGTTCTTTTGCCAGGAGAAAGTCCAACAGTTAAAAATAAAGTAAAGCTGGTAAAGTAGAGCTGAGTTCCAATCATGTAGATTTCCATCATCACTTGTTGGCCTTTTGGAAATTCTGTTTAAAATGACTTAAATGATTTACTGTGTGTCGTCAGTGGAAAACACAGAAGACAACTAGTGTCTTCAAAGTTTGTTTGAGTAATGGATTCATTTGATCAGTTTAGCATAATAAATACAGCAGATTTATCCTCCCCAAAAAATCCCTTTATGAGACGTTTTTTCCCAGATACAGTTACTAACCTTTCCCTCTGTTTATACCTTGACAATGTCTAGGGCAGTTTGTATTTTGTTGTTTGGAATTAATCCAAAGCCATTAAGAGACCATCAATTGAATTTTGAATTGCATGACATTTAATGTTATCAACTTATCCACAATAACAACATAAAGACACCTTAATATCTCAGTTTATTATTCGCTTGATGCCCTGTTATGAATACAATAACAAAGACTTCATTTTTTGTTCACCTATGAGAGCTAACATGTCAATATCAATAACATGTAGGATAAATATCAAGTAAATAAAGGAGTCATGGTTATCCTTCAGAACACTGTCAATCCTGCGCCCAAACATTTACTGCACTCTGTGCAGATGGTGAAAACATTTGCTCAGTGCAATTTTGAGGTACTTGATTTTTTCCAGTTAATGCTACTTCATACTTCTAGTCCCGTAAATTTTGAAGGTAAATATTGTAGTTTATGTTGACAACTATAGTTACTAAAAGTTACTTTGCTGATTCTAATTATTAATGCTAAACATACAATATATATATATAAAGTAGTTGAAAGCCCCAAGTTTACCAACTGAAAAAAAATTAAGGATGCTTACACACTGAATCATCACTAATTATAATCCAATACATATTACTTAAGTAACATATGATTGCAGGGATTTTACCTGTAACAGAGTACCATGTAGTATTTTTCTATCTAAAAATGTCTTTCTTCAAGGTAACAAATTCAATTCTCTGAGGAATGAAGATGATGGACATCTAATATTGAGATGGTTTCATATATTTAGCAAATAGCTAAAACAAGGGGGAAATGTCTCGTATAGTGTGTCATTTTGTAATCATAGCTGAAAAAAATATGAAAAAAAGGGAGCATGTTTATTTCAACGTTTGTCCACCCATCTGCATACAGTTTCACACACAACACAAAAATGCACAGCTTGGCATCACAGCAGACTCCTTTTCCTACTTGTATTTGATGAGAGTAGGAACTGTACAGCCAGTTGTTACTTTAATCTTTAAAGCTTTTACATTCTGGGTATTTGTATGTTTATCCAGGTTGTTGTTGCTACAGTGAAACTATTTTCTCCCAGGCTTAAAAAAATCAATCCTGCTTTTCTCTCTCTCTCTCACTCTGTTGCTCTGTGATTATTTGTGTTTTCATTTATCTCAAAAGTAAAACAAAAAAAGCCAGACTTCGCCCTCATGAAAACATCAAGTTACCTCCACCCACATGCAGCCGCGCCTGATCAGGTTTCAACATGTATCTATCTTTTTCCAAAGTAGGCTATATTCTGACATTTGATAGCTTGAATTAGACATGAATCGTGAACATCTGCCCAAACAGAAGGCAGTGCACAAAGTGAAAATAATACCTGTGCATACATCAGCTGGTCCAGAAAAGAGTAGGCCTAAGTGACAATTAAAGGCAAGTCCTTCCATCTGCTCTCTGAGGTAAAGAAAAAACAAATCAGTGTTTCTTTAGTTTACTGTATGTTCCACATTCAGAAGGGGCCACATCACCTCTGGTTGAAAACGACAGAGAGAAAGAGGGATGGCGTGGAGAGATAGCCTCTGTCATTTGCCACAAGTGTGAGAGCGGCGTTAATGACTTTGTCTTCGTCTCTTTAGGGGCTGAGTGTTTGAACAGGAATCGGCTGTTGTGGTAGGAGTGTGGCGAGGGGGTGGCGTTGATGGAGGGCAGGAGAATGGAGGGAAGGGACTGATTTGCAACAAAGGAGGGGAGTGCTGCTGTGACTCAGAGGCTGTGAGCGGCTGCTACAGTTGTAAACAAACCTGCCTGTGGAGTTGCTTAGTAGGCGGCTGCAGTCTCCGTGGTGACTGTCCATTACACTCAGATGCTTCCCTATAAAATAATATTGCTTTTTTACACACACACATGCACAAACACACACACACACACACACACACACACACACACACACACACACACACACACACAGAGACTTACAAAAAACTATATTTCACAGCCACTTTGTCCCCACTAACCCTGAAGGAAAAGTTTGAAATTTTGGGAAATAGGCCTACGCTTGCCTTCTTGCTGAGAGTTCGATGAGAATACTAGCCTACTCTTATGATTGTAGCCTACGTTAAATATAAACCTATAGTCAGTAGCTTAGCTTAGCACATAGATTGGAAATCAAAGGAAACAGCTAGCCTGGCTCTGTCCAGATGTCACAAAAATCCAACTACAAACTCTTTCTTCCTGTTTCCAGCCTTTGTGCTAAGCTAAGATAACCGGCAGCTTCTTTTTTAGCGTACTGACATCCAAGTGTCAGTGCGCTAAAAAAGAGCTTCTCATCTAGCTCTTTGCAAGAAAGAAAATGTAAGTGTATTTCACAAAAGTCCCAAACTATTCGTTGTTGTTTATTATAAATATAGTATTTTTAATTTAGTGGCTGGGCAGACTCCTGAACAAGTCCTCTTGGAATATGTTAGCTTGCGTGTTAGTATTGTAGTTGCTGTATGTCTTTAACTGTGACCTGACTTGTGTCTCCTGTTTGTTACTGTGCGTGAGTGACCAAACCAGTTTCTCCTCTGGTGATAATTAACCTATAACTAGCCTATTTAATAAAATAAGTTGTCAGTCTATCTAAATTTAAGACCTACTGTAATCCTGTAGAAGTGAACCACCGGCCAAAATGAGCTCACCCTTTACCTCAGACCGATTCTTGTATTCATGAAAGCACAAGAACTAACACACATTCACACCCATATACACTTGCTTCATATCTTCCATTCACTGTAACTCCAGAGTAAAGAAGTCATCCAGTCACCTACTTGTGAAGTGGAACCCGCTGTGGCCACAGATTAATTAGCAACTACAACAGCGCACATGAGTAAGTCCTCTTCTTCTTCCTTCCTCATACATTTTTCCTGACCTCAGTGACCACATCCTCTTTCTCTACAAGTGAATTTTCCATGGAACAAAACACTAATTTGTCTCTGGAAATTGGTAATCTTTTATTCAATGCACTTATTTTTACATACATTACTTCAGATTAAAAAAAAAAAACATGAAATACAAAATTTTACCTATACGCTGCACAGCATACTTTCACATAATAAAAATTTACTTTAAATAAATAATAAATAAATAAACACTAATGCTACAGAGTCTCTCCCTGTGGTAGTTTTGTTGTATGAAAGCAACTTATTAATGTCACTCTGCATTTGATAATAATAATAATTATTATTATTATAACAATAATTTATGCCACTGTGGCTGCCGTTCATGCAGCCCTGTATACACAGTACAGGTGTCTCTTTCAGAGGCAGACACAGCTCAGTCTAGTGTCAGTCTCTTATCACAGCTTCACATGTCCATTAGCTTCCAGCTCAGTCTCCCAACTGTAGGCACCCTCTGGTCTCCAAAATAACTACACAGCCTGGCACCAACTCCTTGGGCTGAAGTATTTGTTCCGTGAGGACCTTTCCAGTGTCCGCTGTGTGTCAGTAAGCGTATGTCCCTTTGAGGAGTGATCATATCACGTCTGCTGCTTGCAGTACACTTTTTTAGTAAAGTTTGTTAGCCTGTCTTGGCCTTTCTGCTAAGCTCCAGGTATGTAGAGGACTTGAGGAAGCGAGGGTAGCAGTCTTTTTCCATCAGGGTGTAGATTTTGGCTTGGGCCAGATTGAAGCAGGACTGTCTGGGATTCTCCATGTTCTCCTTTGTGATGGCTTTGGTCACATGATCAAGATTTACCTATAGGGGAACAGAAGAAGTAGAGAGGTTATATCAGCTTCAAAGCAAGATAAGAGAAGCCAGCAGATTTACAGAGCGTCCAAAATTGTCTGTTTAGCTTATTTAATATTTACCTCTCGTGGTGCATCGGAGCCAATAAACTCGTCATAAATTTTCTTGGCTTTGGTGGCCAGTTTTGAAGGTTTAGTTGCCTGGTAGTCCTCACAAGCCAAGTAGAAGGCGATGTTTTCCTCACTGAACTCTGAGATTAGGAATGCTCTGAACAGGCACAGTCCGTCTGGAAAAAGGAGAAAGAGAGGAGAGAGTGTAGGTTAACATCTGGCAGTCGTCTCCAAACATCAAGAATGAGTAAAAAATTTGCATCAAGCCTGATCCGGAGGATTGTACTTACTTGGACTGGACAACAGTTTGTCAAACGACTCCCTCCATTTCAAAGGCTCGTCGACATTAAACCTACAGCAACAGAAAGACATCATTAGGAAGTTCAAAGAATGACAGAGGTCCACTTTAATTTAATTTAATTTATGTTAAAAAAAGAATTTAAGTGTATCTTCTTACCTCAGTTTGTCATTTTTGCCAGTGATGCTGTGATCTGACTTTTGTAGTAAACTGGTGAACAAAGCCTTCAGCTCCTTTGCCCTGCAGAAATAAAGAAAGAGGAAATGTTACAAAAAAAGACAGTTTGAGAGTAATTAATTTCCCCCTCATATAGATAGATAGATATACAAGAATTTTTACACTTCTTCCTAAAAAGCAAACCCTCGTGAATCTCACCTCTCCAGGCATGTGATAGGCAGTGATTCGAGTCCTCTGCACATGATGAGAAGTTTTCCTGCTTGCTGGTTTATATTTCCAATGGTTAAGACACTTACCGAGCTGTCTGCCTTGCTATAAGTGAGTTAGCTCTCATCTGGTCTGCCCTCTGTGTGGGAGAGTGACTTTTTATAGGGTAGTACACTCTGTGACATCACGCTTCTCAGCCAATGAAATAAGACATGTGGGAGGATGAGGAGACTCCTCAACACTGATTTTCCTCCAGACTACTTCCTCACTACTGAACAACATGTGTGATAGTTACAGTGACCGAATTACTTCCCTGCTATTCAAAGTGTTTGTGCACAGTACGGTGAGTGAATGTGTCTAGGTGTGTGTGTGCGTTTGGTGTTGGGGAGTGTTTGTGTGTGTTCTTATATTTCAATACATGTGAGGAGAACCATACATTCTAACAAGAACAGAAAATCCCCTAAAGTGAGGATGTTCCAACAGTCCCTGCCTTATTATAGAAAGTTTAGTCACAAGACTCGGGTCAACAAGCCCTCATATCAGAACAGATCAGAACAGGTTGTTTGTCGGTGAATTCCAAAATGAACCACATGAGTGATTTGGCAGATCTGGACCGTATTCAGGTCCTTTACTTTAGTAAAAGTAGCAATAACACAATGTAAAAATTCTCTGTTATTGTTAAATACTATGGTCGCTGTCTAATGAAAACCATATATATCCAAAACGTCAACTTTTCTTGAACTTGGAAAATCAGCCTTGTTTTCAGCTTTGTGACAAGGCATTTTCAGCTAATCCAATGGGTTTTCAAGTTATTTATTCTCAAACCATAAAGTAAGATCCAATTCTACATTGCTTTCTTTAAAATGCAAAAGCACCAGATTTGGATGTATATTGTTTTGACTGGATAGCAACGTTTTGTTAAAGCTCGGGTAGGTAACATTGGAGCAACTAGCAAGAGACAGCTACATTTTGAGTATGTAACCATAGGTATCCAACCGAAAAATCTCACCCCCTCCTTTCAGGCTTCCCTCCAAAGCCACTCTCCAAAGCACATTTTCATGTGCAGCGAGTGCACACAGTGCGCGCAGATAAATGCACATAAGAATCAGAAACATTGTCATTGTCACATTCATTATCAAGTACATTTTTACATACAAGGAATTTGTGTTGGTGTTATGGTGGATAACGGTCAAAATAGAAAAAGTAAGAGAAAAGGTGAGCACCGAATAAAGTCATGAATGTAAAACAAAAATTTACAATGAAAATTACACTGAAAAGAGCTGTGCAGTGTTTAAAATGAAGGTGCACAATACTGACTAAGAAAATGGAGGATCAGTCATCAATTCTACTGTTTTTGTCGTGTAAATTTGTTGTGTATCCTGAATTTGGAAAGCACTTTGGTCAACTAGGGGTGTTTTTAAATGTGCTATATAAATTTGAACTTGAACTTGAATGTGTAGATTGCGATAGTGTAAAAGACTATGTGCCATCTACAAAATAATATAATACTATATAATAATAATAATATTTCCGTTAATGTCAAGTTAGAGGTGAATGGTGAGGGTTTATAGATGTGCAAATAATAAACACGAGGCCGGCAGTAGAGGCCAGCTGTAGTCTGGAACAAACAGTTACTAGGTCATGTGAGGTTTTGGTCTTGATGGTTTGCAGCCTCTTACCCGAGGGGGAGTGCTTTAAAAAGTTTGTGTCCGAAGTGGAAGAAATCTGCCAGAATCTTTCCTGCTGGCCTCAGGATCCTGAAAGGAAGGCAGCTTGGCCCCTCGTTGATACTTAGTTGCTTGATTTGCTTGTTTGTTTTTTATAACTTCAAAACTACATTGCACACATGCAGCAACTTTCTTTAAAAGCCCTGAAAACTTGTTTCCTTTACTTGGCAGTGGGTTCTTACATGAACATATGAGAGATTTCTGTCGGCGCTGTTTACTTAGTGCTACTCCTTTGAAGTGGGTGAAAAAAATGTGATATTCGTGCACCAATCAGAATTTAACAATATTTGAATTAAAATCTGATGACAGATGTGGGGTTGTTACCATATGTTGTCAGTCAAATCTGATCAAACCACACCCACACAATCCTGATAAGCAGATTAGCAAAATTTGTGAGGGTTCAAATCTAAAGATATCTGAATTTTAACTTTAATTGTTGTTTGCTTCGTTATGGCTAATTGCTGTTAAACAGAAATACTTTTTTAATATATATTTTTTATTTACATTAAGTGCATCACAAGATACCAAACTAAAACAGACAAAACAGTAGAAAAAAAATTACAACATAGCTCGCAAAACAAACAGAAAACCGCATAAAACAAATGAAAATGAAAATATGATAAAGTACAGTAGGAAAATATTACAGTAATACAAAACACACATGAAACTACTCATTAGATTTCCCAGAATAGCTCACACAACATAATAACTTATATTGCCAGTTATTCTGTGGGCCCAAAGGTCCAATTTTTACTTCTTTATGTTCCTCATTATCTTCAGTATTTTCCTCAGTGGAGAGAATGGAGGTATCATTTATGTTAGATTTAATGAAGGTCCTCACTGTTGCAAAAAGTATGTTTACATTTATCTGTCATAAGGAAGCGCTTGCACAACCCCTGTCTGGACGTCTTTTTCTGTCTAGGCATGACCAAGCTAAGATAATTGTGGCTATATATAGCCTCGGGGTCGAGAAAAGTATTGTTCATTGAATAAAAATATCTATATTTAGACTGGACAGGGAGCCAACTAACAGTAAACTCTGCAAATTAGTTATTTCTCAGTGAGTTCACAGGAAAATGCTCAGGAAAGGGAAAATCAGGCAGCCGGATGAAAAGGTAGAGAGCTCATTGAGAGTGTCTGAGCCAGCTTCCTCTGGTGGCTTCCCTGAACAATACTTTCCCTCTAACTGGCTGCTTTGTCCCACACACAGCTCTGGGTGTCAACGCCAGGTCACTTCAGCCTTCAATAATGAGCTACTTCCCTGCTTCTTCTATAGAAACACAACCGTTATATGCCTAACAAGGAGAAAGGCTTGTCTTACAAGGAAAAGGCTCAAGAAGGGGTCACCCACCAGTGTAGGTTGTGTAGATTCTGTGAGGAAGAAGTTTCATTACATTACATTTATTCATTTAGCTGACGCTTTTATCCAAAGCAACTTACAATTGCTTTACATGTCAGAGGTTGCACGCCTCTGGAGCAACTAGGGGTTAAGTGTGTTGCTCAGGGACACAATGGTGGATGCTTCACAGTGGGGTATTGAACACGGGTCTCTCAAACCAGGTAAATGTCTTATCCATTGCGCCATCACACCCACATCACAGAAAAAGTAATCCACCTTTTTTGGTTTTGTAAGGACATTCATTTGGTGTCAAGTGAAAAGGTGAAACTAAAAGGTGTGTTGATTCAAGGCAATATAATAAAAAAATACAACTTAACACTGCCATTATGGGGAAAGCAATTCATTTATACAATAATTAAGTACTATGTGATTTCTTTTTTAGCATGAATACAATACGTGAGTGGAGACTAGAGTTACAGTATTTGACAATTGTTGCTCAGTTCTCACAACAGAGTTTCAATTTACAAAACTCTTAACATCACACAGTGAGTTTACCATATAGCATCAAAACATTGCACATGTTCCTCTCTGTAATTTAAATCCTTGTGGCATTTCAAATAAAATGACCATTATCAAATAATGCTGTCAAACAGCATCTAATTCTCAACTAATTACTTTTTTGTGTACTCATTTTTACATTTGTTCACGGCCTATCAAAATTGTATGCTGTAAAAAAAGACAGAAAAAGAAAAAAAGAAGGGAACAACAAAGTGTACAACTGAAAGACAGCCTTCAGCCATTTCGTACTTGATATTGTGCTCTCAGATGAACAAAATCATGAATCTCTGTACCGTGAGTACGGTGAAGTTTACAGACTGAAGAGTGGACAGTCTATTTTCAATCTCGGGTCAGTGTTTTTCAGGACATCGTGGCTCAAACATGTTCCAATCCTGGGCCAGTGGAGCCTTCTCTCTTGAAGATACTGTACTTGACATACTGTAAACATGTTTTCATCGGCAGTTGCTCATCACAAGTTTTTATGAAGGACAAAACATAATCCAGGCATGTTTCTTGCAACCAAAACATGTTATTCTCACTCATATCACGTGTATATCATGTTCTTTCCATTCACAGATGAAGTGTTTGATCACTGGATAACATTGTGAGATTTAATGCTTAGCCCCTTATTGACACACATTGATACATTTTTACAATGCAATATGAGGGAAAATTTGCACTTGACTTACAACACTGCTGATCCAAAAAAACTGTCTTGTTGTCTTATCTCATAACCGCAGCTTTAATGTTCTTTGACACACTTTCTTTTAAAACCTCACATACTAACCCTGAATATTACATACATTATTAGCTTTTGTGTTACTGCTTTTATATATAAACTACTGCCTGTGTATGATTCTCATTCACTGACACAAGTTAATATCTAATTGATGTTATATCACCAGAAATTCTGTTTCTGGTGATATAACATCAATTATATACTTGTATACCCCTAACTTATTAAGTCCACTGACATAGAAGATGGCACAAAGAAGTCAGCCCTCACTGATGACGCTGTTCACATTATTAACATTTAGGTAATAAACTGGGTCATTTAAACAACACGAAGCTGACATTTAATTTTCTGGCCTTGTCCTGCTCCTCACCATTCATCTCTTACAGTCAGAAACTTTGGCCTAGAAGTGTCTAAAATAATTTGGTAAATCTTTCTGGGCTTTTCTTTTTCCAAAACAGAATAATGCTGGATATTTTTGTCAAGTCGCGAAGAGGAAAATACTGTCTCAGCATGACATTCTGTACTTTAGAAGCAAACTGAAATGACAGGCTGCAGTGGTTGTTTGATGTTTTCAAATTGTATTCTAAATTTAAAATATTTATCATTTCATTCTGAGTTGACTACATTTTAAAACAGTCTTGGATTATTACTCTGGTGTTGGGGGGAGGAGAGGATTAGATTTAATAAGTGCTAGTCCAGTCTGTAGAATAATTAAACCTCAAAAAAGGTAGCCCGATATTAAAACTGTGAGTCACAGGATTAAAACCTGCTATCACTCTCAAACTGATGACTGGTCTTAACACAAGAAGTAATGTTAAATAATAACTCTTAAGTTATCAAACATTTCTGAAGCTGCTGAAGATTTATTTGGTTTTCATCATGTTCTGAATCTATCAAATCAAATCTTTCTTGATTCAGTCAGTTTGGTAACTACAAAACCTTATTAAATCAAGATGTTCACTAATGGCTATGTTGATTGGGTATACTTGAAGAACTGCCTGTAAAATTTACTTCCTGTAAGTTGATCAATGTTGATTCTTTTTCATGTGTTGTAACTGTGTTGTAAAAGGTATTATCTTTACACATTGGGGACTGACGCCGCTTCCTGTCCCCAACCCACTTCACCCCCAGCTGTAAGGATTTTCATCCCAAGTCACAGCCGGGAAGTACACAACAGCATGGAATTCCCAGATAGTCTGTCCATTTCCCCGCTGATATGACCCCATCCTCTATTTGGAAGACATCCAGAAACAACACAGTTTCCTATTTTGAGCTTGTAGGCAGCAACATTCAAAGCTGTAACAGAGAACAGCATAAACATTGGGCATTTATTGTATCACCTAAAGCTTTGGATGGCATTTTTTTGTGGCACCATCTGGCAGTGTGCAGAGAAACCATGATCTGCATATTCACTCAGCTACCTATATGACAGAGCAGGTGGAGGCTTACCTAATGCATCCCAACTAAGAAGCCCTGCCAATGGCCACTAGTGGTGGACATGATCCTATCTATGTCCTATCAAATGTCAACTGGCTATCGAACATCTGGAGATGCAGCAGCAAGGATGATAAATCAATGTTAACTAGCCTCAGCTTCAGTGGAATATCAATGACTGCACATGAAGCCAGTGCTTCTGTATACACCCATCTGTCTCAGTAGCTTTCTGTACCTGCCAGCTACTAAAGCTGAATGTATTTTTAATTCTGACACACTGGCATCTATAAATACATTCACAAGTTTTTTTTTTTGCACCCATCTGCTATCAAGCTCCATGGGTTTGCTCTTGTAATCAGGAGAAAAATGATAGCATGTTTGCAAATTCCTATTACTGTAGCTTAGCACAATTATAACTGCGTCGAACAGTAAACATGTTGAGGGCTTATCTTTCTTAGAATAATTACAGAGGGCAGCCTGAAAAAAAAATCGTTTTATTTTTCCAAATAATACTCTGCAGGAGGCTAATATGTTTGCACTCGCTAGCACCG
This sequence comes from Micropterus salmoides, assembly GCF_014851395.1. NCBI lineage: Eukaryota > Metazoa > Chordata > Actinopteri > Centrarchiformes > Centrarchidae > Micropterus > Micropterus salmoides. The sequence continues at coordinate 22,798,613 of NW_024040485.1, read as the reverse complement.
AAACAAATATGCCCACAGCAAGGCTAGCAATGCACCAGCAGGACGTTATAAGACACACGGCTAATTGGGTACATTGCCAAGAAATCCAGCAGCAGGCATGGAAAAATCTGTTTTATAGGAAATGATCAGGGACACTATACACCACTAATGTGACTTATTCTGTAAAATGGCTACGTTGTGAGACAATAGGGTGAGTGGGAACAGAAGGTTAAGGAGTTGCCAGAAAACAAGACAGACATGTCACATCAGTATGATGAGGGCACTGGTGTCTTTCCCATATTTATTAAATAATGTATTAAATCCAGTCACACAAGCCAATAGGTCTAGCAACATGTCACCATTTTCTTTTCAAGGAACAAAGGACGATAACAAATAATACTGATAAAAAGCTTCAAAAACTTCAAAAACAAAGAGCAATATAAACATATAAACGTTACTAATTAAGGAGTTAATCATATGGAATGACAGTTGGGGAAAAATCAGCTAATTATTAAGTTCAAGTTTATTACTAAGCAACAATGCATAAACAATTCAATGAGATGTTTTACTTTAAACTTTTAAAAAAAAAAGAGCACACAAAAAAGCAATTGAAATATAATGGATTATGTAACCAACAACATTTATCAACACCATCATCATCATGTCAGTTTCAACCAACAGCATGTGGATTTTTTTCTCTTTCCATTACAACAAAGTAAGTAAATGTTTGTCTTCCTTTAAGCACTGAGGATATTCAGGGGACTGGTGTAGAGTGCTCTGGGACAGGCCTATTGAAAAAATCTGGGAAAGGACATCTGTTGAGACCTGCCTGCTTAGCAACACTAGAGTAGGGAAATCTTGGATGAACACTTCTTAAAAATGAACTGTGTATTTAGATCACAGCTGCTGTGTGAGGCTGTACTTAGGCACAGCAGTAATTCGAGCCAAATGCTAACAGTCTGATTTTAAGCTGGTATAATGTTTACCAAGCTCACCTACTTAGTTTAGCATATTTGCTTACTAAGATTAGCAAACTAGTACTAAACACAAAGTACAGCTGAAGATGATGGGAAAGTTTTGCAGGTATTTGGTCATAAACCAAAGTATTGAACAGATTAACATTTTGACCTGATGAAAAGGGTTACCAAAGTTCCAGGTGGGAACATGAGATTTAGTACATGTTTGTACTAAATTTCATGGTCCATCCAATTTGTTTTGAAACATTTCACACAAAACCACAAATATCAATGTCATGGTGGCGCAAGTGGAAAAGTCAGAGAAATAATCAAGTAATTAAGCGTCATCATCTGGCGACCATGAAAGTCTGTACCAAATTTAACGACAGTCCATCCAATAGTTGTTGAGATATTTAAACCAGTGGTTCCCAAACTTTTTAGGCAACGCATCCCCTTCTACATCTTCACTAGGTTGCTGCACCCCCAAACCCCCTCTCTCTCTAGGTTTGCATATATATATATATATATTTTTTTTTAAACTTATTTATTTATTTATTTGCTCATTGTCCCGCCCACAGCATCTGATTGGTTACACGTCGTATTGAATTTTCTTGTGAGCTAACTATTAATAATCCATCCTATCCATTGTCAACCGCTTATCCTGCGTACAGGGTCGCAGGGACTATTAATAATAATGTTTTTAATTTTAAGTTAAATTTATAAAGGAAAGTTTTCAATTCAGGTTTTTATTTCAGGAAAAAATCCACAAAAAGTATTATTGTAGTTGTTACACTACTACACCACCATTACATTTTTCCTGTCGCGCACACCCTTGTGGCAGCTCGCGCCAAACTTTGGGAATCGCTAGTTGGTGGGTCGGCCGACACTGCAATCACTAGTGCCTCGCTGCCAGTGTGGGTAAAATTCAGACCAAAGGCCTTTTTCAGGAGGAAGGAGGACTGTGGGATTCATCCTTATGATTAATCAACTTTGTTTGGCCTATTCAGAGAGTTGAGCAAGCATTTCTATTTCTTAGTTAAAGAAGTAAATATCAATAGTAAATAAAAATCAGAAATAAACTGGGTAACGCTTTAGATTACAACCCACAACCTACGCCATAATTACTACGGAGTTACAGTGTAATCTTTTATATTAACAGTGTACAAGTACAGTTCGTACCAATACATATATGTAGGTACTAGGGAACAAGATGTGAAGTTATGGAAAAAGGTGATAAAAATTTGGGATCTTAAAAAAACTGTAGTACTTATTTTTTCACTTCTGCGAACCAATTCTATTATTACAGTGAATGTTGTACCTACTGAACAATTATCTGGACATGTGGGACGAATTTAGGGATCATTTATACTGTTATTATTTACTGGGTACCTATTAAATTACTATTACATGGTACAGTATGACCATGAAACTGAGCAAAAATCTGGACGTTTGTGATGCTATTGCATTACTTTGGAAATCTGATTAAATTTTATTTCACAATGATCATTTTACCAACAAACTGGCAGATTGTGCATGCTGGAGATTCTCAGTCAGACTGCATCTACAATAGCTTGCTTCTGGCCTGCAGGGAGTCCAGGAGCAGTTCAGCAACAATTAATGTGCAAGATGACGGTTTCTTCAGCTCCTTCACAAAGCTGAGCTGTGAGCGTTGCTGGTGGCAGAGACAAGAGCTCAAAGGGCACAGGGAGTGTTAGATCCTTCTCATTGCTATGCAGCACAGAGTTTGACAACAACAAGCTGGTATCTAATTAGCATTACATCTAACCTGAAGTAACAAAAGGGATGGACATGTTGTGGAATATTAAAATGGCCAAGAGAGTGATAGACCATCAGGGAAGATGGCCTCCAGAGATTCTTCTCAACCTAGGTAGTGTGAATTTCAAGGTCTATTTTTGCATTGACAATCAGTGACACAGTTTATGATGTGTTACACGTGAATACCTTCATACGTTGCTTTGTCCAAAACAAGGAGTAAATAAAAAATGATAATAAATAAAATAAAGGTCCAGACACCTCCTACCTGCAACATATCCAGGGAATTCAAGCTGAACAGGCAGCCAAAGCAGTAAAATCTGTTGACTTTAATCATTTGTGTCAAATGCAGAAGCAGATCAATAAGGGAAGCATGCACATCAAGCAGCATTTTCTACAATGTATTGTAATGCTGGTGGAACTCTAACTCAATCCATGTTGTAAGGAAGATAATTTATCTTTTTGCCGCAGTACTGTGAATAATGGTGATCTAACCAGTGATTTTAAACTTGACAAACAAGTAAATACTGTGGTTAAATCCTGTTTTTATCACTTGAGGCTTTTATCTAAAATTAAGTCTGTTTTATATCATTTTTGAGCATGTGATTCTTGCTTTTATCTCAACCCATCTGGACTACTGCAAAGCACTTTACATTGGCATTAAACAAGCCTTTCTCTTATGCCTACAGTTAGTCCAAAACGCGGCTGCTTGTCTTTTAACTGGAACCCGCAAGTGAGAACACGTTACACCTGTTCTGACCTCACTCCACTTGCTCCTGGTCCATTTTAGATTACATTTTAGGATCTTATCTTACAAGTCTACACTCCCAAGGCAGCAAAGGGCCACCAATCAACTGTGGCTGGTCGCCCCTAAAACCAGGCTAAAAACCAGGAGCAACAGGGGCGCCTAAATTATGGAATATGCTATATTCACAGTTCAAAATGTTGGCCATGCCCATTTATTCCCTGGCTTTTAATCCAAAACGAGAGCTGTGTTGTGTTTGTTGTTGCCTTTGATTTTGTTTCTGAACCATTGCTTCCATTATGTGTTCTATGTGCTTTTAGGTATGTTTTATGTGTTTTATGTTTTGTTCCTTGTGCAGCACTTTGAAACCTTGTGTGCTATATAATTAAAAACAGACTGAACTGGATAGGATCTGGAATTTCTCCCTCTCTCTTTACATACTACACAAATCATGTCACTGTTTTCCTGATTATATATTATGATAGATTCAGGATAAATGTATTTCACCACAAACAAAAATAAAGCTTCATGTCTTTTGGTGTTGAAATATACTTTTTTTAATATGCTTGCATTATGAACGATGGACAGGGATACAGATGTTACCATGCTCATGTTTAGCCTCATGGCTGTAGACTCTTAGGGCGCACTTACACTATGTGATCCGTGCCGTTCCCGGGCATGGTAGCTACGCTTAACCGGTTAAACTGGACTCCGGCCCGGTACGCATGTAATGTGATCGCTAACCGTGCCCGACCACTGAACCCCGACACAAACTCCACTGTGCGGTGCGAGAGAGAGCACTTTTTCTTTACAGAATGACAGTTGATATTGACTTCCATCTCTGCTCAGCGTGCTTACCTCGACAACCCAGCTGTGATGTAATGTTAACATAGCTCTCCTTATTAGCTAGGCTCCTTAAATGCTTGCTAATAAGTTTTTTGAGTCTCCGACATTGACAGATTTGTGCAGCGGTATTCTTGAGAGAGAGGGAGAGAGAGAGACAGTGCTGCGTGAATATATGCGCAACACTCTGCAATCAACTACGATTTTAAATAGGCCGCCACAAACATGGGAAACACTGACCTGGTGATGACGTAAACGTACTCCGGCTCGAATCGTTATGGTACTTTCAGACCAAAAGTGAAGTGAGGCTCCGGGCGGTGAGTTTACATACAGTCAATGCAAAGACGCATAGAGCCGCGATTTTAGTTGAATATTTTCAACTCAAGCGAGAAATTGTTGTCCTGCTATCTTGCTGGCAGACCTGACAAACCGTGAATTCATATGTTTAACAAATCTGCATCATGTTGTAGTTATTTCGGCATCAGTTTGATCCGTTTATTGCTATTTAATCACAACAAAATGTTTACTTTGGGTTGTAATGTAGTAATGGCAAGTTGTGTTTATTCACGGTATCGCGTTAAAATCGCCACCTCGCGTTGTGTGTGAACACTTGCAAGGAAAGTGTCGCGAGGCAAAAATTTGCGTTTGGTCTGAAAGCACAGTTAGGCGCAATGTGAGCGCAGACCAACGGGGGAGGGGGGACAAGAAAACAAGCCAACCGGGCCTAGTGTGAGTACGCCCTTAGTTTTCTTACATTATTGACTAATTGTTTTAGTGACTGGAAAAGGACTGTATATAATGTGTGAGACGCTGTGTGGCCACTCAGGGGACATCGGTTAGAATGCTGTACAGACAAGATGTTCGTTTTAGTTATTTATTGAAACAGAAGCTGAGTAGATTTGTTTGTGCGCCACACTAATATTCCATGCATATTATTAGAGATGCAAACTATAGGAACAAACAAGGCTAAGTAAAAATAACTGTAAACTATAAATTAAAATAACCTCTGCCTTACATTAGAGAGAGAGTACATAGACAAATAGCATCCTGCACCTATAAACCACTATGGAGTTCTGACTAATTTCACTCTTTTATTTACAGTGATATTTACATAGAATATATTCAGTCCTTCAAAGGTTTCAGAGAGAACATCATGAAAAAGGTTTTTCTTGCCAAGAAGTGATAGTTTGTAAAGAGAGCCATAGCTTCAGGATCTCACATCAATATCAACAGTGAAATCAGTGATTACTTTCCCAACTCATGATGTTAAAGCTCACTGTGAAAACAGTTTTTGCTCACTAACCAGAATTTCAAGATCTCCACCTGCACACATTTTACCTGCTCCGTCCTGGAGCTCTGTGGGTTTGTCTGAAGCTATTGCTAAAAGCAGTGACAAAGCAGTGCTGATGTTACAGTGTAACCTTTCCAGCTCTCCACTCCACCTTAATGAGAAAATGTAGTGCACATGAGCAGAGGGGTGTGTGTGCCAGGGGGTTGAGTAGGATGAGACAGTTATAAAGATTGATAAAAGGTCATGGATTTCTTAATGATCCTTTAATTATCATAGATGCTCCATTTACATAGTTCTATGCAAGTAATTAAAATGATGAATGGACTTGATTGTGTTTCATCTTTTTAGATTGTCTCTGAAATCCTCCCACTTCCGTTGGAAGGTTTAACCTAATGTAATCCTTTCATGGCTGTGCTCGCAGAAAAGCTCTGCCAAATTTTGTAACAAGACAAAGTGTTTCACATTAAGAGTGGAGGTGGTGGAAAAGGTAGTTTATTACGTGAGCATAATGACAGTTTCACAGTACACCATGTCCAATTGGAGGTGTAGGAAGCCACAGCAAATACTCTGCAACTAGCAGCTTAAATGGTTTAAAACCCGCTCAAGGCTTATGAATGCCAGCGTGAAACATCCACCCACATAGCAACTGGCGCTCTGCTTCCTTTAAGAGTCTTGACACTGCTGACTGTCTAAAGCAGCAGTGACTCACAGGTAAACTTTCTCTTTCTTAAAAATACACTTGTCAATGATGAAACTGATTTCACCTTACAAAAATGGCTAAACACAGATGATAGGGTGCCAGCTTAGCAAGTCATGTTAGTGACACATACAGTAGTATAACCAGAACATTTAACGTGGTTCTGTATTTGACCTTGAATTTCTCTAAAAACAAATGATTGAATTTTTTTAATACATTGTGGCTTTTATGGTAGTTATAAATTGTGTATTATATGTATTAAAGCTTTTAGAGGCTGACAGCACTACTTTTTTGGTGCTTTTCGTCATTTAATTGAGAGTGAATGTGACAGCTATGATCAACAAACTTCCCATGTTGCCACAGGCCAGGATCTGGGGATCCCCTGGTGTACGACTGCAAGCCTCAGAGATGTGTGTGGGAATTTTGCGCTCCCAGCGGGAGGAATACCATGCATCACTTGATGAGACACAACATTTGTCACATAAGAGGTGATTTTTTTTTTTTAAATCTAAAAGATAAAGCATTGCAAAATCACATCCGGCTTTTACAAGCAGTGAGCCCTGAACTCTGGTTTCCCCTCTGAGGCAAGAGCATTCTTGGCAACATGCCTACAGAAACCACTGTGGGTCTATGTTCATCTAAAAAATTGTCTTTTCATACTCATGACTGAGCTCTGTGATAAATAAAAATGGAACCGGATGACTGGAAATTCACCAAAGGCCAAAGCTGCACCTGACATAAACATTAATCACAAAGTGAAGATGTAACAAAAGATGACTGTCCTTTCACTACTGAGTGAGATAAGACATCTTTCCCTGATTTCCCCAAATGCCAAGATAGTAAAAACACACCTCCGTCCTCAGCAAGTGACACATCAAAAAATAGTTGTCCTTTTGCTATCTTTTGGTCTAAAGCCTCAAAGTCTGGCCGGGCTGACAAACACGAGACCAATTTGTGCAGGTAATTCAACAATATCTTTGTAGATGGTTTCTGCTTTAAGGTCAGTAAAAGTCAAACACATGCCTCTCCTAGTCTCCCCTCACTTGCTTTGGGATTGTCATTCCAATGTTGTACCCAAAGAAATAATCTAAAGCTCCTTTAGAGAGAGGGGAGCATGAGACGCCACACGATGCTATTTCTCAGGCCATACACATTGTCTGGGTGTTAGAGATGCTCTCACAGCAGTGAAGACAAAAGGGCTAAGTCACAAAAATCTGTCTGTGGTCCAACTGCTCACTCTTGTGTTCACCCTGGAGACCACTGATAAACCAGCATGTGACCTAAATTGCTTACATAAAGCACTGTTTCTTCATGTTGGACTTTTGTTTTTAATGTGTGTTTTTTATCCATCCATCCTTCCATTGTAACACTGAAAAAGTTATATTAACCCACTGCATCTCAAATAAAAGCCTAGGCTACCTTGAAGTAATTACTTTACCGCTAATAATGTTACATAAGAGTTCTTAAATAGTTCAAATTATTTTAGATGTCAGGCATCCTCTGCTCTCTCTGTTCTAACTTCATAAAATTGCTTTTTACAAGTGAAGTAGTCATTCTCTTTGGTTTTGCTGGTTCTTATATCATAAACTACTTTAAGTCCACTATACAGACAAACTGACAATGAAAGGAACTTTACTTTAAACACATATAAAACACTATTTTATACAAAGAATGTTGGCCTATGTTAATTGTTGATTGTTTATACTAGGACATATCCATTTCTTTTAATACAGCCTTTTTAAATAAGGTTTTACATTTATATTTAGTGAAATATGTTTATTTTCAAAACAGACAAACAAGCTGCTTACATTGGGCCATGTGGATTGGGGGCAATTGTAACACTGTGTTGCAGCCATGATAAAATCTTGTATGACCGGCCCGCTAGCCACAACTATATAAGCATAGTTTGTTAGTGTTAATTGTTAATCAATAACCTAGAGATAAAATGTATGCAAGTTTAGATTTGCAGTCATCTGAACTTTAGACACCAGAAGAAAAAGAGAGAGAATCCTATTGAGCATGTGCAGATTAAGTGTCATCATTCCAGCTTGTTTCTGATTGGAGAAATTGAGTGTGTTACAATTGCCAATTGCCCCTGGTCTCCCCTACTGTGGATAAGAAAAGTCGTACTATATGCAGTAGTATGAGTAGTATACTACAGTAACACTATGGAGTTACAGTGCTGGGACTGGATATCTTGTCTGTTTGGCCACAGATTCTTATCGACCTCACACCTAATGCTCTCCCTCGAAATGGAATGGGGGAAGAAATGCCGCAACCATCCTCTGCACACTTCATCCATTGCAGCAAGAAAGGACAACTGATTTAGTGGTCAATGATTGTTCCACCTCCAGGCAAAAAAAAATTATCAAGAATGAAGAGTACAGAGGAAGGAACTCGCATTATCCCAGACAATGACAAAAATTGGCAAGCCATTTCTTATCAAACCTGGGCCGTTTTCAGGGATGAGATCCATGTAGAGCAGGAGTTCTTAGCTTGGAGGTCGGGACCAAAGATGCTCACAAGGCTTTGAACTAGAGTCCAAGTCAATTCTGAAGTCTTTGAGCTAGCGTCCAAGTCAAGTCTCAAGTCAGTGAGCTAGAGTCCAAGTCAAGTCTCAAGGCTTTGAGCTAGAGTCCAAGTCAAGTCATTCGTGGTGGATTATGAATGTTGTATCACCTGCTGTGTTCAATCCAGGCTGCTTGTAACACTGCATCGCTATAAGGAATTCTGTAACAGTAACCTATTTTTCACTTAGAGAGCACAACGATGTAATGTGCAATGCAATTAATGACTGCTTATAAAATACTGCAAGTCAACACATTCCCCAGACTCTCAAACCAGTGTAACGATAACTAAATAAAACTGTAATGTTACATGATCAACAATAAATCTGTAACCTATTTGCAACCACCATTAATAATTAACATTATGGCAGCCAGCGGAACCTAAATGATTACATTAATCGACCACCACAAGTTTGGCAAGCAAACAAACGCTCATTCATCTCTTCATAACAAATGACAGTCAGAGTTAATCTTCTGTAGGTCGTAGCTAAAGCAAGAAGCAAGCTAACGTTAGATGGCCAATGCTGAGCTAAACATGTTTACTAAACTCAGGTTACTAACCTATTTTGCATTCAGCGCTTCTTTGTTTGGGTCTTGTATGAAGTTTTAAAGCCAAAGTTTATGATGAATGGCGGAGCAGTTGCTGTTGTTTGTTGTTCTCTCTCACATGTGGCCGCACGCAGTAGATGGGTAGCGTGTGTTACGTAGGCAGATTATAGGTAATGCAGGGAGAGGAATAACAGCAAGTCCCGCACCTTGAGTCCGAGTCAAGTCTGAAGTCTTTTGAGGACGAGTCTCAAGTCGAGTCTCAAGTCACTGTGTCCGAGTCGAAGTCTCAAACTTGTGTCCCCATCTCTGGTTGGGACCCCCCTTAATCTAGTAGGTGCCACTAATGCAACATTTATGAATGCCAACTGCCATAAAACATGAAAGAAGAAGAAGAAGCTAGGCTAGCTAGTAATTAGTTTAACAATGTTGCTCCAATCCCCATTGCCCTGGCAAACCCACCCCCACACGTTGTTGTATGGGCCAGTGATGGATATCTGTGTACTCACCGTGGCTCGCTGGCCTATGATGTTTCGGCCATGTCTCCTGCCTTTTGCCAATCTCATTGACAAATACAGTGTGTGAGGGATTTAATTTCCTTCCAGGTGCATTATTCTCTACAATAAAGAGAAGCATGATGCCATTGTCCTCTAAAATTACAGTCTGGATCTATGATACTTATGCTATTAATGACCATGTTGCAAGATGTCTATGAAGATTCTCAGTCATCCAGGTCATAGTTATCCAACGAAGCTTAAAGTCAAGGGCAACTGGACTTGGTTGAAGATACTGGAAGACGTTTTGTCCCTCATCCAAAGGACTTCTTCAGTTCTGACTGACTGGCAGGGAAACTCGGCTATTTAACCTCAGTGGGGTCGTTGGCCCGGGTCATCGATACCGCTGGTTCGTTAGTGTTCCTTGTTGCTGTGACGACAGTCGTTATAGTCGTTAAGACTACCTGTGGCCAAGACTGAACGACCATCGTTGGTATCCTCACCTGAGGCCAATAGGTTACGTTTGTTGAGTTTCCTGGGAAGTGATGAAAGGACAGCATTGTAAGTGGGGGATAAGTGGTGGCGTAGACTCCCTCCCCTGTTCAATGACAGCTTCTCGACCCTGGTGTAGATGGCTTCCTTGACACCTCTTTCAAACCATCCATCTTTTCCGTCTAAAATGTGCACCTGGTGGTCCTCAAACGAGTGTCCTCTGTCCTTCAGATGTAAGTAGACTGCAGAGTCTTGACCTGAGGAGTTGGCCCTTCTGTGTTGAGCCATGCGTTTGGGTGGTGGTTGTTTAGTCTCCCCAATATAGAGGTCTGTGCATTCCTCACTGCATTGGACCGCATACACTAGATTGCTTTTCTTGTGTTTGGGTGTGCGGTCTTTGGGGTGCACCAGCATCTGTCTTAGTGTGTTCTTGGGTTTAAAAAACACAGGGATGTTGTGTTTGTTGAAAATCCTCCTGAGTTTCTCTGATACTCCAGACACGTATGGAATCACAATGTTGTTGCGTTTGACCTTCTTTTCCTCCTCCCCTGTAATTAATCTCTGATGTTTCTTTGATCAGGATATGTCCATTAACTCATTAAACAAACTTCAAGAAATGCCTTTTTTCACCTATGCAATATTTAAAAAATCAGACACATCTTGTCTCAAAATGATGCGTAAAAACTAATCCAGACATTTGTTTCTTCTAGGCTGGAATATTGCACATTGTTATTCTCAGGCAGACAGAATAAGTCCCTTAAGACTCTCTAGCTGATCCAGAATGCTGCATCAATATATAAATATATAAATAGGACTGAAAGAATGGGAAATTGGATGGAACTGAATCAAAACCAAACTGGACAATTTTGTACAACATTGTACAATCACATCAAAACATGTCTCAGAAAATGTTTGCCCACCTCTGTTTCTGTACTGCCGTCATCTAGGACAATTGTTACCTTGATGGGGGTCAGGACCTTCCGAAGGGGTTGCAAGATAACCCTGAGGGGTCATGAGATGACAAATGGAGAGAGTCAAAAACAGATTTATTCTGCACATTATGCTATTTTCCCCTGATTTTCTCTAATAATCCTATTTTTTTTGTGAAATTCTAGACAGTTACAGCCTTTCATGCCTCTTAAAATTAAAATAAACCATTTGAGCGGGAGAAAATCACTACATGAATGACTTAGCACAGGAAACTGGTGACAAGAAGCCAGATGTAAACAGTTTTTTGTTTCAAAGGGGACAGAAGCCAAAAATGTTGGGAGCACCTGATCTGTTCTTAACAACCTAAAAGATTTTCTGGAGCTCTCTTTAGTTTAAAGTACTTGTAAGTTGTAAGAAATCTGTTCATGATCAAAAAAACTACTGGATTCTTCAGTGTTTGTCCAGCAGATGACAGCAGAGTCCATCTTTGCTGTGTCACCTGTAATCAATGTCACATTCCTGACTCCTGACAATTCAACAGCAGCTCTCATTAACGCACCACTCCTCACCTGCCATTTATACATAACAGCAATCTGTCGGCTGCATTCAGCCTTTCGAGGTTCAGGAAGGAATGAAAACAGACTACTGAAGACAAGAAACAAGGCTCCAATTTGCTGTTGAGCCTAGCGTTTGTCATTGATATTTGATACTTAAAGACCAAATTGCATTCAGTCCTACCAGAGGATTGCTTTGAACTACACACAGTAAAGACACATCGGACCCAGAGCACAAATTAGCTATTAAATTCAAGGCCCCAGACACACTTAGCATGCTTTGTGTCATGAATAATAGGATTGTGTAAGTACCTATGCCTTGCAAGCTACTGAATATATCATAAACACTGTGAATGGAAGTTGTGCATTATTCTAGTAACATTTTTCGGCAGATATGAGATGAACAGAAAAAGGCAATGTTTTTGTTTTCCTGATCAATTTTCTTACCCCTGCAGAAACCCCTGAATACGTCGTATTGCGTTTGTCTTGCATCTCCCCCCCAAAGGGCCACATTATCTTGCATATTTCCATAGCAGACAACAGAAGAAAGAATATTGTAAAATGCTTTCATGTGTTATCCACTGGGTGCAGATGTGCATGTGTAAGCATATATTTGATCACATATGCCAGTGTTTAGCCTTAAGTAAAGCCAATCTTCTGCTGTTTCTTTCTCTATGAATGTACTTGAACAAAAAGCAAGGTGGATACCACAGTACACCACCATGAACAATTTTCTTAAATTAATACATTTTAGTGAGGTAAGTTTATATGTCTTTCCTATAAGGTGGCCTTATTCTAGATCTGTTTTGTCTACTGGGATCAGTGGGTGAGATTGAATCCTAATGGGAATGGATGATGGCTATAAGAGCACCTGTCTGAAGATGATAGCTTAAATCAGTATTCTCTCTTGCAATGAGAAGTGGAAATAGGGGCTGCAGTTAAGGCAATAGTGATGTCTATCCCCTGGTCTGTGAAATGGCTCAATCTCCTCGGCCGCTCTACTGTTTGATTGTTATAAATCTTTAGGAATCGCATTATCTTGGCACCCTCATTGCCGATGATTGTGATTCTGAGGCAGGGAAAGCAGGGTATATTTTGAAAATGTCTGAGGTAATATTTTACATTTACAGTTTCTAATGTAAAAAAAAAGGTCAGTGTTACTTAAAAAAAAACTTATATATATATATGGGCTGGTGTTTTATGCACACAGTTAGCAAGATTAAGAGGCTAAAGCCATGTTACCAGCTCTGTGACGCTACAGCAGGGCTTTGAGCTAGTTGCTAATGTCAACATACTAACATAGGCCTACTCACACTGACAATGCTCATGTGCTGTTTTGCAGGTATAATTTTTCAAATGCTAACATTAGCTAATTAGCACTAAACACAAAGTACAGTATATCTAATGGTTGTTGAAATATTTCAACATGGACCAAAGTGCTAGATTGACCAAGTGACATAGCCCCCCACATCCGCACGCTGCTAGCATAGCTAGATAACAGACAGGCTAACAGAAAAATATGTAAAATGTGAAAATAGAAATTCAGGTGACATTTTTGTGCTGTACAAATAATGTTGATTTTTGAGACAAAACATTATTTCCTGCCCCTAGATGACAATAAAGTTATTTTATGCTCACAGTACTGCCCACATACTTATTTTAAAGAACCATTCAAGGCGGAAAAATTGACAGAGAATTACAGTTACATGGGGGAAGGAAGAAAGGGGAATACATCTTGAGTATGTTCAGTTTTGAGCAAATTCATCAGAGCACTTAAGCTAAAAGGGTAATTTCATAAATGGAGATTGAAGTGATTTGTCTACCTTCCAAAGAGACTTTGATAGTCTTTCAGTAAGAGGGAGCTAGCATTGTGCTCTTATAGGCTCGTTAGCTATAACATAGAAAGTTTTTTTCAGCAGACAACACTAAGAATATCACTAATCTTATCATATTTATTTTGCAATAATGAATGAATGTCTGCTTAAAGTGCAGCACTAAAGTTAACAAAAGCGTTATAGATCACAATGTTTTCATGAAAGACATATCAGTTTGTTAAGAAATCCAAAATGACTAAAAAAGGCTTCATTGCTCACAAAATTAATGCAAATGTGAGAGCAGGTAGAATATTCACAACCGTGCTATTGTTCTGGGAGCTTTCTATGTTTTTAGCATACATAATGGACCATTTTAATTAGAAACATTGAATATATTAAGAAACATGGAAACTGCTTTCAATATTAAAACATTCCTACTGTCTAAGGCTGTCAATCAAGAGCACTAATTTCCAGCTGCAGTAAAGCATGTGACATGATGGCCCTTGTAGACTACATGATTTTGTCTTTATGATGTATTTAAAATGTTTCTGAGCTCAATACAGACAGAGGGCTGTTAAATTATTTGTCTCCTTTCACCCATCTTGCAGAACCCCTGCCTGACGTTCTTAGAGTTTGATCATTATAAAATATTTTATCATTGTTGAGGGTCATTAAGCATCTGCCATAGCAGTAATAAAACTTACACACAGTTCACCCCTTAAGTAATTCACCAAGCCTTCAGTTGCCAAATTAGCATATGGTAACAGTCCTCTTGGAGGCCCAACCCAAATGTGAGTCAGTTAATAGCAACGCAGCTTAAAATGTCAGTTTCTGAGGCTGGTGTGAGATGAAAACTCTGGAGAGCTTTAACGACCACATCGGTGATATAAATGCATGTTCCTTCAACTCACTGGGGCGTCACAGCCTGCTAAGGACAGACTGCTGAGGACGAACAAGGGCAGCAGGAATGAAGCAGAGCTTGAAGCTAATCGTAATCCCCCCACACTGCATGTTAGCTCTTACTTTACCCAGGAGAGCTCTTATGTCTTATCAAGACAGAAATGAAGACTTAGCCTGTGCATGATCATGTTTAATTAAGAATCACAAGTGTATGCCTTCAATGGGTGTAACATCGTGCTAATAGAAGATAACATCTCTTAAGAGACAGAGGTCATTTTGGAAATACCTCTTACGACCATGATACTCAGATAAGAGCTGGTTTCCGATGTGGGGAATAAAGGTGAAATGCAGGTTAATCATAAAAGCCATTTCTTGCCTTCAATTAAAAATATATGCATTAGTGAATCATTTCAGTCTCCTGTCGCTAGAAGTAGTTCTCCCACTTCTCTCTGTGAAGGATCTGCAGTTCCATAAAGACTTAACAGGAAAAGGTAGAAAAAGGTCACAGTAGGAGTATGTGGTAATTTTTGTTTCTACAGATGCTCCGTGAGGTTCTAGTTAGCCACAGGAGTGCATTGAGCTAAATGCTAATATCGGCATGCTAACAGACTCACAGTGACAATGCTAACATGTTAGTATGCTAACATTTGCAAATTAGATCTAAACACAAAGTACAGCTGTGGCTGTAATGAATGTCTTTAATTTGACAGGTATTTAGTCCTTAGTCTAGAATTGGAAAGTCAAATTTTGACATGCTGGGGTCCAAGGGTCTATTAAGTAACACTGGATACAGATTCCATCATCCTCTGGGGACCATGAATATCTGTACAAAATTTCATAATGATCTATCCAATAGTTGTTGAGATATTTTAGTCTGGACCAAAGTGAAGTACCAGCTGACAGTCTGACATTGCCATCATCGCACAGCATGGCTAAAAACTACACTTATGGTAATGCAACATCAACAACAATGAAACACAGGGATCTCAAAGCCTTCCCAACAAAATCAATCAGATAATCAATAACATCATATGTTACAAATCAAAACGACTGCTGCTTCCATAACCTTGATATTTAGGTAAATCTTCCCCATCCCTACTGAACATATGATCTAAAATAAAT
The DNA here is from genome assembly GCF_014851395.1 of Micropterus salmoides. Lineage (NCBI taxonomy): Eukaryota > Metazoa > Chordata > Actinopteri > Centrarchiformes > Centrarchidae > Micropterus > Micropterus salmoides. The sequence continues at coordinate 22,782,910 of NW_024040485.1, read as the reverse complement.
GTAATACATAACAATCTATTATTTATTAAGCATTTAAATAAATTCATAAAACATTAAATAAGATTTTATAGGTGAAAAGTTATCATTTTATTTACACAGTGATTATCTCTTTCAGAGCTGCCAGCTCTCATGCATTGACCATGAGACTCACACAACTGACACTTTTCACATGATGTCACGCCACATGTCCATTTTCTCATCTCCACCTAGCTGATGTGATGTGACACCAGCTTACACTTGGAAAATAATCATGTGGACCCACTCTCGCGCTGTGAGTCGCAGACAGTTTTGTGACACAGTGGAGACTTTACTTGTAGAGTTTTGTGAAAGAAAAATTAAAAAATGAAGTGGCACCAAGAGCAGCAAGTTTGATGAATTGATCTCCGTCTGTCACTGATTAATTATTGTTGCTTAGCTTCTTAAAATTTTAAAGTTAAGCATGGATCCATGAAGGCAAGAAAGATAATGTTTCTAAAAGCCATTAAATTTAAGACAACGTGATAGTGGCTGTACAATGTATTATTTTTTTCTTATTTTTACTTTTTTTTAAAAAGGGAGTTTTCACAGTTCTGAGTCACAATGAAGAGGTATAATCATAATGTACAAAGATCACTATTTACTATGTGACTTAAAATATACATTTCATATTTTAATCATAGACTGTATATAAAAAGATTTTAATACATATCTTATATGTTGTGATTGGCAGTGCAAATGGAACATTATTTGTTCATAGTGCCATAAATAATGTGCCTTTAAGCCTTTAAGCTTATATCCTCATTTGAATACCACAGTATGTGATGTTCAGTAGGGTATGGAGACAGTAAGATGGCTTTTTTCTGATGTATATTTACCACGTTTCTAACAAAAATATTAAACTAGCATTATTGCCTTCTTAATCATAATGTGTTGCTTTTAAGCAGCTGAAAATATGATGAAAGCATGTACAAATGCAGAAAATGATGTTCAAATCCTTTTTTGTTCTGGGGAGGAGCCCCTGACCCCCATGGTTTTCAAACAAATGTTACATCCTTGAGATGAGTTATTGTTAACAATAGCATCTGTTATCAATTAGGGGCTTTTTATTCAGTTGTTACTAGGGGCGTGACGAAATCTGTCGATATTAAAACGTGATGATGTTTATCATCAATCTGAAAAGCTGTCTCACGTGATCAGCATGAGGGAGGTTGAAATTAGCATAGAATATGCCCCTGCTCTCAGTCAAAAAAAACTAGGAGGGAAAAACTTACAGGCCTACAGGGAGATGTTTATTTATTTCCTGGGAATATCTCTAAGCAAGGAGATAAGTGTGGTGGAGAATGGC